>NC_090934.1:968787601-969090631 GCF_040938575.1 Ambystoma mexicanum
CTTCAAAGTCATCTGTGTGTGTCTCATCAGGCATCTCATTACTTGACCATGTCAGAGAGTCACATCACAAATCACACCATCAGTCCGTCTTTCACCTCCAAAGTGTGGAACACTATCTACAGCATGAATTGCAACAAGCACATGTACAGGAAAGATATGAAACATACTACACAATGCATAGCAATCAATGTCCACATTAATCATGACACACCCCATCTAGCAAAAGCTGAACAGTGGACAATGACACCTAAATCATCCCCACTAGGGGTGTCAACACAAGTCACACAGCACCAGACATGCCACAGATATGACAGTCCAAAGCCCTTGTGTAAAATGCTGTAACACCGAACCATACTTGCGAGCCCATGAATAAGGGAGGCAGGAGTGGCATATGTGAGTCAAGGAACCCAAGCAGCAAACACATACACAAGACAACCATGAAGGGCCCAGCTGGAACAGACAGTGGATGCCTTCAAAAGCCACAAAGCACCGCACCGTCACATGAAAGCACAATAGACTAGCAATTTTAAACTAAATCAACTATTAACTAATTACACTAACTATGGAAAACCTATATTACCTATTTAAACTAACTATCAAACAGAAACTTAACTAACTAAACTAAAAGAAAAATCAAAAATGGCCACATACGACCCGGGGGGGAGGGGAGGCACCCAGGAGGGGGGAGGTACAGGGTGCTGCTCAACATCCACATGCGATGATGCTGAGCCAAAAAAAAATCCTCCATGGGCTCAACGCCTGCACAGCACGACCTATGTGGGAGATAGATGGTCGTCCGAGTCTGGCTCATCCTGGAAAGGAGGACGTGGCACAGTAGCCTGGCCACGCCTAGCTGCAGCTTGCCCCTCGTCGGCAGCAAGTCTGCCGGACGGGTGAGCCTGGTTCTGTGTGGCGATGTGACGTAGGTCTGCATGCAGAACCTCCCGTGATACACGTGCTTCCTCTTGCAAGGTAGCACGTGTAACACGGAGTTCCTCCTGCAAGGCCTGGCTGGACAACCGCTGCATCTCCCGGCAAGCCTGTAGCTCAGCCGAGATGGTACGCTCGAGCTGTGCAAACCTCTCCTCTGCCTGCTGCCTCTGGGACATCATAAGGACACCCAGAGTGGATCTGAGGGAAGCATACTCCTCCCTCAGGGCATCCATGTGCGCCTCTGCGTGATCAGCAATTGCTTGATGCAGAGACGACATTTCAGCATGGCGTGCCCTGTCTGAGGCTGCCATGCCCAGCCTGAGCGAGCGGGCCGTGGACCGTGCCGCCTGCTGCTGGAGAAGCACCTGCCTAGCAGTGGGGAGCACAGATCGGGCCACACGCTCCATGCTCTCAGCAATGTTCTCCATTGCTGCCCCCTGCCGTTCGGAATTGGCAGTCATGTCTTGCTCCCACTCAGTATACAGCGGTTGCACGAGGCAACCATGTTGCCGGGCTTGACCCCTGCGGGACCCGAGGACCGGGGGTCCTCGCTGTGTTGGCACCGCCTGCGGCTGCACGACTACATGCCCCCGTCGACGTGATGTCCCAGGCACATCAGTGACTGGTGTGGAGGGTGACCCTGCGTCCCGATCCACCACGGGCGGAGGAACCAAGACTGTCTGATCCCTCAGTGCAGGTGTCGCAGACAGAGGAGTGTCCACATCAGAATCACTCACCCCTGACACATGGACTTGATGCTCATCCAACTCAACATGGACGTCAGAGTCGTCATCAAGGCTGGACTCATAGGCAGCCAGAGACAAGATGGACTGCAGCACTTGGGGGTTTTCGTGGCCTACCACCCCACGACCCCCACTAGTGCCGGGTTGATGTAGTGTTACCAACCCTGTGTCTGGCATGACAACACCATCCTCTGCCTCCATTGCATCATCACCTGAAAAATAGAGAGAAAAAGGTCAATACACATGTCAGAAGCACACGACACACACACACACCGACAGCAAAGGCATCCAGCAGACATGTGACACACAACATATGACCTGGCATGCATGCTGGGGATACTTTGAATAGCTTCTGTGATCAGACCTGTTGAAAGGTGGCAGTTTCCATGGAAGTGGGTCTATGCAGTGCAGAAAATGTGTACGCCACTCACTACCTACATGTACAAGTACTACATGGTGTGTGCCAGGAAATGTGAAGGCAGTGCAATGTCAAATTCAGACATCACGTGCATTGTGCATTCAATGTGTACCATGTCTAGAAGCCAAGCACCCCTCCACCCCAGTACCAAAGCAGGGATGCCTAGCATGGTATCAAAAGGCTGACCATACACCTGTGTATTGACAGGCAGTGTTGACTAGCATCAACAGCTTAATGTGATTCAAATTACAACACTGCAAATGATGCTGGGACAGTGGGCAGGACACATGATGGAAACTCCGGAGGCCGCCCACGTGTGAAGAAGACACAACAAGAGTTGGACAGAGTCATTGGCCATTGAACAGGCTGAGGCCTGTGAGCCACACAGATTGTCAGAGCCTAAACATGTGTGCAACGCAGGACTGAGCCACAGTTGACATGGGAAGGCTGATGAGATGGCAGGCAATGTATGTAACCAAGGACTTATATTACAGTGATCATCCAGTCAAGGACACATAGGGGCATGCGTGCAATGCACATGGAGCATGAATGGGCACTCATGTCCCTGCGGGACATCTGACCCATGGACAGTACAAGTGAGATACCCTGCATCGAGTACTAAGGCTGTACCACATGGCATATGTCTGGCAGATTCTACGCTGGAAGTTAGCATCTACACAGGACACATGAACAAGAAAGTACACATTGGCAAGATTGAAGCAGACCAGTGCAAAGGTGGAACTGGGGTGCAGAGTGGCGGAGGAGGGGCAAGGGAGCATGCCTACATGGAGTCCCGCATGCAGGCAGACGACACATGCATGACGGTAGCATTGCATTACTTACACATCAGAACCATGTACACGTCACATGTAGCAGCAATCATGCACAACACATCCCACAAGTGAAACACACACGTCCTCAACAAACACGCATCAACACTCACTGTACTGGGCTTCAAAGTCCAGCTTCTCTCCCACTCCTTCGACCAATTCAGGTGGTATGAACTCCGCAACGAGAGCCTCATGCGGAGTGAGTTCTTCCTCCTCTGGTGCAGGCCCACCGCCAGTCACCAGAGTCAAGTTGTAATTTGAGGCACGCTTGGCCTTAGTGCTGCGCTTGATGTCATTCCAACGCTTTTTGCACTCCTGCGCCGTGCGCACCTCATGGCCGAATGAACTGACATGTTCCGCAACATGCTTCCAGTGGGTGTCATGTTGGGCAGCCGTGGTCTGACTATTGGCACCCACTAGCATGTCACGGCTGTGGCCCCGCACGTAGTCCACGAGGAAGTCCAGTTCCTGCTTACAGAAAGGCTTCTTTCTCGACGTGCAGGAGGTTGTGGCTGTGTGTGGGGTCCCAGCCTGTGCTGCAGGTGCAACCTTCCTCCTCTTGGACTGTGGCGCAGACCCTGGCTGGCTAATGCCGCCCTGACCAGTATGGCCAGTGGGTTCGGTGGATTGAGCCAAGGGAGTGGCAGGTGGAGGGATGACCAAAGGCCTGATTTGTGTCAGTGGTAGCTAGGTGCCCACTAATGGACTCTGCGCAGCAACATCAGCTGTGGCAGGGTCATTGACCGCAACGGTCCTGGTTGGCAGACTCACAACCGGGGTGCTGTTGGGTGCATCTGCCCCTGCACTTGCCAACACCCGGCCGTTCGGGGCAGCAGATGACATGACTGCCCCAGGGACACGTGTCTTGGTCTGAGCAGCCCGGCCTGCCCCTATGGTTTCCCCCCTGGCCTGTTGGAGATCTACCAAGGGCTCTTCAAGTGCCAACGAAGCTTGAGCTGGCAGACCCTGAGCCTGGGTGGCGGTGTCCACAGCTGCACCTGCAGCTACCACTACCCTTGGGCCCGTGGCAGTCGATGGAACGGACTGCCGGGTCATATGGGTGCCAGTGCCAGATGCAGTAGCTGCATCCCCTGGAACCACAGGGGGTGGTGGCATGGCTGCACCGACACATGGCACCACATGGCACAACATTGTGCTCAAGTGGCGCACCCCTGCCTCTTCCCCCTCTGTGGCTGCCCTGGACACCCTGGAGTCCCCCTACTCCCTGGTCACCACGGCCACGTCCCCGACCACACCCGCCACGAGGAGTATGCCCAGCTGAGGCGCCCCTCACCTTTGGTGGCCTCCCAACCATGGCACAGATGTAGTAGTGCTGGCACAGATGGAGTGGTGCCAATGGGAGGTGTATACCACAATTGACCTGGGCAATTGGGGTGAAGGGGGTGGGAAGCAAAATGTTAACAGCCCCCCTGCACCTGCAAGGCTGTATGTGACCCCGGTGATGTGGTGACGGGTCACGCAACGCTCAGGCACCCCAAAACTGCAGTAAAATCGTGCACGCAACCCTGCAGCCTACGTGCGTGGATTCAACCTCCCGCAGTACGCGGTGGCACCCAGTAACACGAATAACCCGTACGCGTGGGACACACAGGCTACTATAACATCAAAAATGGGTGCGATACACAGGGGCACCCGCAGTGGGAAAAAGAGCGTGTGCGACTCACCGTCTGACTAGCGCGATGCAGAAAAACACGCGTAGCCAATACCCCCGCCAAAAGAAGAGATACGTCCTTGATAGCTGTGAAGTTGTGATGGCGCGCAAAACAACAGGAAGCAGCAACACACGTCGGTCTCCACGAAAGGCACGTACAGCGAACTGCTGGGCCCGCTCACCTTTAACCCGTGCTGAGGGAAACGCACGCGCACGTCACGTCACTTACGCGCATGGGCCCTTTCCTCGTATTACATGCGGACGTGCAGTTTTTCACGTGCGCTCATGCGCTAAGGGCCTTTGGTCCAATGAAATCGCATATGCATGCTGCCGTGCATACGCGCTAAGGGCCTTTCCTCGTATTACATGCGGACGTGCAGTTTTCCACGCGCGCTTACGCGCATGGGCCCTTTCCTCGTATTACACGCGGACGTGCAGTTTTTCACGCGCGCTGAAATGCCCATGCACGTCTGTACGCGTCACGTCACAGGGGCGCTTGCGCTTGAGGGGCCTTCTGTCCAATGAAAATGCGTATGCGTGCAGACGCGCTTACGCGCTAAGGGCCTTTCCTCGAATTACACGCTGACGTGCATATTTTTCACGTGCCAAATCACTCCGTATCAAGCTGGCAACGCGTAAGCACACGGAAGACCACGCTCCTGCCCAGAAGGCCGAACTACTGCCCCCCAGAGCCCCGAGCACGCTCCCACCTGCCATCTGCTGCCTGACTGCCTGCTGCCCACGTGCCCTGCCATTTGCTGCCTGCACATCAGCCAGGGGTGCTGTTGCTGCGACCACCCCTGCTGGAACCGAAGACTCCCGACTGGGATTCCATCACTCCACAGCCCAGCCCCAGGACCCAGTTGCCCACCCACTCCTGCCTCTGGGGTTGTCATGTCGGGGCAAACACCATCTGGGACCGCTGACAACCCCCGGCCAGAGAGGCAGAGGGGCACCAGCTTCAGTGCCACCGAAGTTGGTGTCCTGGTGGAGCAAGTCCTGGGGCAGTATGATGCCCTCTTCGGAAGTTCCCGCGCCAACAAGGAAGGACGGACTCGGATCTGGACTGACATCGTGACTGCCATCAACGCGGAGGGGGTGGCAGTCCGCGACTTCCAACATGTCAAGAAGCGCTGGGAGGACTTCAGGTCCAGGACCCTGAACAAGGCCCGGCGCTTCTTGAGGGCAGCGGATGCCAAGAGGCGCCGGGGCCCCTTGTCGGAAGAACAGATGAGGGTCCTGGAACGCATATCTCCAGCGCTCCACGTCCAGGTCCTTGAGAAGCAGACCCGTCTGGAGTCGAGCGGTGAGTGTACATGCATCCTGATTGTGAGCAGTGCGTGTGGTGATTATTCAGTAGTGTGCAGGTTGCACATCTGTTTGTATGGGGTCGAGTATGGGTGGGGGTGTACAGGGCCGTGGGGCTGACACATGCGAGGGCTGTAATGTGTGAGACATGGATGGTGCTTGTGTGTGTAGGCTTGCATGCCAAATGCAGTTGTGTGGGCACACATGTTTGGATGAATGTGTATGTAAGTAGACATGTCCGTGATGTCACGCATGTATGTTGTTTTTGGCTGCATGTATCAGCACTGTGTACATGTGCATGTGTGTGTATTTGACAAGGGTGCAACAGTGATGCAACATGGATGCATGTGACAGCGGTATGTGGAAGCCTGATTGGCAGATGTGACATGGATGCCCGTCTGAACACTGCGACACTTGGCAGAGGTGTACACATGCATGCAAGTGTGGTGGTGTGTGTACATGTGTGGTGCACTTCCTGTGTTGCATGTGATGTCTGGCTCACCTTTGGCTGCTCATGCTGTTGTATGTGTATGGATGGTGGTGGCAGTTGCGATATGGCTGTGGTATGGCTCATGTGTGCGAGTTGTAATGACATGTGTGTTGGGGATTGTGATGACATGTCTGAGGTTTGCCAATGCCACTCATGTACAACTGTCATGTGTGTATGTGTCCATTGTACAGTGCCCTGAAGCCTGTGTTTTGTTTCTCCCTGTCTGCAGCGTCAACTGATGAAGAGGGCGGAGAAGGTGCTGTGGAGCACAGCGGCGGGGATCCCACCGCCAGCCGGAGACGCAAGGCCCGGCTCCCCTCCCATGTTGTCATCTCGTCGGGGAGTGAGGAGTCCGGTGCCGCGTCCCAGGCCGCAGCTGCCGGGGGGAGGTCCAAGAGCGGAGGTTGGAGTTGGACTCCTCGGCAGCAGAAGGGGCAGCTGGGACCCCACAGGGCCCAACAGGGGAAGATGGCACGGAGTCATCCAGGTTGGTGGGGGGTTTGGTGGAGGAGGAGGCCGTGCAAGCACCAGAGACGGGGTCTGGAGGTGGGGATCCCACTGGTGCTAGTGGTGCAGTGCAGGACCAGGGACAGGAGGCAGCACAGGCCGCCGCGGAGGTACCTGTGTGCAATCCTGTCCCTGATCCTGTCACTGCATCATCTTGCACCAGCAGGGATGCCTACGTCCAGACCCGTTTTCAGGCAGGGGATGAGCTCACGTCAACTGGCCTTCCTCTGCCTGCGGACGTGGCTATCCAGGTCCGGGTTGAGCCTGTCCTGGCTGGTGTGGCGTTGCGTCAACGGGCCATGCGAGGTGACCTGCAGTCTTTTCATGAAGAGACTGCAAGTCATCTCGAATGGCTCGTTGACCACGTCAGCCTGCTGGGACAGGTCACCGAGGCCGGATTCCTCCGTCTGATGGGGCTTGCTCCGACCCCCTCCTCAACTGGACCCCCTACGCGCCAGTCGTCCTCTGTGCCATCTTCCCACCCATCAGTCACCTGGGTGCCCTGTGGAGCTGCCTCTGACGGTGCGGCCAGGCTGGTGGAGGAGGCATCCCTGTCACAGTCGGGAGTCGGACGTCCAGCAGGGGTGGCCACATCAACGACTGCACCCCAGCCGGCGGAGGATGTGCAGGCAGCAGGCGGCAGTGCACGGGCAGAGGCACAGGAGCAGCAGCAACGTGGTGGGAGCCATGAAGGCTCGGGGCCTTCAACATCGGAGGGGCAGGCATCGGCCGGAGGGCAGGAGGACCCAGGACAGAGAGTGTCTTCCGTGTGGCAGCGGTTGGGCCACGCCATAGATGCGGAGCGGAAGAGGCACGGCTCACAATGGTCAGGGCGGAGAACTCCATGCGGAGGGCCCTGAGGCGGGCCGAGTGCCTCGAGGCAATCCGCAGGGGTTTGGAGGTGGAGACGTCGACGGCCCTGCGGACCCTCGGGGCCATGGAGGAGGACCGCCTCCGGGACATTGAGGAGGAGTTCGATGATGCCCTGGCCCGGGACATCCACAAGTGAGCCGTGAAACTAGCCCGCTGCCCTTGTACATAGTTATGTAGGTAGTGTTAGGTTTCCTTTTTGTTTTTGTTTTATTTGGACCTTTCGGACATTGGCCACATTTGTTCCCATGTACATAGTTCGCAGTTGGATTGTATTTTTTTTTTACTTTTTAACCATGGAGCAATGGCTTTCTTTTTTATTTCCCATTGGATTTTGTTTTGTGGACATTGACTTTAGACAACATTACTTTGGAATTTTATTTTTGGTTTTGCTTTTTTTAACGGACATGCTTCTTTTCATTTTTGTACATTCACGTTTCTGTTTCTTCATTTTTTATTCTATTTATGTTTCCTTTAATACATTTTTTTTTTTGGTGAACTTCAATGTGTGGTATCTCATTGGTTTCATGCATTTCATGATATGTGTTTTGAGATTCACTGACACCCATTGGGTGTATGTGAGGGAAATGTGTTTGTTTCGGAACTTGCAATTGGTGTTCTGTGATGTAATTGCAAATTATGAGTGGGTGGATGCAATACTCGGGTGGGTGTTTTGCATTTGGAGGCTGACCATAGGGACCAGGGATCTAGATTGTGATGACATGTTGGCTGGGGAACATGAGTTGCACATGGGTGGGGGCCTGCTGGCAGGTGCCCCACAGTGCTGGGGGGTGGGGGTGCTGGGAGACATGGGTGGGGGCCTGGTGGAGGCTGCCCCTGGTGACTGGGCGGGTGGGGGTGGTGGGAGACATGGGTGGGGGCCTGGTGGAGGCTGCCCCTGGTGACTGAGGGGGTGGGGGTGTTGGGAGACATGGGTGGGGGCCTGGTGGCAGGTGCCCCACAGTGCTGGGTGGTGGGGGTGGTGGGGAACATGAGTTGAACCTGGGTGGGGGCCTGCTGGCAGGTGCCCCTGCACTGCTGGGGGGTGGGGGTGGTGGGAGACATGGGTGGGGGCCTGGTGGAGGCTGCCCCTGGTGACTGGGGGGTGGGGGTGGTGGGAGACATGGGTGGGGGCCTGGTGGAGGCTGCCCCTGGTTACTGTGGGGGTGGGGGTGGTGGGAGACATGGGTGGGGGCCTGGTGGTGGGTGCCCCTGCACTGCTGGGGGGTGGGGGTGGTGGGAGACATGGGTGGGGGCCTGGTGGCAGGTGCCCCACAGTGCTGAGGGGTGGGAGGGGTGGGGAACATGAGTTGGACATGGGTGGGGGCCTGCTGGCAGGTGCCCCACAGTGCTGGGGGGAGGGGGGGTGGGGAACATGAGTTGGACATGGGTGGGGCCTGCTGGCAGGTGCCCCACAGTGCTGGGGGGTGGGGGGGTGGGGAACATGAGTTGGACATGGGTGGGGGCCTGCTGGCAGGTGCCCCACAGTGCTGGGGGGTGGGGGGGGGTGGGGAACATGAGTTGGACATGGGTGGGGGCCTGCTGGCAGGTGCCCCACAGTGCTGGGGGGTGGGGGGTGGGGAACATGAGTTGCACATGGGTGGGGGCCTGCTGGCAGGTGCCCCACAGTGCTGGGGGGTGGGGGTGCTGGGAAACATGGGTGGGGGCCTGGTGGAGGCTGCCCCTGGTGACTGGGGGGGTGGGGGTGGTGGGAGACATGGGTGGGGGCCTGATGGCAGGTGCCCCACAGTGCTGGGGGGTGGGGGTGGTGGGGAACATGAGTTGGACATGGGTGGGGGCCTGCTGGCAGGTGGCCCTGCACTGCTGGGGGGGTGGTGGGAGACATGGGTGGGGGCCTGGTGGAGGCTGCCCCTGGTGACTGGGGGGGTGGGGGTGGTGGGAGACATGGGTGGGGGCCTGGTGGAGGCTGCCCCTGGTGACTGTGGGGGTGGGGGTGGTGGGAGACATGGGTGGGGGCCTGGTGGTGTGTGCCCCTGCACTGCTGGGGGGTGGGGGTGGTGGGAGACATGGGTGGGGGCCTCGTGGCAGGTGCCCCACAGTGCTGGGGGGTGGGGAGGGGTGGGGAACATGAGTTGGACATGGGTGGGGGCCTGCTGGCAGGTGCCCCACAGTGCTGGGGGGTGGGGGGGTGGGGACCATGAGTTGGACATGGGTGGGGGCCTGCTGGCAGGTGCCCCACAGTGCTGGGGGGTGGGGGGGTGGGGAACATGAGTTGGACATGGGTGGGGGCCTGCTGGCAGGTGCCCCACAGTGCTGGGGGGTGAGGGTGCTGGGAGACATGGGTGGGGGCCTGGTGGAGGCTGCCCCTGGTGGCTGGGGGTGGGGGTTGTGGGAGACATGGGTGGGGGCCTGGTGGTGGGTGCCCCTGCACTGCTGGGGGTGGGGATGCTGGGAGACATGGGTGGGGGCCTGGTGGAGGCTGCCCCTGGTGGCTGGGGGGTGGGGGTGCTGGGAGACATGGGTGGGGGCCTGGTGGAGGCTGCCCCTGGTGGCTGGGGGTGGGGGTGGTGGTCGACATGGGTGGGGGCCTGGTGGTGGGTGCCCCTGCACTGCTGGGGGGTGGGGGTGGTGGGAGACATGGGTGGGGGCCTGTGGAGGGTGCCCCTGGTGGCTGGGGGTGCAGGGGGACATGCGTTGGTGGGCAGTAGTGCAAGTTGACATGTGGGTTGGCTGGGGGGCATGGCCATGGTGGATGGGGTGCCTGCAGGACATGTGCAGGGTAGGCCCCTGTGGTGTGAGCCACCTCCAGGGGCCGTGGAGGGTGTAGAGGGAACACCTGGGAGGACCCACACGTGCAATTCACGTGTGGTGCTCCCCGTGCACCCCTGAAATACACGTACCCTGCTGAAATCGCGTGTGGAACTTCACGCGCACCCCTGAAATACACGTACCCTGCGGAAATCGCGTGTGTAACTTCCCCTGCACCCTGAAATACACGTACCCTGCTGATATCGCGTGTGGAACTTCACGCGCACCCCGAAATACACGTACCCTGATGGAATCGCATGTGGAACTTCCCGCGCACCCCTGGAATACACGTACCCTGCTGTAATCGCGTGTGTAACTTCCCCTGCACCCTGAAATACACGTACCCTGCTGATATCGCGTGTGGAACTTCACGCGCACCCCGAAATACACGTACCCTGATGGAATCGCGTGTGGAACTTCCCGCGCACCCCTGAAATACACGTACCCTGCGGAAATTGCGTGTGTAACTTCCCCTGCACCCTGAAATACACGTACCCTGCTGATATCGCGTGTGGAACTTCACGCGCACCCCGAAATACACGTACCCTGATGTAATCGCGTGTGGAACTTCCCGCGCACCCCTGGAATACACGTACCCTGCTGATTTCGCATGTGAGACTTCCCCCGCACCCTGAAATACACGTACCCTGATGGAATCGCGTGTGGAACTTCCCGCGCACCCCTGAGATACGCGTACCCTGCTCGCACGGGCCCAATCGCGTGTGGAAATTCCCGCGCACCCCTGAAATACACGTACCCTGATGGAATCGCGTGTGGAACTTCCCGCGCACCCCTGGAATACACGTACCCTGCTGTAATCGCGTGTGTAACTTCCCCTGCACCCTGAAATACACATACCCTGCTGATATCGCGTGTGGAACTTCACGCGCACCCCTGAAATACACGTACCCTGCGGAAATCGCGTGTGTAACTTCCCCTGCACCCTGAAATACACGTACCCTGCTGATATCGCATGTGGAACTTCACGCGCACCCCGAAATACACGTACCCTGATGGAATCGCGTGTGGAACTTCCCACGCACCCCTGGAATACACGTACCCTGCTGTAATCGCGTGTGTAACTTCCCCTGCACCCTGAAATACACGTACCCTGCTGATATCGCGTGTGGAACTTCACGCGCACCCCGAAATACACGTACCCTGATGGAATCGCGTGAGGTACTTCCCGCGCACCCCAGTGATACGCGTAGCCCGCTTGCTGTGCTGGTACAGGTTTAGCGCAGCCCTTTGCGCTGGATTGGGTATATTGATGGCTTTTCCCTGCGCGAGAGGCATTCTTGGGGGCGAAACTGGCGCTGCTGCAGGGTCGCTGCGCCACTGTGCGCCACGGCTGGTTTTGGTGGCTGGAATCCATGAATACGCTGTGCGCAGAATTGGATTTTAGCGCACGCGGCTGGCGCAGGGATTCGCACGCGCACACTGTGCGCCAGCCGCGTGCGCCACTTGTGCGCTGGATTCTATGAATTACCCCCTTAGTCTTGTTGTGGCTTGCTCACAAATGGGTACTGTTATACCATGTATGTCTAGTTTGTCTGTGGTGCTAATTTGTATTATTGTTTGCATTTCTTTCTTTAACATTGTTTCATTGAATTTGAAACAGCTTGCAAGAGTTGGCATTAAGACCATACAATTGATATTTTTGTGCGCCATTTGTTCCATAACATCAGTTGCACATGCATGATCGCCATAAAGTGCATGTATATGCCGCTTTTTCAATACAGCTTGTGCGTCTTGCGATAATACTCCAACTCTAATAATTTTTAAGATGTTGACATAAGTGAGATCTGCAGATTGCCGCATGTTCTCAGTTAATTCTCTGTATTGGAAATGTTGCCACAGGTTAACATTACCTATGCTACCAACAGTTTTCCTGCAGAGTTTGTGGCCTACGGTTTTAAAAATCAGTTCTCCTTTTACTGGTGTCAATTGTAGGAGATCTCCGAAAACGATAATGTGTTTCCCTGCAAAGAGTTCTTCGTTATTACTTTTAAGTACTTCTTGCGTTCTGAGATGAATCAAAGCCAAAATTAGATTGGAGACCATGCTCACTTCATCTATTAGCAGCATTTTCATTTGTTTCAATACTCTACGTAATTCCATTGCAGCTTCTGCAGAAAGTTTGTACTAGTCTAATTTATTTTGATGCTCTTCTGGAAGCAGTAGTAATCAGTGTAAAGTCACACCTCCTATGTTGTAGGCAGCTAAACCTGTGGTGGCTGTTATAACAGCTGACAGTTTGTTGTTTGTCAATTGTTGAAAGAACTTGCTGATAATTTTGATTAAAAATGTTTTCCCTGATCCAGCTTCACCACTGACATACAGCAGTATAGGTTTGTAATTTTGGCAGGTACATTCTCTTTTTGCGTGTTTAACGCAATCCACAATTTGTTTTGTTACCTCTTAAAAAATGGGACGTTGATCATTGTTAAGTTTTGCTTGTAGTACAGCTAAATCCTCTGTATCTTCTTGATACTGATACATGGTGTTTTCTACTTCTGCCATAGCAACTTCAGCCTCATTTGCTATTAGTGGTTGGCCTAATGGTTCTTGACTTCCTGTTACAGAAGGTCGACTACTGTCGGAAGAGTCTTTATCTAGTTGGGCCTGAATTTCTTCTTCCTGTTGCTGCTCATTGTGTAGCATTGTTTTGTGCTCCGTAAAGTTAACATCTGTGATAGTGCTTTCATTTGCTTTGAAAGCATCTTCATAGCACTCATAATTATCTAGTATGTCTTCCTCTTTTCTCCATGGTTTGAAAAGTTGTAACAGAGACATGTAATATAGTTCTTTCTGTTGAGGAGTTTTTAATGACAATTTCACACGATTTATTAAGCTTCGTTTGTTAAGTTTTACTAAGCTCCCTTCACAATCGGTCACTCTATATCTATGTTTGCTTTCATCGGGTTTTACATTATTTTTTTATGCAAAGTTTTGAGCTATGTGGTATAGACACATGCTTTCCAGAGTGGTACTCCTGTTCGGATAGTATGTGTCCAGTAAATAGTTTTTTAGAATGTCTTGGCTGTTGGGATCATTTCTGGCAAGTGTTTCCATGTCCTCATGTGATTTTAGCACTCTTTTTCTAGAGCCATACTATGTTGTCTGACTTTCCATACAAAGCAGTGCCGGTTAAACGATCTGCTGCTTCATAGGCCCCACATTCTCTATGAGAGAGCATTTTTATGCCTAGGCTGTACAATTTCTGTGATAATGTTTTGTCTGATGCTAGGTCATTCCAGAGGTCTTGAAGCTATGTTTTATCTGTTTTTGTTAAGTAGGCTGCAACATATTGTGCAATAGCAGTTGAATTGTCTGCAATGTACTGCACATCTATGTTGGCATTCCATAATAGGACAATAGGGCAATGATTGTATTGTAATCATTGATATATTTTGATTCTTTGCTTCTTTTTATGTACTACGTGTTTTTAGGTGATTTACCTTTAACACTATGTCGAACTGAAGACATAAAGTTGTTTACTTCAACTGTTTCTGCAACTGGTCTCGGGAAACCAAAGCGGCATTTGGTGTAGTATTTATCTTTGTTTTTGTATTTACAGCGACAATATTTGCCACATTTGTGTCTTTGAAATTGTAAAATCTGCCCAGGCAGCTCATTATGGCCCTCATTACAACCCTGGCGCTAAGTAACAGTCATTACCGGCATGGCGCAATTAACGTGTCTGTGCTGGCCAGATACCGCTAAAAGCGGCACATTATGTCTCCTCGGGCATGAGCATTGCGCCATACCGGTAATGTAATCACTGCCATGCCGCTAAAGTCCTTAAAACCCCACTTACTGGCATCGAATGCCATGCAAATAGCACCTCCTCCACCCTAGCTATCGACATTAGCGGTCACCGCTGATAGCGGTGACCGCAAATAGCGGGAACGGCAATTAGCGGTGACCGCAAATAAGCGGATCCGGAAGTTGCGTCACCGCACAGGAACGGGAAAGAGCACGGTGACCATCTTTAAAAAAACAATCCATTGCCATCCTCTTCAACCAGTGGACACCTGACCCCCCCCCCCAACCTCCACAAACCTTCTCCTACACCTATCAATCGTCAGAATGCCTAAAGTTCTGAAAAAAAACGGAGATCGGCTGCGGCAGGAGCGCTTTTCCAGGGAGGAGTTGAATATGTTGGCAGAAACACTACAAGAACATGCCGACGTAGTTTCCTCGACAGAGATGACGAGACTGGCGATAACACGGAAGAAGGCCATATGGGACATTGTAGCACAGAGGGTCAGTGCAGTTGGCACAACACCCCGCAATGCAAGACAGTGCAGAAAAAGGTGGGACGATCTACGGCTCCGTGTAAGGAGTATACTGTCTGCAAATAGAAACCTGGGCATGGCAACTGGTGGAGGAGCTGAGTCACCGATCAAAATGCAGCCGTGGGAGGAGAGATGTGCCGCAACCATAGGCACAGAGAGCATTGAGGGGGTCGGAGAAATGGAGAGAGGAGCCCCGACATCAGGTGACGCAGGTAGGTGCCTTGAATCCAGCCATGCCAAAATCACTGAAGTCCAGATTTTTGGGAACTGCAATGATGCCTAACTGGGTTAACACGACACATTAGCAGAAGACTGCCTACAGGCAGTGTTGATCTCCACCTTCTACACATGCAGTATGCACACCCTTTCTGTAGACACCCACATGCCTCCATGCTTCTACCACCTAAGAGTTAGACAACCTGTATGTCACTGCCTCCAATGTGCACAATCTAGTAATCAAAATGAATGCAGCCATCACAATGCCTGCTCAATGTCCGCAGACCCATCACTAACCCTTTCCCTCCTTTGCTCCACCACAGGCTCTCATTCGGACAGTGCCGACGATGACACTGCCACCACACCTGCCAAGAAGGCCAGGCCCGAAGTCCCAACACACCGACCCTCCACCTCTGCTGCAAAAAGCAAAAACCCCCACAGCAGCCGAAATCTACCAGCACAACACGGGTCAGGGCACAGATGTGCACCAAGTTAAGCACCACGGTACCACCCGCGACAAACATCCACCAAGTGGTGTCCACTGAAGGCACTGGGTCTGCAGGAAGCAGCACGATTGGTGAGACTGCTGCCACCGCAGCAAGCTCGGACAATGATGTAGGGGATGATGATGTTGTTGTATGTCCCCCTACTGCCCCCCCTTCATTCCCCCTACATGTCCCCATGCAGCCAGCATGATGATGGCATACAGGGGCAATCCCCTGATGACTCTTGGCCGTCCACTCCATGCCCAGTGGCAGATGTGCAGGAGGGGACCAGCACAATGGACAAGCCACTAGCATTATCCGTAGTCCAAAAAAACCAGGAGTCGATGGAAGATATCATCACGCGCCAACAACAACTGTCCACCCTCTTGACACAGCATGTGGCAGATTGTGGAAGTGCAAGGGCGGAAATGCAACAATGTGCAGAAACTGTGAAGGCTGCCACAGAGTCCAGCTCCAAGGATATTTGTGCAGAACTGGCCGCTGTGCGGCACGTACTTTCGGAGCTTGTGCAAACGATGAGGGACATGAGTCCTTGTGAGCAGGCCACTACCTCCTCGGCTGCAAGTTCTACAATAACCAGCCCCATCCGCAGATTGGGCAGGAACCTGCGGCGTACTGACAGGGGTGCACCGGCTGCCGGGAGAGGGGGGTGCCAAAAGAGGCCGCCCTGTGGAACGATCACACATGATGCACTTGAACACTGACATCCACAACATGTTAAGGGGAGTTGAGGGGGCGGGGGGAGCAGGTGTGTTGGGGAGTTGAGGGGGAGAGGGAAGGGGGGAGTGGGTGTGTTGGGGAGTTGAGGGGGAGAGGGGAGTGGGTGTGTTGGGGAGTTGAGGGGGAGGAGGGAGTGGGTGTGTTCATTCAAATCACTATTTCAATACACTTTTTGGTTATGCACAAATCACATGTGTGGACATTGCTCATTGCGTACGTGTGCTTTATTGGTGAACAGTCCACAGTGTGCATGTCCCAGACACACACAGTGCCCCAAGTGCCATCTCCATGTGACACCCCCCGTCCATGTGTGCTAGAAGCATTGGTTAATGAGAGTCTGACGCATGTCACGTCCCTCCTGTGCATTGCTTCCTCCATGAGGTGCTGCCCCATCCCCACCCTCATCATCCTCTTCGTCAGGTGGTTGCAGTTCAGCGTCAGGGGGCGGGGGCACATTCCGTCTGATGCACATATTGTGTAGCATTACACATGCCATGATAATCTTTGCCACCTTCTCATGGCGGTACAGGAGTGCCCCACCAGACCTGCTGAGGCAGCGAAACCGTGCCTTCAAGAGGCCAAAGGTCTGCTCAATCACCACACAGGTTCGTGCATGTGCACAATTGAAGTCCTCCTCGTGCCGGTTCTGTGGGTTCCGCACTGGGGTAAGCAGCCACCTCCTCAAGGGATAGCCTGCATCACCTGTATGTGGGAAACAATCTATGTGTCAGTCAGGACATCAGATTGCAAATCATTACGTGACACCATGGCATGCATTCAACTTTTAGCTTGAACCCCATTTCCATGCACGAATGGAGTCACACGATGTGACCGCTATATGTGTATCCCCCTTATGGACAGTTTTGCATGCCATCAACTCGTGTACGTAGGGAGGTCCAGTACCTTGTGAGTGCCCATCCACTGCGTTTGTCCATAGCGGTTGTTTTGGTGATCTGGCAGACGTCCAGTGATATTAATGCTTTCATCATGGCACCATTGCTGTCAGCCTCATGATGATCTCACTGAGCACTAAAAATGTTGTTATGCAATTCAGTTGGGCCTCTGTGTCAGTGTAGTGGTGTATTGGTGTTCATAACCGCCATGTGACTCCTTTGTGCGCAGTTATGGGGGACTGGCCTTTCAGTTGATGGTGTTTGGTTCTGTGTATTGCCTGAAGTCATTGCATGTAGCTACATTGCATTGGGGTGGGTGTGGTCTGATTTGGTACAGTGCACATGCAGATGGTTGTGGAATGGTTGGAACACAACTTCATTCACATGGTAGGGCTGATCACATCTAGCATTATGTGGTCTGGTGTCAGCTGAAGTCTGGCCTGCTTTAGGTTATGAGCTTGCTCCATTACCTCTGGTACTCGCAGCCAGGTAAAGTATGCATCTCTCCCCCCCCCATGTCAGACAGGTAAAGTATGCATCTCTCCCCCCCCATGTCAGACAGGTAAAGTATGCATCTCTCCCCCCCCATGTCAGACAGGTAAAGTATGCATCTCCCCCCCCCATGTCAGACAGGTAAAGTATGCTTCTCTCCCCCCCATGTCAGACAGGTAAAGTATGCATCTCTCCCCCCCATGTCAGACAGGTAAAGTATGCATTGGTACGTCAATCACCCATCTACCTCACATTTTCATGGCCATGACATGAGACTCACCGAGTAGCCAGGATCTCGGCCCTGCATGTCGCTCCATGTAGCGTGGTATTGTGGAGTTCCGCAGGACCATTGAATCATAGGTTGATCCAGGGAATTGGGCACAGCAATGTGTGATGATCCTGTTCGAGTCACATACCATTTGCACGTTGATTGAGTGGTATAGCTTACGGTTGTGGTACACTACCTCCATGGCATGTGGGACCACCAATTACACATGGGTGCAGTCGATGGCACCAATGCAACCAGGTATGCCGGCCAGTGCATGGAAACCCCCTTTGGTGTTTGCGATCTCCTGTGCAGACCGTGGTAAGGAAATGTGATTGTCTGTGTGCTTGAGGAGGGCATCAAGCACTTGGTTCATCGTACGTGAGAATAATGGTTGTGAAATGCCATGCAAGTGCCCCACTGTGTGCTGGTAGGTGCATGTAGCCAGGAAGTGGAGCACGGACACTAGCTTCAGTAGGGGGGGGTGGCGGTGGGTCTTTCAATCATGCTGACAATGTCGTTGTGTATCATGTCCACGATGGTGGTGATGGTGTCCCGGTCCAAACAGTACAGGATGTGGATCTGCTCAGCGGTGAGGTTGAATGGACTGGCTGTGATGCGTGGGATTGGGGGCTGCCTGCATGGTGGCACTGGCTGTGCTGGTGGGGCTTGCTGGCCCTGCCTTGCCCTCCTTCTCCTCCTGCATCTCCTCTGTGCTGCCTGTTGTAGTAGTAGTTGTTGTTGTTGTTGTTGTAGCACTTCCATTGCAATCAGGTCCTCCAGCCCCAACATTGCTAGTCGTATTGGAATCATTGTGGAGTGTAACTGGGTGTAGGAAGGGGTGGGGTGTGCTCCTTTTGCACTTGCCCAGTCTGTATTGCCTCCACCTGTGCTGATTGTGTGCACCTGTGGCAGCTGGGAACAC
This sequence comes from Ambystoma mexicanum, assembly GCF_040938575.1. Taxonomy (NCBI): domain Eukaryota; kingdom Metazoa; phylum Chordata; class Amphibia; order Caudata; family Ambystomatidae; genus Ambystoma; species Ambystoma mexicanum. The sequence goes on from NC_090934.1 coordinate 968,806,460, forward strand.
TGCACATCGCCATTTATGGTTGGTTCGCGATGGCGGTCAGGTACTTTACAGCCTTCACAAAGGCGTTATTTCCATCTCTGCGTGACTCGTAATGTTCCCAACTTAGCGCCATGGCGGAATTTACGGCATGGGAGTCTCGTGCCTGCGCCCATGGCGCTTTTAACGGCACCGTTAATTACGGTGCCGCTAATAGCGCTATCTCGGGTCATAATCGGCCCTGGCGGTAGGCGATGCCGGTAATCCTTTACCGGCATTGTTTTTCACTTACCGCCAGGGTCATAATGAGGCCCTATGTGTCTGTTCTGAAGGGATTTCACATGTGACATATTTTTAGATAAACTGCAAAACAGTGCTATCACTGTATTGCCAAAATTTCGGAGCACCTTTGATCAATAACAGCATATGAATATGTGGTGCTCCTCTCGCTTGATATTCTTTTCTCCAAAAGAAGTGTTGCACTTATCCAAGTGGAGGAACAGTTTTATTGCAAATAAAGTGTAGCATTGCAATGAAACGATGATGGAAATATCTTGAGACATTAACTGGATTTAGAGAGCAAAGTTCTCCAGGTGTTAATATATCTATGCTGTTTTTGTTGCTGTTTGCTATTCGTAGGAACTCATGTAAATCTTCCCATGTATATTCTGCACAATTTAGCGCAACAAACCAAGTTGGTGGTCCAAGGTTTCTGATCATGCAACGCATGTCTCTGTGCCGTCTAAACCAGTATTCCTTTGTACTGCGCATGTTTGCAAACATATTTGTCATACTTGATTGTAAAACCTCATCTTTTTCTTGTACTTTTTGTATTAACTGCGTAGCTGACATATTTTGAAAGTGCGTTCCTGATTTAAGAATGTGTACACCTCCATAACATAGTGTTGCTAATTCACTTTCATAGAGTAGGTGGAATAAGTATTCCACATTTTGCCTAAATCTTGGATCTTGCGAATACATTCGTAATGAGCGGTATTCTGATGCCCCAATCTGAGTGGGTCTATCATCGTATATCCCACCTTTGCCAGTAAGAAATAGCAGTGGAAAAGCATGTGCTTCTATACTTTTTTCCCAAATACTCATTGGTGACCTTTTGGTTTGTCGCATTTGGTAAGTCTCTAGTGCATCATCTATACTTTCATTTGAATGCAATGGATGAATTGTGTAATGGTCCAAAAGAGTGGATACTGTAGCTGGATCCAGAAGTCCGAATTGCCCAGTTTCTGATAGCTCTTGAATTATTTCAGTTGTTAGCCTTAAGCTTTCATCAATATTTATTTCCTTTACTCATTGTTGTCTTTTAATGCTTGTGTAACTTTGTGTAAGTCTACTAATTGTTGCCAATTGTTATTATCCTTTGTTGGTACTCTATTTACCAAGACTATTAAAGAATGCTCTATTGAACGCTCCAACCCTAGAGTGTGCACATTCTCCATTAGATCTAATGGCAAGTAAACTACTTTGCCAGAAATTTGTTTCACCAATTCAGAGGAAGGTAAATTTGCTGTTTTTAGATGAAGGGGTATAATTGCTTGAAATGGGTGAACTGTTTGAATTATTATGCTCTCAAACAAATTGAGCTGTTGCAGGATTTCTGGTAATGGAAACAATTCCAAATTATTTGTAATTGCACGTGAAGGAGTGTGGTTGTTGTCTAATTTTTACAATACAGTAACTGCAACATATTAGGCGTTCAGTTATTTCATATTTGCTTTCAGCTAAAAGGTACAAAGCTAATGCAAACCATTTAGAGTCTTCATTGTTTTCTATTTTGTATGCTATGTCCACATTTTTTGTGTTCCTTTTGTAAAACGTTCTGTGGCAACATACACACACATGGTTTGGTACTTCAGCCGATGACCTTTTAAATTTTAGTATTCCTTTTCTGTATGTGTGTAATAGAAGGATGCCACGTGCAGAATTGTCGCTACTATGCTCTAAAACTGTTGCATTTTCTACGTGGCTCTCACTTCCAAAATACCTTTTCTGAATACGGTCCATTTCTTCTTATAAGTATTTGGGTGTACCATGCAGAAGAGTGGTATTTAAATTGCCTAATTCTAAAGCTGAACTTTTTGCACAGTATATTTTATACACTAAATTTCTTACTTTGGAATGATGTACTGCTATTCTTTTGATATCATGGAAGGTACTTTTGCAAACAGGGCCAGAAATGCAGGCTAATGAATGTTCTTTTAGTCCTGTTTCTTTCCACACTACACAAATATCCATATTTTGCAGCACTTTCATTTTACTTTTGTCTTTACCTTTTACATATTGATTGAGGAACTGACGTAAAGATTTGAAAGCTTTGTTTGGAATGGCACACATTGATGTGCATGGCCATTTTTATACTGGACGGTGTGGTTCTGCTGAATCAAGAGGTAATTCTGAGTTTTCAGAAGATAGGTTTGTAAGCAGTTTTCTTGTTCCATGATGGTAGTATTGATTTTCTCATAGCCATGTCCACTGCTATGGATGGCAACTGTGTTTGTTTGAGTTTGTTTGTATGCTTCTTCAATAAAATATGGCTCTATGGTTGTTGTGTGACTCCATTCACCACCACAAACATGCAAAAAATTATTTTTGTTCACATTCCGTTTATTGCTGAGTTTCATTTGTAGTTTGGTACTTTGTTTTGTTAGTGCTTTCATCCTTTTTAACACTAATATGAACAATTTCCTTTTGAGAAGAATTGCACTGTCCACTAGTGCTTGTAGAATTAACTTTCTACAGTACGTTTTAAGGGGTGAGTATGCTTTTGGTCCTCTTTTTAGTAGATTCTGAAGGACTCTGTGACGAAACATTTTTGCTAAAATACTTTCTTTACTATGGGTTCTTCTTACACTACCAGGATTATTAGGAACATTGTTAGCTGTACTGGCAGTCCTTTTTTTACAACATTTCTGTGTTTTGGGACACTTTTTGATGGAGGAGGTACAGTTCCGGTAGTTGAGACTTCTTCTATTATGTTACCCAACAGCATTAGGTGGTTTGTACCAAGATTCTCCACTAACTCTACAACAGGTGGATGCTTACATTGAGCACCTTTATTTTTATTTGCTCTAATTCTGTGTTCCTTCCTACGGAGCTGCTTTTTGGTAGCCATTGTTTGGTGTCTGTTGAGAAAAAAATATATACTTTGGTCTGTTGTCCAATGTATGTGTGCTCTGTGCATGTGTGCATAAGTGTGATGGGGAAGCTCTTTGGCATGGTGTGTGAACGCACAGTGACCTCTAACTATCATTTGGTAAGGCTACTTTACTGTTTGTATACTAGTACAATGTGCTTTAGATGAGAGTACAAAGTGCCCTACTTGTGACGAGAACCATTATTAATAACCAAAATGCAAAAAACTTCCTACCGCAACTTATTTTCACCATCTAGCCTTCTAAGGATTCCCTATGGTATTTCAGTACCAAACACACAAGGATTTGTCAGCCATTCCACCTGTAATTCTTTGTTCAATAAGTGGATATTTGTAGGTAGAATGGTTTACAAATGAATGCTTGCTTTGGTGCCCAAAATAAACAGATACACCACGCAGTCTCTTTAAGGAGTTGTTACAATATGAAGGCTGTACTGTACTTACTTTTTTGTGCAAGATGACCCGGTTTCTTCGGATATGTCGTCTGCATTGTAGATGCTGTTGATTCTCAGGAGAGTGGTCTTCACTGTGAAGTAAAAAAAAACGATATCAATTACTTTGTGTGTTTGTAGCGGTCATGATACTGCAGACTTTATGTGTAATTCTTTCGTCAGAGGATTTAACTTTTATATTTCAACCCAGTCCACGTGTACATTTCACTTCTCTCTGTGCAGTCTTTCCATACAACTTTCAATATGGTACTTGAAAGTCCTTCCAAATAACTACATTTTTAAAGGATTTGGAAATGCCTTGTTCTTTACAAAGTGCAGTATGCGCAGGAGAGAGGTTTGTAAGCGATAGGGCAAAGTAGTAAATGGGCAAACATTTTGTACTTGTTAATGAAAAGCATGATGTCCAAAAATCAGGAGACCCTCCGAAGGACATGTCAGCACCACAATCGGGAGCGATTGCAATTCTCATACAATGACCTTGCAAGTAGCATTACTGTAGGCAGTACAGAGTACAGAACTCCGACATTTTCACATACAAAATTGAGGTCTGCCCTAAATTCTACTTCTCAACTCACACGCTTTTGGTGGGTGTTACCCGCCTTGTAAACGGCAGACTCACCCACCAAGCCTCCTGCATGGCCATTCATTCCAATGGGCGTCTCACCCGCCAAAAACAAAATCGTCAGATTTCACCCGCCTTTACGACAAAAATGGTTGAGAGCTATGCCTAAATAGGCATGCTTGCAACGTATGTACAGGTTATGCAGAAGACAGTAAGCGGTCGTGCGATTTGTTAATGACAAATCAGCATTCTTGCACTTTAAAAGGGGGAGCGTTGTTATGCGTTCGCTATGGAAATTTACCACCATTATTTTGTCTGGTTTAAATCATAAGGCTTCCACATGTACTCTGATTAAAAGGTACATACCTGTACTCTATACTGATGCATGTGCTCATGCATGGAGCTGTACATAGAAATTCGCAATCCTTGCACAGTCGCTTGTGAAGTAGGTGCTTTGCAATGGTATGCTATTTCCATTAACAATCATCGCCAGTAATTTTGAAGTGCACAATGTTGATGACAGAGTTAAAATTAGCGATGCTCTATGTGATTGGTGGATGATTGAGCACCCACTTAGTTATGTCCAATGAGAGACTCGCTTTGGTGCCGCTGTAGAAAGGGTAGGAGTTACGTGCCGCACGTAGGGAACGCTTGTCCGCTGGTAGGGCATGTCACATACGGGTTTCCACAGAAAATCCTGCATGGAAAGACGACTGTAGGCATCAGCCAATCAGATGTTCACATTAGTCTTTTGTGTCAAAAGATGGTGCGCACACTGAAAATGGCAGAGGTGTAGACGGTCAGGGTTTTGCTGCTTGGAGACATTTTTGTGAAAGGCTTACAACACTATGCCGAGAGTAGGCATGTGGCACACCATTTCGATGTGCGAGGAGTGGAGGTGGTGTAGAGCGCTGACACTGATGCCAATGCTGCGGCAATTCTGCAAGTTTGCAGAGACATGCGTGGAATGACCCCGCCTCATGTGTTAATTTTGCACTACGGTGCTTGCCACTTGGGATACCTGACTTCACGTACTTTGTTGGCAGATTTGGCACAGTTGGTTGAAGCACTCATGACAATCTTCCCATCATCAAAAGTTATTTTTTCTGCTTTGCTCCCTATAGAGCAATGGAACAACACTTCTGTTTTCTGTCCAGATCAAAGCATCGGGAGGTGCATCATCAATCGCGGCATGCGTGCATTCATGCTACGAGTTGGTATGTTTTTTTGTAGCCACGATAACATTGCTCCAAGCAATTCCCATTACTTTGAAGGAGATGGCGTAGCGCTATCCTCTTTGGGAAATGCAATGTTTTTTTGGAACATAAGACTTGCTTTAGAGAAGGTTCTGTAATGTTTGCCAGAGTAAAGCAAGGACAAAAAATAAAAAAATACATAAAATGCCACATATCTATACGATATGTGGGTAAAAATAAAAAAAAACGTCTCTTTTCATAGCCTACCTTAAAAGGGAAAAAGGGGAATAGTACTTTAATGTACCGTTGTCACGCTCTGATCCTGTGCATGTCCGCGAACATGGCGGTAGTTAGCAGCCAGCACATATCACCACCGGGGATTGAAGGGTGGAGCCGCATGTAAATGTAAATGAGCGGAGCTAGGGATTGGTCCATACAGTTCAGTAGGTGTTTTCTGACAGACGTACTTAAGTAAGACCGTCTTCTCCCTCACAGGACATCACACAGCCATGGCTTTTCATGCTCAAACACAGATTTTCTGAATTGTGGGAGACCCATGGATACATTGGTTGAAGGTGCATGCAGAAAGCTGCAGTTTATCTACAAATCTCGGATTTCCACATGCGGAAGTGCACTGGCATGGCGTGCGTGGCATGCGATGGGTGGACTTGGTACCTCTTTGTGTTACTTTACAGACAGAGCGTCCTCCAGATATACTCATCATTCATTGTGGAGGAAACAGTTTAGGCCATGTATCTGGCATTTCTTTACAATTTGCCATGAAGGAAGGACTCGCAAAGCTCATGGACATGTTTCCAAATTGTCAAATACTTTTTTCCCGTATTGCCCAAAGACAAAAATTGTTGCGTTCTTCGGCATTTGGTCCACAAATGGAGAAAGCGAGACGCAATGTGAATAAGGCTGTGTGTGCCTTTTTAAGAGATGTTGGCATGTCCTCTTTCCACAATGAAAACATTTTGTTTCGTAGCAGTTTCATTTTCCTCAGAGATGGCATCCACCTCACATATGCTGGTAATCAGATGTTTCTTTTCAATGTACAAAATGCATTGCGCCCTCTTTTGCAATCACACTAACCTATGTGACAATCCGTTTCCCCAATCCACTGTTTTTGACCCACACAACACACCACCAAAAGGCTCTTTTCAGAGCCGCCACTTACTCCCAACGAACACTTTATTGTGTTTGCGCCACTTGCTCCCTCCCTTTTTCTCCCTCTACGGCTGTCCACAAACTTTTGCTAAACTCCGCAGGGGTCTATGGACTTCACTTCTTAGTTCTATTGGTACACTGTGAAAGGCGGCTGTGAAAGAGCCTTTTCTGTCATTTTTGATGTTTTACGTTCATTGCTTAACAGCACTCGACACACTAGGAGAAGAGGCCAAAGGAGGGTAAGGAAGGGACACCAGCCACGGGGATAAGAAAGGGCAACTGATCAGACAAATATCACGGGTGATCTTTATTTAGGTAAGGAGCAAATCTTCTGGTGCTCTGTGACTACAGCCTCAAAAGCACTTCAAAAACTCTCCCCCCTGCAGAGTACTGCGTCACAATATGTGCACACTACTGTCACCTTTGAAAGGTAAGGGTCCACAGCATTGCGAATGGCTTGTGAAGCAGCTGGAGGGAGGCGCTCCCCCACAGGAGTGTCTCTTGCGGTGGGAGGAGCGGATTCCGAGGATGCTGTGGAGGAACTGAAATGACTATGCTCTTCACATGGCACCACCTTGCGAATGTCCGTATTGTGGAACAAAGTGAGGTGTCGCTTCATGGTTGTTGTATCAAAACTGTACGCTCCAAATCTCCCGCGACTCAACACCAAATTGCACTGCTTACACTTCACCAGGTTCGCACGTGCTTTTGGTACGTTCCCATAAACGGAAAATAACCGCCACACCCACGACTCCCGCCGAGTGCGGAGTTCCTCCACTTCATTCTCTTCCTCCTCTTCTTCCTCAATCTCTACATCCTCACCCATACATCTCTCTGCAGGCCCTTGGTGAGGTGGTGATGGTGGTGGGTTTGAGGGTGGTGCAGAGGCTAATAACCCAACAGCAGCCATGGAAGCCATACCAATTAGTTTCCTTTTTGTCACTACAGCAGTAAAGGCAATGCACCTCAATCTGCTATAGCTTGCAGGAGAATGAAGATGCGCTTGGGGGTGTGGCCTTTTCTAGGGCTGCAGGGGTGTGCCTCGTGACCGTCTTCATCCCTACAAATCGGTACACACATTTTACACAGCAACTCCTGAGGTGCCCTATTGTTTGGGATGTGGTAAATTACATTTTTACACTCCACAATACTTTGCCTTGTGTCTACAAGTTCATTTTTATTGTTGCGGAAGCACACAACCCGCGGAAACTAGTCCCCATGCTCAGCGTAGGTGCGGTCAGTAGATGACGTCCTCAATACATCTGCCCCCATAATGAAAGTCCCCTGCACAGCAAATGCAAAGATTCAAACATGCGCATGCGCACAAGTGTCCTACAGACAGTATTCAGGTTCTCAAAGTGCGACACAAGTGAGACGGACAGTTAGGAACTGGCACGCTGTTCGCAATACTTACGTTTGTACTGCGCATGTGCACGCATACTATGTTCACTGTACAGCCAGTTCCAGTGTCCTTAGGAGAACTCCATTTTGTTTGCCTCCGAACTTGCCGGCCACAGTGCCTTTCTACAGACGGCACCATGTTGACTGCACCCAATACACATGAAATCCGTCTTACTTCACATTAGACAGCACCCACATTCCATTGCTTGTGGATAGGTCGAACAGGCGCGCTGTTCGCAAACATTTTATGTCTTTTTAAAAATAAAATGTACACACACACACACACTTTCTCTACAACTACTGTACAAAACCATTCACTACACACACACACACACATCATTCCAGAGAAACAGCGGGGGAAGCGGACACTGAAACAAATATGGGGGAATTTGGATTTAACACGGGCTGGTTATGAGGGGAAGATTTGTGAGGGGAAGAAGGGATGGATACTTCGTCGAAACGTCTATTTTCCTCTTCCAGGTTTGGGGATGGGTCACTAGGGAATGGGGAAGCAGGGCAGGTGCAGGTGGGGCAATGGTACCGAACTTTTCCTCTCACAACGTCCTCCACAAACTCCCGTAAACTTAGAAAATTGACGTTCAAAATGTCCATTTTCTGCTCTATCTTTTTATCCTGTCTTCTTCTATCTCGTTTGTTGCCCTTTCCTCTTTTTTTTCCTGGTCTGTTGAACAAAAAAAAAACATAAGTTAAATGGCTACAAAATACTGGTCTCTATTCTCCATATGCAGACCAATGTGTACCATTGTTGTCGCTGTCTTCAGACATTTCCCCATGCGGGAAATACTCCTCCAGCCACTCCAAAGTACTAGCCATTTCTGAGTCAAAACAACACAAAAAAATATTATTATTGCACCACATTTAAAAATAAAAACACACCCACATAAAAAAAATGACCTGCACTCATTCTTTTGATGTAATCTCCCTTCGTCCTACTGCGTCTGTCCACTATCGTTCCAGGCTGCTGAGTTTCTGTGAAGTTATCACAGTGGAGGCATCCTTTCTTTTTTTTTTTGGTACCATCCACTTTATTCTACATGATTATTAAATGTGTTTTTTCTTTTCCCACCTTCAGGTTTCCATATTTACTTATTACTACTTACAATATCTTTATGCCCTTCTTCAACGTTTCACGCTACATTTTCAGATACCCCCCGCCTCTTTGAGTAATGTTGATCGTGTCCGCCCCCTGTCCACAAACAGGCGCTCAGTGTGTCCCTTCCTAAAATCAATAGGGATGGGGTTCTGTATGTTCTATGTTAAATGTTTATCAAGTACGTACATTACAGTATATATCTCCCAAGATCACATAATAAAAATGCATATTCTGCACAACAACTTCATTGCCACAATGTCATGATTAAGTTCCTCTTCCAAAAACCTGTACAATGCACTCTAAAAACAAATTCGGTAAGGGGACGTTATGGTTAAGTTGCCCTCCCAAAAACCAGTTAAATTCACTACAACAAAAACTTTGTTTAGGGGACGTTATGGTTAAGTTGCCCTCCCAAAAACCAGTGAAATTCACACAAAAAAAGCTTTGTTGAGTGGACGTTATGGTTAAGTTGCCCTAACAAAAACCTGTACACTTCACTAAAAAAAACTTTCCACCTCCCCTTTATGCTTCAAATTAAAACCGAAAACCCCCTGAAATTCAACAGTTATGGTAAACTAAGCCCCAACCCTGCCACCACCCCTCTGCACTGCTAACACTAACACCCACACCATGAAAAATGTCCTCTCAAATGTCAATGCTGACATCACTGACGACATCACATATTTAGGCCCTTTGTTTTCGTTCCCTACCATATATATAAATGTACATTCAGTAAAAAAACTTTGTTAAAGGAATGTTATATTTCACAGTGAAACCAAATACCACAGCACTTTCCCCCATTATGGTACACTAAGCAACCATAACTCACACCATCTACGTGCATTGCTAAGACTAACACCCAGGACCTCAAAGATGACATCACAAATATCTTTGCGCAAACAAACTCACGTGCAGCCTCACCAGCAGCAATGCGGATTACATATCCATGAAAACATTGCTGCCTAACCTCAAGATTGTATACAGGGCATTTAAGACCTCAGGCTGAAGGGGCAAAGGCAAGGGCCGAATGTGATTATCAGAACAAACACACCACCTGACCCTACATGAGAACAGTGGCACACAAATAGGGAGGTAGAGGTACTATTATACACGCCCAAACCACCTAGCCAGGACTTAATGGGAAAGCTGACCCACCGATTAATAATGAAGCAATTCATTGTGAAGCATAATTATTAAAAGAGTCAGAAGCCTCCAGACTAGGGCCGTTTTCCAGAGAGCTGGTGTTATTTCAGTAAGCAAAGCAGGAGAAGGGAAGTCAACTAGGCCACACTTTAGAAGAGCTGGGAAACAGGTGGCGATTAATCCAATTAGCTCACAATGTCAGAAAGTTCAAGTTGCCAGACAAGAAGCCAGAGGAAAGCACATGACCTGAGGGAGGATTTGACCCAAAAGCTGTAAGGAGCGAGGAAGTACTAAGGTGCATGACTGAGAGAATTCCCTTCTGGAATTGCATTTCCAGATCCTGGTGTTTGCTGCAAACGCATCCTATATTCCTGCTTCTACTCCGTTTCCCTTCTTCACACATTATCCCCACCATTCTCAGCATTCCTGGGCTATTGTATGTCCTTTACTTTCCTCAGTTCCCTTTCCACGCTCACCTTCTCCCTTTTATCACTTTCCTTGCACACCTCTTTCATTCTCTCTGAATCTTCTTCTTCTTCTGGCCAGTTTGGATTCCTATTTGCTCCCTTCTCTGTCCCTATATATCTGACCCTCTCTTTTCAGAATAGTTCTGTCTCTTTGGAGTCCTCACTGGGTAGCAGCTCTAATGTCTTCTGCCCCTTCCAACTCTCTCCCCCTTTCTCCAATATGCACAGTATCTCACTCCCCAGAGACCAGTGTCCCTGATTTGTTTTTCCCCTTTGTTGCCTTGGAAGTACTTCCCTCTCTGTGAACCACCATGTAGGGTATTCTGCTCCTCTTTTCTAGTGTCTTGGTTTTCCCAAACACTGAGACAAGGTTTACCAGTCTTTTGACTTTCTTCCCTATCTTGACTGCTTTTGTAATTAGTGGGACAAACGTGATGAGTCCCTCAGGATTTGATATATACGCTGATGCTTTCACACTTACTTGGACGAGTAAAATGAGTCCCTTGGCATTCATTATATGTTCTATGAGTTTCACAGTTACTGGGACGAGTATGATGAGTCCCTTGGTATTCGTTATACTCTTCAGAGTTTTCACACTTGCGGAGATGAGTATGATGAGCCTCTCTGTATTTGCTATACTCCTTACTGCTTTTACCATTACTGAGACGAGTATGATGAGTCTCTCGGTATTCATTATGCTCTTTATTACTGTTACAGATAATGGGACGAGTATGAGGAGTCTTTCAGTATTCATGATACTCTGCTGTTTAGCGTCTGCCTTTGGTCTCTCCTGGGTCTCCCACCATTGCCGTTACCTCTAGATTGTCGGGTTTGCATCATCAGTTCTTCCTGTGGGGTCGGGATCACGCAGTCTCGAGCAACACTTCCAGTGTCTTCTTTTCCTTTTCTGCTTAGGGCTCTGCAGCTCTGCAGCGTCATTCCTGGATGGTCTCAGCGTTGTTGTCTGACCACGTGGTCCACCTGCTTGTGATCACGCCATGAACTGGCAATGCTTGCCAGAGATGAGAGCTTGGTCCCTGCCGGCTCCTGCACCACTTTCCTTCTTCGTGCTCCACATCCTCTCGACCGAAGACCTCCCAGAATGGCTTGGTTGTATACAAACTGTTCGAATTACAATTGTTTGAGTTACAATTGACCTTTGCACAATTGACCGAATTTTGAAGTTCAATTGGTACATATATGCAGGGGGAAACCCCCCACAACCTCCCACCCAACGCAAAAACCCCCACAACCCCCACCCAAACCCTATATATAATTTAATAAATTCCTATATATATAGTATATATAAATAAATAATAATGCAAGTCCTTCTTTGGTTTTTATGCAACTTAGCTGGGTCCTCCCCAGTGGGGGATTGTTGTCCTTCTTCTCTTTCTCTGGGGTATGCCCATATTTGCCATAGAGGAGTGAAGATAGTGATAGTGAAGAAAGGCACCTGCCTTAGATATGTCAGTGAATAAAAAATGAGGGAGCTAGACATTTGATGTCATCAGTGATGTCATCAATGACATTTGTGATGTAATCTTTGATGTCCTGGGTGTTAGTCTTAGCAATGCACATAGTTGGTGCGAGTTATGTTGCTTAGCTTACCATATTTGGGGAATGTGCAGTGTTTTTTGGTTTCACTGTGAAGTATAACATCCCTTTAACAAAGTTTTTTTACTGAATGTACATATATATATATATATATGGCAGGGAACGAAAACAAAGGGGTTAAACATGTGATGTCGTCAGTGATGTCATCAATGACATGTGTGATGCCATCTTTCATGTTCTGGGTGTTAGTGTTATCAGTGCACAGTGGTGATGGCAGGTATGGGGGCTTAGCCTACCATAACTGGCGAATTTCAGGGGGTTTTTGGTTTTAATTTGAACCATAATGGGGAGGGTGAAACATTTTTTTAGTGAAGTGCACAGGTTTTTGGTAGGGCAACTTAACCATAACGTCCCCTCAACAAAGTTTTTTGTAGTGAATTTTACAGGTTTTTGGGAGGGCAACTTAACCATAACGTCCCCTTAACAAACTTTTTTTTGTAGTGAATTTTACATGTTTTTGGAAGGGGAACTTAATCATAACATTGTATCAATGAAGTTGTTGTGCTGAATATACACTGTCATCATGTGATTGTGGGAGATTTGTAGTATACTGTACATACTTTATATACATTTAACATAGAACATACGGAAACAGCTCCCTATTGATTTTAGAAAGGGACGGACAGAGCGCCTGTTTGCGGACAGGGGGCAGACGGGATGAACATTACCCAAAGATGCAGGGGATATCTAAAAATGTATTATTGTGTTACACAAAAAATCGGCAACGTAGAAGAAGGACATAAAGATATTATGAGTAGTAATAAGTAAATATGGAAACTTAAAGGTGTGAAATGAAAACGGCACATTTAATAACCATGTAGAATGAAATGGATGGTACCATAAATAAAAAAGGATGCCTTCATCGTAAGCACTTCACAGAAACTCTGCAGCCTAGACCGACAGTGGACGGACGCAGTAGGACGAATGAAAATTACATCAAAATAGTGAGTGAAGGTCATTTTTTTGTATGTGTGTGTAATTGTTTTAGTATGTGGTGCAGAAATAATAATTTCTTTCTGTTGTTTTGACACAGAAGTGGCTAGTACTTTGGAGTGGTTGGAGGAGAATTTTCCGCATGGGGAAATGTCTGAAGACAGCGACAATAATGGTGCACACTGCTCTACGTAGGCAAAATACTGATCAGAATTGGATAGGCATTTAATATATGTATATTTTTTTTGTGCAGACCAGGAAAGAAAAGAAGAAAGGCCAACAAACGAGACAGAAGAAGACAGGATGAAAAGTATTGAGCAGAAAATGGATGTACTGAATGACAATTTTAAAATGTTAAGGTAGTATGTGGAGGACTGTGGGAGAGGAAAAATGTGTTACCATTGTCCAACCTGTAGCTGCCCCGCTGCTCCATTCCCTAGTGAACCATCCCCAAACCTTCAAGAAGAAAATAGACGTTTTGACGAAATATCCATCCCTTCTTCCCCTCAGAAATCTTCTCATAACCAGCCCGTGTTGAATCCTAATTCCCCTATATTTGTGTCAGTATCTGCTTCCCCTGCTATTTCTTTAGATTGAAGTGTGTGTGTGTGTGTGTGTGTGTTTGGAATGTTTTTGTATAGTAGTTGTACTTATAGAGTTTTGTGGACTTTTTTTTTTAAAAGACTTAAAATGTTCGCGAAAAGCGCGCCTGTTCGAGCTATCCGCAAGGAATGGAATGTGGGTGTTGTAAAGGCAGTACACCTACCCTTACTAATGTCAAGTAAGATGGAGTTGATGTTTGACCACAACATCTGTTCAAAGTGTGCGCACATAAACAGAAAGGAGCGCCCTAAGGACATTATACCTTGCCGTACCGCTTACAAACGAAATGAAACATGTTCGTAGAACACACCAGGTGTCCGTGATGGTTGTAAATGAGCAAAATGGGAGTGTGTTAAGGACAGTATACCTGTCCGTTTTGTCCGCAGCCAAAAGTGTGGCGTCCGTAGAACAGGCGCAGTGGCCGGCAAGTTCTAAATCAAACAAAATGGAGTTGTCCTAAGGACACTGGACCTGTCCATACAGTGAGCATATAATGTATGCACATGCGCAGTACAACCGTAAGTATAGCGAACATCGCGCCTGTCCCTAACTGTCCGTCTCACTTTGAATTAGTTTGAGACCCCGAACACTGTCCGTAGGACATTTGCGTGCATGCGCACGTTTGTTACTTTGCATTTGCTGTACAGCGGACTCCCATTTCTATCGCGGATATGTTCAGGACGTCATCATGTGACCGCACCCACGCTGAGCGTGTGGACTAATTTGCGCAGTTTGTGTGCTTCCGCAGCAGTACAAAAGAACATGAAGACACAAGGCAAAATGTTGTAGAGTGTAAAAATATTTCACATATCCCAGACAATAGCTTACCTGAGGACTTGTGTCAAATTTTCGTACCGCTTTGCAGGGATGAAGACGGTCACGAGGCACACCCCTCCACCCCTATAAATGACCACACCCCTCAGCGCATCTTCATTGTCCTTCTAGCTACAGCAGATTGAGGTGTATTGCCTTTACTGCTGTAGTGACCAAAAGGAAAGTAATCAGCATGGCTTCCATGGCTGCTGTTGGTTCATTAGCCTTTGCACCACCCCAAACCCGGCACCACCACCACCTGCACAAGGGCCTGCAGAGAGATATACGGGTGAGGATGTAGAGAGTGAGTAAGAAGAAGAGGAAGAGAATGAAGTGGAGGAACTCCGCACTAGGAGCACTCGCCGGGAGTCGTGGGTGTGGCGGTTGTTTTCCATTTATGGGAACGTACCAAAAGCATGTGCGAACCTGGTGAGGTGTAACCAGTGCGAGGAGGTGCTGAGTCGCAGGAGACCTGGTGCATACAGCTTTGGTATGACAACCATGAAGCAGCACCTCACTTCGTTCCACACTGCGAACATTCGCAAGGTGGTGCCATGTGAAGAGCGTAGTCTATTGAGTTCCTTCACAGCATCCTACGAGTCCGATCCTCCCACCACAAGAGACACTCCTGTGGGGGAGCGCCTCCCTCTAGCTGCCTACAAGCCATTCGCAATACTGTTGA
Organism: Ambystoma mexicanum; assembly: GCF_040938575.1. Classification (NCBI taxonomy): domain Eukaryota; kingdom Metazoa; phylum Chordata; class Amphibia; order Caudata; family Ambystomatidae; genus Ambystoma; species Ambystoma mexicanum. The sequence goes on from NC_090934.1 coordinate 968,821,758, forward strand.
CCCTTACCTTTCAAAGGTGACAATAGTGTGTATGTATTGTGACGTAGTACTCTGCAGGGGGGAGAATTTTTAAAGTGCTTTTGAGGCCACGGTCACGCAGCACCAGAAGATTTGCTCCTTACCTAAGTGAAGCTCACCCTATAGCTTTCTCTGTCCACTTGCCCTTTCTTATCCCTGTGGCTGCTGTCCCTTCCTTACCCTCCTTTGGCCTCCTCTCTCATTTTAACAATAGAACTATGAAGTGACCATTGTAGAACCCTGCAAAGTTGCGGAAAAGTTTGCGGACAGTCATAGGGAAAAAAAGGAGGGTGCAAGGGGAGCAAACACAATGAAGTGTATGCTGGGAGTAAGTGGTGGCTCTGAAAAGAGCCTTTCGGTGGTGTGTTGTGTGGGTCAAAAACTGTGGAATGGAGAAAACGGATTATCACATAGGTTATTGTGAATCCAAAAGAGGTCGCAATGCATTTTGTACATTGCGAAGAAAAATCTGATTGCCAGCATATGTGAGATGGACTCCATCTCTGCGGAAAATGAAAGAGCTGCGAAACAAAATGTTTTCATTGTGGAATGAGGACATGCCAACATCTCTTAAGAAGGCACAAACAGCCTTATTCACATTGCGCCTCGCTTTCTCCATTTGTGGACCAAAAGCAGAAGAACGGAGCCATATTTGTCTTTATACAATACGGGAAAAAGTATTTGACAATTTGGAAACATGTACATGAGCTTCGCAAGTCCTTCCTTCATTGCAAATTGCAAAGAAATTCCAGAGACATGGCCTAAACGGTTTCCTCCACAATGAATGATAAGTATATCTGGAGGACGCTGTGTCAGTAAAGTAACACAGAGAGGTAGCAAATCCAGCCACCTCATGCCACGCAGGCCATGCCAGTGCATTTCCACATGAGGGAATCCGAGATCTGTGGATAAACTGCAGCTTTCTGCATGCACCTTCAACTAATGTATCCATGAGTCTCTCAAAATCCAGATAATCTGTTTGCGAGCATGCAAAGCCATGGCTATGTGGTCTCCTGTCAGGGCTAAAACGGTTTTACTAAATCTCGCCGTTCAGAACACACCCACTGAACTTTATTGACCAATCCCTAGGTCTGCTCATTTTTATTTGCATGCGTGTCCACCCCAGAATTCCTGTTGGCGATATGCGCTGGCTGCAAACTACCGCCATGTCCACGGACATGTATAGGATCAGAGCGTGACAATGGTACATTAAAGTATTATTCCCCTTTTCTCCCTTTAAGGTGGGCTCTGAAAAGCGTCATTTTTTAAAACGTTTTTGGGCAGCTACCTTACATACATCTGTTATTTTGTTTATTTTTTTTGTATTTGTTGTCCTTACTTTACTCCTACAACCATTACAGAACATTCTCTAAAGCAAGCCTTACGTTCCAAAAGAACATCGCATTTCCCAAAGAAGATAGCGCAACACCATCTGCTTCGAAGTAACCCGCATTACTTGGAACAATGTTTTCGTGGCTGCAGAAAAACATACCAGTGCGTAACATAAACGCACGCATGCCGCGATTAATGATACACCTCCCAATACTTTGATATGGACAGAAAAAATAATGGTTGTCCCATTGTACTCTAGGGAGTAAACCAGAAAAAATTACTTTCGCAGTTGGAAAGATGTTCATGAGTGCATTAACCAACTGTCCCAAATCTGCCAACAAAGTATGTGCAGTCATTTAGCCCAAATGGCAAGCACCGTAGTGCAAAATTACCACATGAGGAGAGGTCATCGTACGTATGTGTCTGCAAACTTGCAGAATTGCTGCAACGTTGGCATCAGTCTCAGCGTTCCACACCACCTCCACTCCTCTCACATCGAAATGGTGTGCCACATGTCTATTCTCTGCATAATTTTGTAAGCCACGGACAAAAATGTCGCCAAGCACCAAAACCCTGTCCCTGTCCATCTCTGCCATCTTGACTGTACGCACTGTCTTTGGACACAAAAGAGTAATGTGAACATCTGATTGGCTGATGCCTACAGTCCCTTTCCATGCAGGATTTGCTGTAGAAACCTGTATGTGACACGCCCTACCCGCGGACAAGCGTTGCCTATGTGCCTCAAGCAACTCTCACCCAGTACTTTCACCCTTTCCACAGCGGTAGCAAATCGAGTCCCTCATTGGGCACAATTAAGCAGTCACACAACCATCCACCAATCACATTGAAATTGCTAAATGTAACTCTGTTATCAACATTGCGCACTTCGAAATTACTGGCGATAATTCTGAATGGAAGTTGCATATCATTGCAAAGCACCTACTTCAGAAGCTACTGTGCAAGTGTTGCGAATTTCTACGTACAGCTCCATGCATGCGCACATGCATGAGTATAGAGTACAGGTATTTCTATTTCAATCGGAGAACATATGCAACCTTTATGATTTAATGTAAAAAAATTAATGCTGTTAAATGTGCATAGGCAATACATTCTAACGCTCCCCCTTTTAAGTGCAAGCTGTCTAATTTATCATTGACAAACCTCACGACTTCTTACTGTCTTCCGCATAACCTATACAAACGTTGCAAGGATGCCTATTCAGGGCGAAACTCGATTTTGTATTAGAAAATTTCAAAGTTGTGCACTGTGTACGGCCTACAGTAATGCTACTTACAATGTAATCGTATGACAAAAGTAAGCACTCCCGATTGCTGTGGTGGCATCTCCCTCTGAGGGTCTCCCGATTTTTCCGCATCATGCTTTTAAATTGCCAGTGGAAAATGTTTCCCCAGCTTACAAACCTCTCTCCTATTGATAGTACACCTTGTAAAAAACAAGGCATTTTCATAACCTTAAAGATGTTAGCAATTTTGAAGGACTTGCAAGTAACGTATTGCAAATACCATGCAACGCCTGCACAGAGTGAAGTGAAATGCGCACATGCACTGGGTTCAAATATGAAAGCAGAATGCTCTGACGCACATTGCAAAATTAATGTGTGCAGTATCTGCACTGCTGTAAACACACAAAGTAATCTATTTTTTTTTTAATCGCAGTGAAGACTACTCTCCTGAGAATCAACAGCATCTACACTGCAGACGACATATCCGAAGAAACCTGGTCATTTTGCAAAAAAAGTAAGTAGATTAGTACTACCTTTATATTGTAACTACTCCTCAAAGAGGATGCATAGGTTATTTGTTTAATTTGGGCACAAAAGCAAACATTGATTTCTGAACCATTCTACCTACAAATATCCATTTATTGAACAAAGAATAACAGGCAGAATGGCTCACAAATCCCTGTGTGTTTGGAACTCAAATATCGTACATAATGCTTAGAAGGTCACATTTAGAAAAGTAGTTGCTGTTGCAAGTTTATGGCATTTCGTTTATTAATAATTCTTCTCGTCACCACTAGCCCACTTTGTAGTGTCATCTGAAGCACACTGTACTCGTATACAAACAGTAAAATAGCCTTACCAAATCATTGCAAGAGTCCAATACACATTCACACACCATAACAAAGAGCTTCCCCATCAGACTCATGCAAGCATGCACACAGCACACATACATTATACAGTAGACCAAAGTATGCCTTCTTTTTTTCAACAGACACCAAAGAATGCCTACCAAAAAGCAACTCCGTAGAAAGGAAGGCAGAAGTAGAGCAAATAAAAATAAAAGTACCCAATCTAATCATCCATCTGTTGTAGAGTTTGTAGAGAATGTTTTTTCCATACATGTTGGAAGAAACCAGCTAATGCAGTCGGTTAGCAAAATAAAAGAAACTTCAAGTACTAAAGTTTTACGTCCTCCATCAAAATGTGTCAGAAAACACAAAAATGTTGGCAAAAAATTGGCTATCACTACAGCTAACAATGCTCCTACTGATCCTGATAGTGTAAAAAGAACCTATAGCAAAAAAAGTATTTTATCAAAAATGTTTCATCACAGAGTCCTTTGTGAATTTACTAAGAAGAGGACCGAAATCATCCTCACCCCTTGAAACCTACTGTAAAAAGTGAATCCCTCAAGCTCTCGTGGACAGTGAAATCCTTCTGAAAAGGAAGTTGTTTATATTAGTGTTAAATAGGATGAAAGCACTAACAAAACTAAGTACCAAACTACAAAAGAAACTCAGCAATAAACGGAATGTGAAAAAAATATTTTTTTAAATGTTTGTGGTGGTGAATGGAGTCACACAACAACCACAGAACCATATTTTAATGAAGAAGCATACAAACAAAATCAAACAAACACAATTGCCATCCAGAGCAGTGGACGAGGGTATGAGAAAATCAATACTTCCATCATGGAACAAGAAACACTGCTTACAAAAGTATCCTCTGTAAACTCAGAATTACCTCTCGATTCAGCAGAACTACACCGTCCAGTATACAAATGGCCATGCACATCAATGTGTGCCATTCCAAACAAAGCTTTCAAATCTTTACGTCAGTTCCTAAATCAGCATGGAAAAGGTAAAGACAAAAGTAAAATGAAAGTGCTGCAAAATATGGATGTGTGTCCAGTGCGCAAATACACAGGACTCCAAGGACATTCATTAGCCTGCAATTCTGGGCCTATTTGCAAAAGCACCTTCCATGATATCAAAATGATATCAATACATCATTCAAGTGTAAGAAATCTAGTATATAAAATATACTATGCAAAAACTTCAGCTTCAGAATTAGGCCATTTATATAACACTCTTCTGCATGATACACCCAAATACTTACAAGAAGAAATTGACCGTATTCAGAGAAAGTATTTTGGAAGTGAAAGCCACTTACAAAATGCAATAGTTTTAGAACATAGTAACAACAATTCTGCACATGGCAACCTTCTATTACACACATACAGAAAATAAATAGTAACATTTAAAAGGTCATCGGCTGAAGTACCAAACCGTGTGTGTGTGTGTTGCTGCAGAACCTTTTACAAAAGGAACACAAAAATTGTAGACATAGCATACAAAATAGAAGACAATGAAGACTCTAAATGGTTTAAATTAGCTCTTTACCTTTTATCAGAAAACAAATATGAACTAACTGAACGCCTAATATGTTGCAGTTACTGTACTACAAAATTAGACAACAACCACACTCCTTCACGTGCTATAACAAATAATTTGGAATTGTTTCCACTACCAAAAATCCTGCAACAACTCAATTTGTATGAGAGCATAATAATTCAAACAGTTCACCCATTTCAAGCAATTATACGCATTCACCCAAAAACAGCAAAATTACCTTCCTCTGAATTGGTGAAAGGCATTCATGGCAAAGTAGTTTATTTGCCATTACATCTAACAGAAAATGTACACACTCTAGGAGTGCAACGTTCAATTGAGCATTCTTTAATAGTCTTGGTAAATGGTTTACCAACAAAGGACAAAAAAAACTGGCAACAACTGGTGGACTTATATAAAGTTAGAAAAGCATTGCAATATCTAAAAGACAATAACGAGTACTACAAGGGAATAAATATTGATGAAAGCTTAAGGGAAACAACTGAAATAATTGAAGAGCCATTAGAAACTGGACAATTTGAACTTCTGGATCCTGCTACAGGATCCACTCTTTTGGACCATTATACAATTAATCCATTGCATTCCAATGAAAGCATAGATGATGCACTAGAAACTTACCATATGCGACAAACCAAAGGGTCACCAATGAGTATATGGGAAAAAAGTATAGATGCACGTGCTTTTCCACTGCTATTTCCTACTGGCAAAGGTGGAAGATACCATGATAGACCCACTCAGATTGGAGCATCAGAATACCGCTCTTTACGAATGTGTTCGCAAGATCCCAAATTTAGACAAAATGTGGAATACATATTCCACCTACTCTATGAAAGTGAATTAGCAACACTATGTTACAGAGTTTCACACATTTTGAAATCTAGAACCCACTTTCAAAATATGTCAGCTACGCAGTTAATACAAAAAGTACAGGAAAAAGATGAGGTTTTACAAGCAAGTATAACAAATTTGTTTGAAAACATGTGTGGTACAAAGGAATACTGGTTCGGACGGCACTGAGTCGTGTGTTGTATGATCAGAAACCTTGGACCACTGACTTGGTTTGTTATGCTAAGTTGTGCAGAATATGCATGGGAAGATTTACATGAGTTCCTACACATAGCAAACAGCAACAAAAACAACATAGATATATTAACACCTGGAGAACTTTGCTCTCTAGATCCAGTTAATGTGTCAAGATATTTCCATCATCGTTTCATTGCCATGATACGCTTTATTTGCAATAAAAATGTTCCTCCCCTTGGAGAAGTGCAAAACTTCTTTTGGAGAAAAGAATATCAAGCGAGAGGAGCACCACATATTCACATGCTGTTATGGATCAAAGGTGCACCGAAATTTGGTCACGACAGTGATAGCACTGTTTTGCAGTTTATCCAAAAATATGTCACTTGTGAAATCCATTCACAACAGGCACATAGTGAGCTGCATGGGCAGATTTTACAATTTCAAAGACACAAATGTGTCAAATATTGTCACCGCAAATACAAAAACAAAGGTAAATACTACACCAAATGCCGCTTTGGTTTCCCTAGACCAGTTACAGAAACAGGTAAAGTAAACAACTTCATGTCTTCAGTTCGACATAGTGTTAAAGGTAAATCACCTAAGAACATGTATTACATAAAAAGAAGGGAAGAATCAAAATGTATCAATGATTGCAGACAATTCAACTCAATTACATCCTACTTAACAAAAGCTGAAAAAACAGAGCTTCAAGACCGCTGGGATGACCTAGCATCAGACAAAACATTATCACAGAAATTGTACAGCCTAGGCAAAAAAATGCTCTCTCATAGAGAATGTGGCGCCTATGAAGCAGCAGATCGTTTAACCGGTACTGCTTTGTATGGTAAATCAGACAACATAGTATGGCTAAGTCTTGGTCCTGCAAAATCTAGAAAAAGAGGGCTGAAATCATATGAGGACATAGAAACAATTGCCAGAAATTATCCCAACAGCCAAGACATTCTAAAAAACAATTTACTGGACACATACTATCCTAACATGAGTAGCACTTTGCAAAGCATGTGTCTACACCACATAGCTTAAAACTTTGCATACAAAAATAATGTAAAACCCGATGAAAGCAAACATAGGTATAGAGTGACTGATTGTGAAGGGAGCTTAGTGAAACGTACCAATCAAAGCTTAATTAATCATGTGAAATTGTCATTAAATCTCCTCAACAGAAAGAACTATATTACATATCTCTGTTACAACTTTTCAAACCATGGAGAAAAGAGGAAGACATACTAGAAAAATAAAGAATGTACCTGCAAAAATTACAAACCTATACTGCTGTACGTGAGTGGTGAAGCTGGATCAGGGAAAACATTCTTAATCAAAATCATCAGCAAGTTCCTTCAACAAATGACAAACAACAAACTGTCAGCTGTTGTAACGGCCCCCACAGGTTTAGCTACCTGCAACATAGGCGGTGTCACTTTACACTGATTACCACTACTTCCAGTAGAGCATCAAAATAAATTAGACTATTACAAACTTTCTGCAGAAGCTGCAATGGAATTATGCAGAGTATTAAAACAAATGAAAATGCTACTAATAGATGAAGTGAGCATGGTCTACAACCTAATGTTTGCTTTGATTCACCTCAGATTAATAGAAGTCCTTAAAATTAACAACGAAGAAGTCTTTGCAGGGAAGCATATTATAGTTATCGGAGATCTTCTACAATTGGCACCAGTGAAAGGTGAACCTATTTTTAAAACCTTAGGCCACAAACTCTGCCGGAGAACTGTAGGTAGCATAGGTAATGTCAACCTTTGGCAACATTTCCAATACAGAGAATTAATTGAGAACATGTGGCAATCTGCAGATCTCACTTATGCCAACATCTTAAAAAGTATTAGAGTCAGTGTACTATCGCAAGAAGCACAAGTTGTATTGAAAAACCGGCATATTCATGCACTTTATGGCGATAATGCATGTGCAACTGATGTTATGGAACAAATAGGGCACAGAAATGTCAATTGTATGGCCTTAATGCCAACTATTGCAAGCTGTTTTAAATTCAATGAAACAATGTTAAATAAGGAAATGCAACCAAAAATGGAAATTAGCACCACAGACAAACTAGACGTACATGGTATGACAGAACCCATGTGTGAGCAAGCCACAACAAGACTAAATAGTTTAGAAAATTCAATCTCCATCACAGCTGGGTTGGAAAAATTATTAAAATGATCCTTAAATTGTAGGGTAATGCTTAAACGTAACCTTGACGTCGAGCAAGGGCTAGTTAATGGAGCACTAGGTACAGTTGTTGGCTTTCAATCATACCCCTGTGACAGCAACATTCAGTTTGTCAATATTCGCTTTGATAAACTTTCAGAAGTGAAAAGGATAGGGCACTCAATTGCTTAATTCCTTCTCTTCAAAGACATGCATGTACGTAGAGAGCAATTTTCTCTAACTCTTGCATATGCAGTTTCCATTCATAAATCCCAAAGTCTTACCCTAGACAAAGCACTGATAGATATAGGAAACACAGTCTTTAAAGAAGGCATGAGCTACGTAGCATTATCACGCTTACATACACTTGACGGTCTATTGCTAATGAACTTTGATGCAAGTAAAGTGAAAGCTGGTATTCCTTGCATTGTATAATACAATAGACTGCGTTCACTGTACACCCCTCATCTGCAACAATATCCTGTTGCAGATAAAGTAAAAAGTGGTAAAAGAAAACTAAATGAAACAGAAATGCAACAGAATCCAACAGCAAATTCCTCAAAGAAAAGAAAAGAAGCTAAAGTTTCAGCAATTACCACAAACAAAGAAGAACCTATTAGGGAATGTAAACCAGGGCCATCGGCAAAGAAGGAACAGAAATTGCCAAAAAGTCACTCAGATACAGAACTAGCTGGTCCATTCAAATGTGCAAATGAAAGTGAGGTAAATTGCTATGCAAATGTAGCAATGAATATTCTATTTCAATTGCCACCAATTATTAGCAATATTTACTTGCACAGTACAGACCAATTGTGTTTGCAAATGTTAGCGCTTCATAAAAATGCAACAAGCAATCCTGACAACGCATACAGTGTTCATGGAATACGACAAGAATTGGACGACTGTGCTGGAATGGTGAGATTCACTCTGAACTCACAACAAGACGATCCACAAGAATTTCTAATGTACTTACTATTAGTATTGGAAAACAAAAGTATACCTGGAAATGAAATCTTCCAGATTTCGTACATGTGGAAACATACATGCACTCTGTGTAGCAATGTGATACAGAAAGAAATCCCAAATGAGCGATTTGTGTATGTTTCCATACCAAATTGTGAAAGCATTCCATTTCAGCAACTTGTACAGAATGCAAACCATGGCAGATTATGTACTATTTTCAATTCAGACAATCGATCCACCTTACTGATACAATCACATAGTGCCTACATAATATTTATGCTTCTACGTTATAATGCAGATCTTACCAAAAACAACTGCAAACTGACTGGATTCACACACGGTCAAGTGTCACTTGGAAAGAAAACCTTTACAACAATAGGTATAATCGACCATGCAGGAACTACAACCAATGCAGGTGCACTACACTGCATACATTAAAAAGAAATGTGGATGGTTCGAATGTAATGATAGCACCATTACTCTAAAGCAAAGATTGCCAGCTAATCTTACAAATGCGTGTTTAATCTTCTTAAAGCCAAAATTTAATAAATAATGTGTACTTCAAGGTTGCCAAAAAATTATGTGAATGACTACAAACAGTTAGAATACACCAATAGGTATCGAACTGCCCAAGAGGATATAACAATGACACAAATAAATGGATATCACAGATCTGTAGGAACAAATGCACAGTTACAATACGCCTACAGGTATGTAACTGTTGTTAAAAATCGGCAGGAAGGCAACAAACATAACATTAATCAGAAAAACGAAGGAAACACTCAAAGGAAACAAGGAAGTAGTTAGTACCATAGCAATAGAAGGGTTTTTTAATCCGACAAGGATTTTTTTTTCCCCAGACCCAAAGGGATTAGAAAAGCAAACACAGAAACTGAGCACAATGCACAGTACACTGGTTTTTAAACTAAATATGAGGGTAAAAAAAAACTAAACTGTCTATTATGCAATGTAGTAAGTTTTCATAAAATGCAGAGACTAACATACCTTTTTCTTTTATCACAGAAATTAAAAAAGGGATACTTCTGCGTAGTATGAAAAGCATTTCAAAAATATATGTGCATTCTGAACAAAGTAAGGAGTAAGTATATTGGCAGTCATTTTCTACACATGCAAATCTACACATCTAATCTATGGTAGTAATATGCTGCAGTGGCTGGAGGCTGGCCCTTGCATCTTCAGTGTCTAATCTACGACCTACGCCTTACGGCCAAAGTACAAAGGGTATACTTCCTAGCCACAACCATTGCTGCATATCGAAACCATGGTCCTTGTAAATTAGCTACTTATAAATTTACTGTTGGGACCATTGACTGCAGCCATGCAGCCAAAACATTAGGGCGTGCACACAACTAGCACATTACACCACTCCCATATTCACTTATAACTCCACTGCTTATAACTTCAGTCTTGGGTGCATGGCCTTCGGGCATGCAGTCAAGACTCTGGGTCCTGGCCAGAAACACCACAGCATATCAAAACCATTGTGCCTTCTCATTTTACAATATACAAAGTTGATTTTGGGAGCATGGACTTTGGCATGCTCCCAAAATGCTACGCCGTCCCCACAACCATCTTAATGATGTTGCATAGTACAAGTGTGCCAATAGCTGTGATGTGCGTACAAGGTGGCCATAGAACATACATCATGAAGAGGTTCTAACTTTGTTATTGGGTGCATGGGCTTCGGTCATGTACCCAAGAGTGCAGGATCTCCCCACAACCACCTCAGTGATGTTTGGTAGTGGTGGTTTTCCAATAACTGTGGTATCCTTCACTGCTTCTGGCCAGAGGCTTCACTCCCAGCTGTATGTCCATAGATATTACATGGGATGGGTGTGCAGTGGTTTGCACGTCCAGTACTTACAGCTGGGTAAGTACGGCCTTTGGCCATGAACCCAAGACTGCACACACTCCCCACAACTTAGCAATCGATACGCAATACTACGGGTGTATCCATGGGTGTGACATGCTGCGGTGGTTGTGGCCAGGGCCTACAGCCTTGGAAGTAAGGCCTTCGGCCTTCGGCCGACGGCCATGCATTCAAGACAGTAGGCCCTGGCCAAAACCACTGTAGCATGTCACACCCATGGCGGCGTACTGATGAATATAATAATACCCATAGGAAAATGTATTGCAATTATGGCATGTTGTCAATTTCAATGTTCGCTACCACTACGCGTCTCCTTACAACAGTAACAGGTTTCCTGTGCACTGCATGGACTGAAATGCTACCGTTATTGTGTGCATTTGAGGTGGCCATAGAAAATACATCGTGAAGACCGATCCCCAAAACAAAAGCATTGATCACCCATGTCTTACTGTCTGAACCTATCCCAACGCTCTGTGACACAGCAAAAGAGTTTTATAAATATAGCATGTGTACGCTGGTTGTTGCTCTGCTATCGGCGAATTCAAGATGTCGGACTGTGTGTAGTGAAGATGCCGGAGGTGGAGAAAGTCAGGGTGGTGGTGCTTGGAGATATGTTTGTGAATGGTTTGGAGCAGTATGCAAAATCTAGGAATGTGGCTAACCATTTTGACACAAAAGGAGTGGAAGCGGTGTGGTGCACTGTGCTTGGTTTTAATTTGCAGGCAATGCCAGAAGTTTGTCAGGATATGGCTAGGTATTTTGCACTGTGGTGCTTTGCATTTGGGCTATGTCAGTGCCCCTAGTTTGTTGCAAGATCTGCAAAACCTGGTTCAAGCAGTCATGAAAGTGCTTCCAAAGGCAATTTTTTCTGCTTTGGCACCTAGGGCAGTATGGGAAAATAGTCCTATTTTTTGTCCTCAGCAAAATGTTGGTAGGTGCTTAATCAACCGAGGCATGTTTGCTTTTATGTCTAGAGCTGGCATGTTCTTTTGCAACAATGAGAACATTGACTCTGGTAATGTTGATTACATGGCATGTCTTTATCTTTTATGGGAAATGCCATGCTGTTTTGAACATAATGGTTGCTTTGGAGAAGCTAATGTGAAGATTTTTGGAGGAAAATAAGGAAAAAAAACAAAAGAAATACAAAATAAAAGGTGTTTCTAAAGCATCTGCAAAAAATACAAAAAAAGGCTCTTTTCAGAGCCAACCTCAAAGGGGAGATGGGGCCCACTATTTACATTTTAATTCCCCACGCTGAGATTTTTTGATTTGTCCGCAGACACTACGGTTGTCCGCGGACATCATGTATTAAATGCAGGATTTTTGAGGTTGAGAGGGATGCAAATGAGACATAGCACAGCACAGGATTGGTCAATAGGGTTTACTAGGTGTGATGTGTGAACAGAGAGTTTGTTAGAAAGTATTTTTCCTGAGAGGAGAGGAGATAGCTATGGCTGTGTGTTTCAGAAAGCAGATTGTCTGGATTTTGGGAGATTCGTGGATAAATTTGTTGGAGGTGCATGCAGATCGCTGCGGAGTGGCTGTACATCTTGGATTCCCTAATGTGGAAGTGCACTGGCATGGAGTGCGTGGAAATTTGTGGCTGGATTTGGTACCTCTTGTGCTACTTTGGTGAGACAGTGTCATCCAGACATTATTATTATTCATTGTGGAGGGAACAGTTTAGGACATCTGTCTGGAATCTCTTTGCAATTTGCAATGAAAGAAGGACTTGGGAAAGTCATGGATATGCATTCAAACTCCAGAATAATTTTTTCCCGTATTGCGCAGAGACAAACGTGGCTGCGTTCTTCTTTATTTGGTCCACAAATGGAGAAAGCAAGGTGCAATGTTAACAAGGCTGTCTGTGCCTTTTTGAGAGATGTTGGTATGTCCACTTTTCACAATGAAAACATTATGTTTCGTAGTACACACATTTTTTGCAGAGATGGAGTACATCTGACTTATGCCAGCAATCAGATTTTTCTGCAAAATATGCAAAATGCATTGCAACCTTTTTTGGAAATACAGCAATCCATTTTGCAGTAGGTGTTGACCATTTGAAGTTTTTGAAACACAGAAAAAACACCACAAAAAGGCTGTTTTCATAGCCACCACTTCCTAACAGTGAAGAAAAGTGCAATGGTTGTGACAGGGTAGCACCGCAAAGAATTTAGAGGTCCGCAGACATCCGCGCTGTCCCCAAACATTTTGAACCCCAAGAAAGGGCTAAAAAAATCCAAAAACTATGCAGATCGCCAGGGACGTTGTGCCAGTGTGGGACATGTGCATGGGGGAACTTTCCCAGGAAAATATCTTGGATTGCTGAGAAAACCACTTTTTAGGTGCCCGGGGCCCGGACAGTTTTCATTACGTTTAGCGCGGGTATGGTCACATGATGACGTCGACAACACGTTGGCGAATGGGACACCAATGCGGGTGCTCTACGGACAGTGTTCCAGTCCCCGGACTAATTAAAAGTGCAACACACGTGCAGCAGACAGTTGTGGACAGGCACAATGTTCATAGGGGCAAGGGTGTTCTACGCATGCGTCGGGTGTTCTACAGACAGTGTTCAGGTCCCCAAACAAAACAAATGTGCATCTGTCATTGGTACCAGGAAGGTAGTTGGTGCAAGCTGGGTGGAGGCTTGGCAGGCCTGGCATAGGCACACAAAAAACCCATAGGAGATACCTCCTTTTAATTCCTTCCTAGTGTTTGTAGTAACTTCTGGTTACCACTTCTTGTTGCCAAAACAGGAAGTGCATGACAATTCATGAGCTCTCTAGTGTTTGGGCATGGCTGGCTATATAAGCCACACCCAAGATTCTTCCAGTGCTTCGTGTTGCTTACTGTGAGCTGCATCAGCAACACACTTGCCGTTCTCTGGATCAGCCAGCTTCTGCTTGCCGTGCTCTGGATCTGCCAGCTTCTGCTTACCTGCTCCGGATCATCCTGCTTTTGCTTACCTGCTCAGGATCATCCTACTTCTGCTTACCTGCTCCGGATCCTCCTGCTTCTGCTTACCTGCTCCAGATCATTCTGGTTCTGCTTACCTGCTCCAGAGGAACCTCCATGCTTTCTCCACAACGCAGCTATCTCCGGTCAAGAGGGGACTTCTACACCGGCACCTGTAAGAACAAAGAAGAACTGCGTTAGCACGCGCACTTCAGTAATGCTGCGCATACTCACCGAATCTTCCCGCAACGCTGGATCCAGGTCAGTTGTACAAATAACACGGAGACTTATTTCACTGCACTCTCTCTTATAACGTGGTGCATACTTACCAAAGCCTCCGTGCATACTTACCAGACCACCAAGTCTCCAGTAGTGCTGAAGCCGGACTTGAGGTTCTAATACCACGTAATCCACTCCTGCAAGGGAAAGGGAGAGACATTATCAGGTGCGCTCGAATTTAAGACGCTGCGTATACCTACCAGCAGCTGACTTCTACACGCAGCGCTACTCACCCACAAAATACCTTGGCAAACAAAGACAATACGGACAATTCAGGACACTCAACATCCTCCGTGCAACGTTCATTTGTGGAAAGGACTTTCTAGCCAGTGAAAAAACTGACGCCTTGAACACTCGGCCTTGCAGTGAAGGCATATAACAGTGTGTGGCATCTGAACTCAGCCAATGGACATTGGCATCATTCATGAGTGACTCGCACCCCTGCGAATGCAGGATGGAGTGCAAACCCTACTAAAAATCAAGGTATCCCTCCAGGTGAAACAGGGGAAGTGGGAAGTGAGAACTCGGGGTCCAAGGAGGCGCACCCATTGCTCCTGCAGAAACACAGGTGAGTGTGACAGCGTCAGAACTTTGCGGACAGGCCGACAGGCTATGTGTTCTACGGACATATTAATTCTGGTTACGGACAATGCAAACAGGGGAAATGTTCTTAGGACACTTTGTGGGTAATTCATGGAATAAATGTGTGCCGAAATTGTGGCGCAAGCTGGCACAAGCGTGAAAAAGCTAGCAAATGCGTGTGAATCGCATGCGTGCCATTCATGGAAGGCCCTGCACATGTTTTTCCCGGGATGTGTGCCAAATCCGCTCTTACCTTACACGTCACTGCGACTTTCCAAACGCGTGCGCGACAGGAACGGGGAAAGCGCACAACTTCTCGCGCACACACCTAAAAAAGGGGCGGAACACAGGGAATGGGGAACAATGCATGAAAATGTAGGTGTAACGTGGGAAGTACCGCTGGGAAACACACGCAACGCCCACACGCAAGTGACCAACACGTATTCATGGAATCGAATAGGGAAAACCTGTGCACATCAAAACACACGCACTCAAACAAATACATCTGCCACATGAAAGCAAACAGAAGTGCCCCCACGCAGCATAAAAGTGCGTGCAAACAACAAACAAGCATATACAGCTCCGATGAATGTCCCATTCCTCGCAGCAGTGAGCGTGGGACACCGGAGGAGGAGAATAGCCAGGCCCTGCATTTTGTTGCCCACGACCAACCTTTGACGAGGTCTATGGCAGGTATAGGTTTCCACCTCATATCATCCTAGAGCTGGTCACTGAGTGGGAGGATGACTCACATCATCCACCCTGTGCTCCCAAGCATTGAGCCCCTTGGAGAAGGTGCTCAATGTAATGCATTTTTTGGCCACTGGGTCATTTCAGTGGACAACTGCCACAGTGGGGGGCGTCTCACAGCCCAAGCATTCACGTTGCCTACACCAGGTGTTGGCAATCATCACTACGCGCCCCTCAGTCCACAGGCACATGTACATGCCCAGAACACCCGCAGAAAGGCAGGCCGTGGTCCAGGACTTCTACAGGGTGGCACACAATAGATTGCACCCATGTGGCCCTATGTCCACCTACGGCCACTGAAAACATGTACCGCAACCGCAAGCACTGGCATTCCATCAACGTACAGGTTGTATGTGATGCCAAGGGAATCATCACCTCTCTCTATGCAAACTATCCAGGGTCCACCCATGACAGTTTCATATACAGAATGTCTGCCCTGATCCGGGCCCTGGAAGCTGTGAAGCATGGCGACACATGGCTCATAGGTGAGAACAAATGCCTGTGCACATATATGCATGTCACACACAGACAAATACACAAGCCCAACTAATGACAACCATTATCACCTTACCAGGGGACAGTGCCTACCCTCTGAGCACCTACATGATGACGCCAATACGGAACCCCACCACACCACCCCAGGTAAGATACAACGCAGCCCATATTGCAACCAGGGCCATAATGGAGCGCACATTTGGGGTGCTCAAGTCACGCTTCCGCTCCCTTGAACGCTCTAGCGGACAGCTACTATATGCACCCCCAGTAGTGTGCAGGATCATTGTGGCAGCATGTGTCCTGCACAATATTGCAACACGGCGGGGCGTACCAGTGGACATGGTGTTGCCCCCACATCCCCAACCATATGCGCAGCCACTGCACATGGGAGGGGAAAGGGCATGTGGCAAGGCAGCCCGTACCCAGCTTGTCGCAACATTTTTCACCTAAACTCCAACCCCTGCGGAGTGCACACAGGCCAGGTGACAATCGATGATGAGAAAGGGACAGTTAACTGTCACAACCTTACCACCCTGAGAATGTGTCCACGGAAGTGCCACATTGTGTGCATCCCTAGCTACTTAAACACAACCAATCCCATGTGACCAAAAGGAACACATGCAAGGTGCATTCCCCCCCCTTGCAAAACAGGCCATGAAAGTACTGGTATGCCACCCAAACTCTCCCAACCCCCATGACCCCCGTCTGCCACAACATACCATGGTATGCAACAGCAAAACATCAAATCATATACACAACACAAGACACAATAGACATGAAGTGCCACATGAGAAATGTAAATAGGCACCAGACAATTACACATGACATGGAATCTGACGAAATGACTGACCAAAACCTCACACCCTAGAAACGGTGGCACAAATGCATGCCACCAGTGGTGCAAGCAACAAAAGTCAGAATACCTGTTGCCATGCACATTGGACAATAGTAAATTAGCATTACAAACACTGTCTGCTGCGTGTGTGTCCCCTGCAACACACCGCTCACCGGACAGCACAGTGAGTGTGCATTGCGTTGGGGAAACTCCTTGAGCATTATGAAAAATAAGTACAATCAACCAAATACTACCCTGTCATGCATGTACACGATCAATGAATTGGAAGCGAACATGGATTGTCAGGACACAGCATGCCTGAGAAGGCAATCTGGGTGCACGTGTGTGCATGGTGTCGCTGTAGTTGGTGTGGGGGGGGCATTGCCTAAGTGTTTGTATCAGTAGGGACATACATCGAATACACAAATGTGAAATGAAGTGAGCCCCAGTGTCTGGTACACAGCACATGTGAACATTGCACTCAAGGACTCCCCTGTGTGTTAAACCACACCAATCCCCTGACACCTCAAAATCAAACCCAACATAGGATCAGCCATTGAGCAGCAGAACATATCATGTACAGAGTACCCCTCATCGACAATGGCAGACATTGAGCAATCACTGATTCATTGAAAATCCTTATAGGGCCTACACACAAAGTGCATCAAAGCGCCTCAAGGAGGGAGGGACCAAGGGAGAATAACAGTACATTCCTACAAGTCCTTCAAACAGTCCAGAATGTGAAAATGAACTATCAAATCAAAGTGCATAGTACAAGTGCTAGTAACAATAAGGGATAGTCTAGGGAGGGAATGTGGGAAAACAAAACTAGCATCATCATTGCTATGCCTGATGGCAATAGTTGCAGTGCAGGAGTCACATAAGGAGGGGGGTGAGGGAAGAGGAGGGAAGAGGTGAGGAGAGTAACAAAACAAGTGACAAACTATGGAAGGTCGATGAAGAATGAAGATAGTGATGGGGAGGGGGAGAAGAAACACAGAAGGGAAAGGGGGAACAGACAACCTGTAATCAGTAGTGGAGGGACTGATGATAAAAGTAAGTGCCAAAATAAAACTCAAAAAGGTGACAGTGGGGGCGGATGGACGGAGGCAGAGGGGGAAGTGTCTGCAAAGAACAAACGGTTAAGTATCACCATGCTTGATGGAAATTGGGGTAGTGCCGGAAAAAGACAGACAGAGGACAAGGAGGAGGGGTAAGGGTGGTGGAGAGGGAGAGGGAGGAGAGAAGGGAGGAGGGGGCCAAGGTGTAAAGGCAGGAAGGGTGAGAGGGGGAAAGAAAGCACACACAGGGGGCAGAGGGAAAGAAGACGGTGCAGAAGGGTAGGGGGTGTGACGGTGAAGGGGGGAGACAGAGGGAGACTGATTGTGGCAGGTGGAGACTGGCAGGGGGCAAGGAAGCCAGGGGGAGACTGGCAGAGGGCAGGTGGAGACAGGCGGGGGGCAGGAGAGACAGGGGGGAAATAAATGGACCCAGAAGGGTGGTAGACAGGGCTAGATAGGGCCTCCATTGTGGGCCTTTGGTAGTGGCGACAGGCTCTAGCCTCCTGGTTGGCCAGGCCACAAACATAACAGTCAAGTCAAAAGCAATGTGGCCATACATGGCTCAACAAAACACCAGGCAGGGCTGCAAGATGGCCAAAGTAGGGGAATCAAGGAAATGGGGGTAGTTGAAACGCGTGGTGACAAGGATAACTCAGCGTGCAGCGTTCATATGGCATATCAAAATCACTGTAGGCCAAGTGTCCCAATGCAACATTGTCAGCATATGAACCCCTCCCACCATCAGTATGTGTTACACAGCCAAAGGGTGCATGGCACCGCCTCCAGCAGGAAGTGCATGAACATAGACAGTCAATTCATAAAAAAATCATAAGCAACATGATGAAATGCACAGTCAACAGAATACTCACCAAAATGAAGTGCAGACATGCATTGGAGAAGTCATCCGGAATACCCACTAGGGGTGTACACACAAGTAGGACTGCGGGCTGGCCACAGATATGACGGAAGCCCAATACCCCTTTGTGAGATGCTGTCACACCAAGCCATCCTTGCGAGCCCATGGAAAGGGGAAGCAGGAGTAGCATATGTTTAAGGACCCCAAGCAAAACACATACACGAGACAAGCCTGAATGGGCCCTACTGGAACACACAGTGGATGCCTTAAAATGCCACAAAGTACCACGCTGACACATGAATGCACAATAGACAAAAAAAACCTACTTGCAGGAAACAAAAAAAAATTCAAAATAATAAAAATGCCCACATATGACCCAGGGGTGGAGGAGTCACCCAGGAGGGGGGAAGTACAGGGTGCACCTCAATACCCACATGTGTAGATGTTGAGATTTAAAAAAAAAACTCACTGGGCTCAGCGCCTGCAAGGCCTGATAGAAGATAGGTTGTTGTCGTCACCCTATGGATGGAAAATCAGAAGGTGGACACGGGACAGTTGCCTCCCCACGCCTATCCATGCCTTGCCCCTCAGCGGCAGCAAGCATGCAGGTCTGGTAAGCCAGGTCTTGCATGGCAATGACACATAGGTCTGCATGCATTACTTCACGTGTCACACGTGCTTCCTCCTGCAAGGACTCACGTGTAAGACAGAGTTCAGCCTGCATGGCCTCACATGACATACGGAGTACCTCCCAGCTTGCATGGAATTCAGATGAGATGGTTCTTTCAAGCCGCTCCATCCTGTCTTCTGCCCGCCTACTGTCGTCCATCATGAGAGCACCCAGAGTAGAGCAGAGGGTTTGGTGTTCGACCCTCAGGGCCTCACGGTGTGCCTCTGCCTGAGCAGAAATAGCTTGATGCAGAGCCATTTCAGCCTGGCTCGCCCTGTCAGAGGTCGCCATGCCCAGCCTGAGTGAGCGGCACGTGGACCGTGTAGCCTTATGCTGGAGCTGCACTTGCCTTTCAGGGGGGAGGATGGAACGGGCCACACTTTGCATAACTGGAGCCATCATCTCAACTGCTCCCCCTGTTGCTGTGCTATGGCAATAATGGCATGCTCCCACTCAGTTGACCCCGGTAGCGCATGGCCACTGCGTTGGCGGACATGACACCTGCCAGGCCAAAGGAGCCGTGGTTCTTGCTGGGTTGGTGCCGCCCGCGGCTGCAGGACTGCATCCCTCTGTTGACCTGATGCCCCAGGAACATGGTCAACTGGTGTTGAGTGTGACCGTGCACCCGTAACCACCACAGGCAGACATTCCAACCCCACCTGGCCCCCTACTGCAGGTGTCGCGGACAGAAGATCATCCAACACAGGATCACTTACCGACGACGACACGTCATGATGCAGATCCAGCTCAACATAGTGGTCAGAGGATACATCAGAACCTGACTCAGAGTCCACTCTGGACACGATGCCCTGGAGCACCAGCGGGTTCTCGTGGGCTGCCACCCCACAACCACCAGTGGTGTCTGGGTGGTCATGTGAACTGACCACCGTGTCTGGGATGACATCTTCATCCTCTGCCTCCAGTGCTTCATCACCTGCAACATAAACAAAAGAAACAAGAACACGCATGTCAGTAGCACATACCAGACACATACAGATCACAACATTGACAGCCAACATATGAAGCAGACATGTCGCATGCAACTCAAAGCCCAAAATGCATCCAGTGGCATTGCAATGCAACACATGTTTTGCATGTTGCCCATCACCTGCATCACAAACAACCTCTAGCAGGCACATATCCAATGCAGAAATGAGAGATGGCAACAAAGAGATGGCATGTAGCATAAGCATGTGGGAACACACAAATAGCCACAGCTGGCAATCACACCAAACACACCATGACACATGTAACATGCATGTTCACATGCAGCACTCAAGAACCATTGACTATGCAGAGTACATATGTCACAGGAGGCACGTACGCTACTGCGTTTCGATACAGTGAAAGGAGGGACATGGGTACATACATGGCAGATCACTATCACACAGCAACATTGTGTTAGCATGTTGAAGGGCTGAACTTGGCACAGGACTGGGTGTGTGCAGTGCATTGCATGTGTACCCCATCAACTTCCAACATCAACACGTGTGTAGTGATGGCAATCTCCAAACGTGATGACATTGTAAGGGCAATTGCAGCCATCATGTGCAAATGGCATGCACCATGTAGCATGGATACCGTGAAACACCCACCCTCTGGGCAATAGCAGGGAGGCACTGCATGGCAATGAAAGGTTCACCACAGAACTGTGCATTGGCAGACAGTGTTGGCATGCGTCTATTGCATGTCGTCAGTCAAATGTCACTACAACCGATGAGAAGTGGACATGATGCAGGACAGATGAGGAACGGTCGGCAGTACACCCATGCATGCAGAAGATGCAACACCAGTTGAAAAGAGGCAGTGGGCTTGTAACAGGGGGAGTCATGTGCATGACACAGATGTGGAAACCCTAAAGTTGTGCGTGATGACACACAGACCCACAGTGAGCATGAAACAGCTGCCCAAATAACATGACACTTGGATCATCCTGGAGACATACTACAATGAGCATGCGGTCAAGGACACCTAGGGGCATACATGGAATGCACATGGAACATGAATGTGCACATATGTGCATGGGGAGTCACTGCCATCAGCACAGTCAGAGTGAGACACGCTGCACCAAGGACAAAGGATGTATATGACATGATATGACATCTCATCAAGATTGCCCTCGTACACAAGTAGCTCAGAGCACAACCAAGCAAAGGGAGGGGAACAAGGGAGAAAGGAAATGAAAACAATGATCATACTGGGCACAGTGACATTGAGAACAGCAAGTGCATGGAGAAGGGAAAAAGGGTTGAAGACCCTGGAAGGGGGAGAAGTGGAAGGTGCCAAACAGAGGAGACCAAAGAATGAAAATGAAGTCCAATGATAGAATAGGCATTCAAAAGGTGGTAGTGCAGCCAGCAAGTGGCAAGTGCAAGATCATTTGGATAGGGCAAATCTGATGACTGCAGAAGAAGAGTGGGGGACTGTATGGGTACACGTACAGGACCCATTGCAATGGGAGGTCTGGAGGCAGTGCAGCAGGGAGGCAGGATGAGCAGTTACGTGGCCCGAAGGACAGAGGGTGTCCAGGTGCACAGTGCCAAGAGAGGAAACTGTTCAGCTGCGGAGAAGAGGGGCTAATGCAGGAGCAAATAGGAAGGTCTTGAGGTGCTTCCGGAAGCACAGATGTTTCTCCTCAAGTTTCAACATGGCAGGTAGGCTGTTTTAAAGGGAGGTCCCAGCCGTAGACACAGATCTGCCCCCAGCTTGTTTCTTTGATAAACGACTGACCCGGAGGGAGTGTGAGGTAGAGGAGCAAAGGACTCGAGAGGGGAGGTATTGGCAGAGGGATAGTTGGAGGTATTTTGGACCCAGGCCCCAGAAATCCTTGTGCACAATGCAGAGGATCTAAAGTTTCATCCTTGCATCGACTGGTAGCCAATGAAGGGATTTCAGAGCATGAAAGATAGGATCCCAGGGCTTGAGGACAAGGACAAGTCTCGCAGTCCTGTACTGGATTAGTGGCAGAGGGCGGAGTGTTGAGGCAGGTCGCATTTTGAAAGAGCCTGTCACAGTAGTCCAATCTTGAGACAACCAGAGCTTGAGAGACTGTGAGCTTGTAGGTAAACGAGAGGAAAGGCACAGTACCCCTGAGGAGGTCAAGCAAGAAGGTAATATATCTCAAGAAACGTCAGATATGTGTGTGGAAAAGGAATGTGTGGAATCAAAGGTGATCCCGAGGTTGTTGGCCTTGCAGGTGGGGGCAGGAGGAGGGCCAAGGGGGGCCGGCCAGAGAGTGAGGGGAAAGGACAGTGAAGGTGTACCGATGAGGAGGATGTCAGTCTTGCTGGCATTTAGACAGAGAGTGTTGGCAGTACACCAATTTCAAATGTCAATGAGGCAATCAGAAATGAGGGAGGGAGAAGAGGTGGCCAAGGACAGCCTGGAAATGAGTTGAGTGTCATCAGCATTGCACTGGAAGTTGTAGCACAAAATTAAAATGTAGTAGGCGAGAGCTGCCAGGTGCTGTCTGGAAAGCCAGGCTGAGAGGTCAGACCCCTGGTGAACACCACAGGTAGAGAAGGAGATTGATGAAAGGAAGGACCCAAGTTGTAGCTGGGAGGGTCACACACGCCAAACACACATGTCAATGAGTAACACACATTAATACTCACCGGACGATGGATCATAATCCATCCTCTCTCCCACTTCACAGATTTGTTCTTCCGGGATGAACTCTGCAGCGATCTCCTCGTGCTGAGTGAGTTCATCCTCCTCTGGTGCTGGCCCACCACCAGTCACCAGAGGCATGGAAGAATTGGAGTTAAGCTTTTGTTTTGCACTGCGTCGGAGGTCATTCCAACGCTTGTAGCAGTCCTGAGCCGTACGCACCTGGAATCCCATGGATGTCGCACTATCCGCAACATGCTGCCAGTGGACCCAACGCTGGGCAGGTGTTGTATGGCACTGTAGGCCCACAAGCATAGCGCATTGGTGTGCCAACACGTAGTCCACAAGTTCCTGCTTGCCGAAAGGCTTCTTCCTCGTCGTGCCGGAGGCCGGAGCCGTGTCTGGGGTCTCAGCCTCTTGCGCAGGAGGACGCTTCCTCCTTTTGTGCGGTGGTACTGACCCTGAGTGGCCAATGTGGCCCTGATCAGTGGGGGCAGTGGCGCTGGTAGACTGGACCAAGAGAGTGGGTGTTGGAATGAAGACGGAAGGTCTGGCTTGCGTCTGACTCACTGCCGGGGTGGTGTTGGCTGCATCTGCCCATGCATTTACCAACACCTGGCTGCTTGGGGCAGCAGATGTCATAACTGACGCAGATACGTGTGCCCCGGTGACAGCTACAACGGACACACGTGACCCGCACCTCCTGACAAGATGGAAATCATCCTGGGAGTCCTCATCACACAACTCACATGCGCTGCCCGACCCCAAGCCCTGGTGGTGGTCCCCACAGCTGCACCTGCAGCTACCACCACCGGTGGGCCCGTGACAGCAGATGAAAGTTGCTGTTGAGTCATAGGGGCCACAGGTTATAATGCAACAGCTGCATCACCAGGAGCCACAGGGGGTGATGGCATGTCTACACCAGCACGTGGCTGGGCATCCTGCCCCAGTGGGGCACCCCTGCCTCTTCCCCCTCTGTAGCCACCCTGGCCACCCTGGGCTCCCTGTCCCCTCTGGTCTCCGCGGCCACGTGCTTGACCACGCACACCCCTGGGAGGATGCCCAGCTTTGCACCCCTTACCCTTTGGTGGCCTCCCAACCATGGCACAGATGGTAAATAGCTGATGGGAGGTGCACTCAACAATTGTCCTGGGCAATTGGGTTGAAGGGGGCAGTATATTGGATGGAATAGGTACCCCTGTGCTCCTGCAAGGCTGTCTGTGACCCCTGGGGAAAAATGATGGGTCATGCAACACTCAGGCACCGCCAAAAAAAAAATGATTAGAAAAAAAAATTGAAATGAAAAACAAATATTACAAAATAGTACAATTTCAAAAGAAAAACGTGCATGGTGCGCAACTCACAGTCTGCCTTGCGTGGAAAATAAAAATAAAAACACACGCGCTTGTGTGCGTAGGCAACACCCCACCAAAATAAGAGGTACGAACTTCAAACACTGTGAAGCAATCGCATGTGAATCCAGAAGAGTAAACACACGCGTCGATCTCCACGAAGAGCACGTACAGTGGACTGCCTCTCCGCTGGACCTTTAACCTGTGCTGAAGGCAATGCCCGCGCGTGTAACGTCACTGGCGCACTTATACGCTAAGGCCCTTTCCTCTAATTACACACTGACATGCTGTTTTTTCACGTGCCAATTCACTCTGCATCAAGCTGGCCACGCGACAACACACGGAAGACCACACTCCTGCCCAGGAGGCCATTTTCCTGCCCCCCAGAGCCCAGGGGAGCCTCCTACAAGCCATCTGCTGCTGCCTGCCTGCCCGCCTGCCTGCTGCCAACAGTGCCCTGCCATTTGGTGCCTGCACATCAGCCATCTGCAGGGGTCCAGTTGCTGTGACCACCCCTGCTGGAACCAAAGCCTCCCGACTGGTGTTCCATCACTCCAAAGCCCAGCCCCAAGACCCAGTTGCCCACCCACACCTGCCTCAGTTGCCATGTCTGACGCAACACCATCCAACACCAGTGGCAACCCCCCAGCAGAGAGGCAGAGGGCTGCCAGCTTCAGTGCAAATGAAGTTGGCATCCTGGTGGAGCAAGTCCTGGGGCATTATGATGCCCTCTTCACACCATCATGCGCCGACAAGGAAGGACGGAAGAGGATCTGGACGGACATAGTGGGTGCCCTCAATGCGGAGGGGGTGGCATCCCGCGACATCAAACACGTCCAGAAGCGCTGGGAGGACTACAAGTCCAGGACCCTCAAGAAGGCCCAGCACCTCTTGAACGCAGCAGATGAATTGGGGCAGCAGGACCACCTTACCACCCAGCAGATGAGGGTCCTGGAGTGCATTGGCCCAGTGCTTCACCACCACATCCTCAGGATGGAGAACCGTCTGGAGTTGAGAGGTAAGTGCCCATGCATTCCTGTTTAAAACAGTGCATGTTGCAGTTTGGTGGTAGTGTATGTGTGACATGGGTCATGTATGGATGTGTGTGTGCAGCGACATGATGGTGCTTGACCCACATGGATGGTGTATGTGTTACAATACATCATGCGCAGCAGCATGCGGAATGCACACATGTATGCATGCCTGTGTCTGTACTTGGACATGTTTGGGGTGTGAGAGATGGGTGCTGCTGTTATGGACATGCCCGTGTTTCTGAGTAGTGTGTGAATGACTGGTAAACGCCATGGATGCATGACACATGTCCGTGATCATGTGTTGATTCACTGATACAGCCTAGTCATCCTTGTATCCACTGTGTCTGGGGGTATACCAGGCCAGATGCATGACCCTCCAGTGATGTGTGTGCATGTGATCAGCATGTCCCATGATGCATGAGTTTCAGCCCACCATTGGATGTTTTCTACGGTGCTTTGGACATGGATGCAAATGTTTGTTGCATGTGCCATGCCTGTTCCTGCATGTGTGTTGCCTGCACTGACCCATGTGTTGTGGAGGGACATGATGGAAGTGACGTTTGACAGTGCCACTCATGTGCTATTGCTTTGTGTCTAGAGCACTATTGTACAGTACCCTGATGCTTGTGTTCAATGTCTCCCTTTACACACAGCGGCGAGTGAAGAAGAGGGCGGGGGACGTCACTGTGGAGGAAAGCGGCAGGGATGCCTCCACCTGCCGGCGACGAAAGGCCCAGTCACCCTCCCAGGAAATTCTATCATCCGGGAACGACGAGACTGGTGTCGCATCCGCCACTGCGGCTGCAGCGGAAGGGGCGGGTGAGCCCCCACAGGGGCTGGTGACGGCGGAAAACGGTGCAGAGCCATCCAGGTTGGTGGTGTGTACGGAGGAGGTGGAGGCTGCTTCAGAGCTGCACATGGGGCCTGGTGGGGCCTGGTGGGGGTGGTACCACTAGTGCAAGTGGTGCAGTCCAGGCGCAGGGGCAGGAGGCAGCACAGGTCACCGCGGAGGGGCCCGTGCATGTCACTGTCCCTGACACTGTGACTGCATCACCATGTACCAGCAGGGATGCCGTGTCCCAGGCCCATCCGCAGGTAGGGGGGAGGTCCACGTCATCTGGCACTCCTCTACCTGCGGACATGAGGATCTGTGACAGGATTGAGTCTGTCCTGATTGGTGTCGCGTTGCGCACATGTGTCATTCGTGATGACGTGCATGCGTCCTGGGGGGACCACGCACGTCATCACGAAGAGATGTGTGCCAACATGGCCCAGTTGGGAGGGCTCATGGTCGAGGATTTCCTCCATGTGTCGCTCTGTCTTGCGGCCCTCTTCTCCTCTGTGCACACTATACGCCAGTCTTCTCCATGCCGTCTTCTGGCCCAGATGCCACCAGGGCCCCCTGTGGACCTGCCCCAACCAACGCAGCCAGGCTGGTGGAGATCCCATCCCTGCCACAATCGGGAGTCGGCGCTCCAGCACAGGTGGTCACCCCAGCAACTGGACCCCTGGCAACGGATGATGTGGAGGCACATACACGCAGGGCACCTGCACAATGGCCACGGGCGTTGCCATCTACCCGGAGACAGTTGTGTTGGCGGCAGCAGGCAGCAGAAAGGTGGTGGCAGGCTTGACGTAGGAGGCACGTGGCCTTGGGGCCCTCTACATCATTGGGGCAGGCATCTGCCAGCGGGCAGGAGGACCCATGATTGGGAGTGTCTTCCATGTGGCAGTGGTTGGGCCAGTGAATAGGTGCGGAGCGGTGGCGGGCGGAGAGGGCATGGCTCACAATGGTCAGGGCGGAGAACTCCATGCACCGGGCTTTGAGGCGGGCTGAGTGCCTCGAGGCAACTCGCAGGGAGTTGGAGGAGGCCATGGCTGCATCCCTGTGAGACCTAGAGGCCAGGGAACAGGCCCGCCTCCGGAACATCAACATGGAGTTCAATGATGCCCTGGCCAGGGACATCAATAAGTGAGCCATCGGACTAGCCCGCCGCCTTTGTATATAGTTATTTAGGTTTAGGTTTCATTTGGTTTTTAATATGATTCGGAGTTCACAGACTTTGCTCCACTTTTTGTGTATAGTTGTATTTTAGATAGGGTTTTTTCCGGATATGTACATACTTTCTTTTTTAGATGTTCACATGGATTAATGTTTTTTATGCTTTTCAATTTATGATTTTTTTCTATGGACTTTGGGTATGGACAACTTATATTTTTTCATGTTTTGGATTTGTTTTTTTCCTTGGATTAGACTTTCTTTTTCTTATTGCACCATTTATTTCTTCATTTGCATGTATGGTTTTCATTTTGTCATTTGTTTTACTTTTTAATAAATTTCAAAATTCGACATTATTGGTGTGGTCTACTATGATTTATTTTGTGCATTGGCTCAGTCATGTGTTGTCAATGTGTGGCTCTGTAGAACATTTGTTGATGGGCATGCTGGTTCTTTTCAGACTATCATGGAATGGGTAATTTACTAGGGAGTGGGTGTAGTGGATCGTTGGGTGTTTGTACTGGGGGGTGGGTGTGTGGGATTTGGGTTGCCATTAGGGCCATCTGTATAGTTTTGACATGGTGTTTGGGGGAACATGAGTCAGGGCCTGTCAATGAGGGGGTTAGTTGGGGGGGACATGAGTCGGGACCTGCTGGCAGGTACCTGTCAATTTGGGGGGACATGAGTCGGGGCCTGCTGGCAGGTGCCTGTCGATGGGGGGGACATGTGTCCAGGCCTGCTGGCAGGTGCCTGTCAATGGGGGGTGGGTGGGGGGACATGAGTCGGGGCCTGCTGGCAGGTGCCTGTCAATGGGGGTGGGCGGGGGGACATGAGTCGGGGCTCCCAAGTGCATGGTGCCATGTGGCCTGCCTGCAGGGCATGGGGAGGATGGATGGGCTGCCTGCAGGGCATGGTCAGGGTGGATGGGCTGCCTGCGGGGCATGGGGAGGGTGGATGGGCTGCCTGTGGGCCATGGTCTGGGTGGATGGGCTGCCTGTGGGGCATGGGAGGGTGGATGGGCTGCCTGCGGGGCATGGTCAGGGTGGGTGGGCTGCCTGCGGGGCATGGGGAGGGTGGATGGGCTGCCTGCGGGGCATGGTCAGGGTGGATGGGCTGCCTGTGGGGCATGGGGAGGGTGGACGGGCTGCTTGCGGGGCATGGGGAGGGTGGATATGCGCCTGTGGGGCATGGTGAGGGGTTATCAGCTGCCTGTGGGGTGTGGGGTATGGGGAGGGTATATGGGCTGCATGCGGGGCATGGGGAGCGGTGATGGGCTGCCTGCGGGGCATGGGGAGGGGTGTAGGGTGGACCCCTGTGGCGTGGTCTGGCTGCAGGGGGTGCATGTGGCTTCTCACCACACTGCTGCGTGAATCTGGGGGTACTGGAGTGAGAATTACACGAGATTGGGCTGGCGCGAGCGGGTAGGCGTAATCCGAGGGGTGCATGGGGAGTTTTACACGCAATTTCGCTGGCACGAGTGGGGTACGTGTATTCCAGGGATGTGTGGGGAGTTTTACATGCAATTTTGCTGGTGCGAGCGGGGTACGTGAAATCTGAGGGGTGCGTGGGAAATTTTACACACGATTTCACTGGCGCGAGTGGGGTACGCTTATTCCGAGAGTGTGCACGGGGAGTTTTACATGGGATTTTGCTGGTGCGAGTGGGGTACGCATAATCCGTGGGGTGCGCGGGGAGTTTTACATGCGATTTCGCTGGCACGAGCGGGGTACGCTTAATCCATGGGGCGCGGAGGGAGTTTTAGACATGATTTCGCTGGCGCGAGCTGGGTACGCATAATCCGTGGGGTGCGTGGTGAGTTTTACATGTGATTTCGCTGGCACGAGCGGGGTACGCGTATTCCAAGAGGGTGCGCAGGGAGTTTTACACGTGATTTCGGTAGCGCGAGCGGGGTCCGCATAATCCGAGGGGTGCATGGGGAGTTTTACATGCGATTTCGCTGGCATGAGTAGTGTACGCGTAATCCGAGGGGTGCGCAGGGAGTTTTACACGCGATTTAGTTGGCACCAGCGGGGTACACGTAATCCGAGGGGTCTACGGGGAATTTTACACACGATTTTGCTGGCGCGAGCGGGGTACGCGTATTCCGAGGGGTGCGAAGGGAGTGTTACACGCAATTGGGTTGTCGCGTGAGGGCTGAGTGGCGTTTTTAGTGCATTTTCGTGGTTGTGGGGCTGTATGCTGGTCCACTGGCCTTTGCACCATGTAGGGGATTTGTGCAATGTTTTTGGTGCACGGGGCAGGGTTGGGAGCGTAACAGGAGCTGCTGCAGGGTCGCTGCACCACGCTGCGCCACGGCTGGTTATGGAGGTGAGTATGCATGAATACGCTGTGCGTAAAAATGGGTTTTGGCGCACGCAGCTGACGCACGCTCCCTCTCTGCGCTGCCCGCATCCGCGGCTTCTGCTCTAAATTCTATGAATTATTTTGCATAGCTACGAACATGTGGACGTCTTTAGTGTTCTGCGGCCACACCCATTTTGACTACAGCCAATTCAAACAAGTATAGTGTCCTTAAGACACCCCCATTTTGGTTAATTACGGACAGGCAGACATCTTGTGTGTCCTAAGAGCACCTCCGTTTTGATTGCCAACAATACGAGCAGGTATAGTGTCCTTAGGACACCCCCATTTTGGTTAATTACGGACAGCCAGACACCTTGTGTGTCCTAAGGACACCTCCATTCTGATTGCCAACAATACGAACAGGTATAGTGTCCTTATGACACACCCATTTTGGTTAATTGAGGACATCCCGGAGAGCCGCGCTGTCTGCGGACACCCTAACTGCCTTTTTAAAAAAAATAAGACACAGAGGAATATACTAACAACACACTTAATATTTTGTTATTGCATAAAAGTATAAACATTATGGGCCTCATTCCGAGTACGGCGCTAACCAATGGCGCTATTAACGCCTTGGTTGACGCCGTACCCAGACCGGCAGCGCCTTGGTGGATGGCGGAATTACCGCCCCATTCCAAGGTTGGCGGGGCGGTAATTCCCCATTCACCAAGGCTCTTCCCCATTCCCAAATGAGCCCCCATAGGGCTCAATGGGAGTGGGGAAGATGCAAATAACGGTGACCGTTCATTACGGTCACCGTTATTGGCTTGGAGGCCCCTTTGCGCCCTCGACTTTAACACCTGCTCAAAGCAGGCGTTAAGGGCGAGGGCGCAAAGGGAACTCGGAGTATGGCGGTAAGGGATTACCGCCACCGGTCTCGTTACCGGTGGCCGCTATCCCTTACCGCCATACTCGGAATGAGGCCCTATGTAAGAGAGGGGGAAGCAGAAAATGAAACAAATACAGGGGAATTAGGGATTTGGACATGATGGATGATAGGGGAGGAAGGGATTGCAGTATCATCGTAACATTTTTCTTGCTGGGGAGGTTTTGGGGATAGTTGGCTGGCACATGGAGAGGGGGTAGAGGTACATGTGGGACAATGATATTTAATTTTGTCTTTTATATGATGCTCCACAAAGTTTTTTATATGAATGAAATTTTTCTAACGTCTCTCTTGGTATATTATTTTTAATGTCTGTATGGTCTATTAGAAAAATAATTATGTGTTAAGTACACATAAAGTAATGGTTATTAATTGGCTTATATAGAGAAGTGTAGTGTCTACCACTGTCTTCACTAATTTCTTCCCGACAAACATTTCCTTCCAGCCATTCCAAAGTACTCGACATTTCTGTGTAAAAAAAAGTATAATAATTTTAGTGTACCTAATACAGAAAGTTTCTAAATATATTCAATAAATGTAGTGTACTCACTAGTTTCTTGCTAAGTTTTGCTGTTACTGCTGCATAGGTGTCCTGTTGATTTTTGCTGTGCAATTTCTGTGAGGTAATTCTGTTGGAGGCATATTCATTGTGTTTTGGTATATTCCACTATGTTGCATATGTTATGTAATTGGACTGTTAGGGCCTTATTACGAGCATGGAGGTAAAAACGCAGTCATTTCTTGGCATGGTGGTAGTAGCGCATCCGTGCACCCGCGACGCTGCTAATAGCGGCTGATTACAAGAGCGCAAGCATGCGCGAACCCCCATGCAGGTAATACCTGCACTGCCAAGCTGCTAAAGGCCCCCCAAACTCCTGATATCACCATCACGGGACCCACCGATACCACCTCTGCCTAGGAGCAACCCCTTAATAACCGACCCGACAATACCATCATGCAAATACCAGGTTCGTAATACCGGACCCGGAAGTAACGTCATCGCGTAAGAACGGGAAATGTGCCGCCGGCCTTCTTAAAAAACACAATCCATTGCAATCCTCTTAACACAGCAGTGCTTCAGAGTGGAGAGCAGGGCCATTCAATCCAAGATGTCAAAAGCAACTCGCAAGTCCACATCCCACTTGCGCAAGAAGCGCTTCTCCGACGAGGGGCTCAACATGCTTGCGGATACACTGGCAGCCCATGCGGATGAGGTGTTTGCCAATAACCTGAAAAGGGAAGTCCAACTGTGAAAAAGAAAAATATGGGAGGAGGTGGCATGGAAGGTGACAGCGGTTGGCACCACCCTCTGCACGGCTGCACAGTGAAAGACTGAAAGAATAGATGGGATGACCTATGTCTCTGGGTGCGAAACATCCTATCATCAAATCGCAGAGAGGCCATGGCTACAGGCGGCGGTGTCACTCACCAATCAAATTGATGCGATGGGAGGGGACCTGCAGCACCACTATAAATATGGAGTCGATTTAGGGCTTCGGTGAAATGGAGACGGGTGCAGCGACATCGGGAGATGGAGGTGAGTGACCCTGCAAACCCCAGTAAACCAAAGCATGACGTAGCACAACAGAAGTGAAAGTGAACCAAGCCAATGCATGGGCCATCATACACACATATTCAGATCCATGTCCAGATGGTGGCCCAAATCCTGGCACAGTGAAATGCATGCAGCGTGCCAATGCCATTATCAACAGACACCCAACACACTGGGATCATTCACATGTCACACATCACGCAAACCGCAATACAACGGTATGCCACCTGGTACAGAGCACAGAATGGAGAGGCCACGGCGTATGCCAATGTGGCCACCCCCCCTTGAAAGTACCCTGTGTGTCACACCTCCAACAATGCAATGCATGAAACATGAAATACTGCACAGCATCAAATCATGCATCTTGCATGTTACACCATGACGGATGCCCTGCATCTCTTGTTCCCCCACAGGCACAGATGCAGAAAGCGAAGGCCAGGACCCTGCCCCAAGGGCATCGACACACTCAAAGGCATCCAGGGCCAGACCAGAAGGCACTGTGCCTTCCACCTCCAGGGCAACAACAACGCCCAGAGTGCAACCCATGGCACCAGTACAGGCCAGGGCAGAAGAGGAGGAGACAACAGCTGCTGACGACACGGCCACAATGGAGTCGACAATTCCTGTAGAGGCAGAGGGTGATGGGACGCAGTCAGCTGCCAAAAGTTCCATAGGGGAGGTTGCAGCCATTGCCTCCCTCAGCAACGTGGAGGGCCACGCTGAGGAATTATCAGACATGGAGAACAATATCCATGTAGTGTGTCTGCAGACACCCAGTCCCCTGCCCACCCCCCGGTTATCCACACAGGGCACACCAGTATGCCCCATGCTAGAACATGCCATATTACTGGCCAGTTCACATCTGACCATCTGTCCACCACATCGGAGAGCAGTCCAGCATTGGGCCACCCTGCCGCTGTTACCATCACCTGGTATCCACAGGGATGCCACCCAGCAGGGTTACTCGCTGGTATGCTACTCAGCTTTGCCCTGATGTGGTCGACTGGGAAGGTTCTGCCTGAAAATACAGGATGACTGTGTTCAAGACTGACCGACTGGGGTAATTATCCTCCCTCCATCCCCGTATGGTTTCAGTCCCTCTGGCGCCCTCTCCTCACCTTGTGGTAGAATTAGGCATGCTGTCCGTCCTGTCTTCTTTGCGGGGGCGCGTTGTCTTTCATGGGCGAGTGCGGTTCAGCTACTTCACTGACGCCGGCCCGTTTGATATTGTTCACGTAGGTCTTATTGCTGTTCTTTAGTTTTGTTGCTATCCTGCATGCCTTTCTTTGTTTAAAATTTCTCTTTTTGCTCCCTTAGGTATGCAGAGCTTCAGTGCGGCGAACTGGCTTGGTTGAGCCCCGCTGGTAAATGAAGGCGCATTAAGAGCGCTATGATGCGGTAAGTAAGCGCTATGCGCAGCGTTGCGAAGTCTTGCCTTTGCTAACCTGTGTTTTCCTTCCTTTTAGGTCGTGGTGTT
This sequence comes from Ambystoma mexicanum, assembly GCF_040938575.1. Lineage (NCBI taxonomy): Eukaryota > Metazoa > Chordata > Amphibia > Caudata > Ambystomatidae > Ambystoma > Ambystoma mexicanum. The sequence continues at coordinate 968,855,588 of NC_090934.1, forward strand.
ATTCAGTGTGGGTGGAATGTCCGGAGTGGTGCCAGCCGAGAGGCAACCAGCCAGGTAAGCCTTTTGAGCAGTTTGTAATGTATAAATGTCTCTACTGCTTTCTTTAATGTTGCCTCTATCTTCCTCTTTCAGGTCGTTCTGTCCGGGAGGTGTGCAGATTCGAGGAAGCTGTTCTCAGTAGCTGCAAGTGTTTAAAGATGAAGACTGCAGGTAAGATGCTGCTGCTAATGATATTCCTTTTGTCTCCTTGCAGGTTCTGCTTCTCCGAGATTCGAGGGAATGGCTGGACACGGAGAGTGTCACGTTGCAAGCTGCAAAGTAACGCAAAGCGTGTTGCCTTGCTCAGGTGTGGTTTAAATAGCCCCAACAGAATAGTCCAGGTAAAGTAGTCCCTAGGCTACCACACCCAAAAACTAGACCGCATAGCTTGGTTCTTAGGAACCAAGCTATGTGGATGCCTCCATGTTGGCTGACAATACAATAAAGTAGTTCCCAAGCACATTGTTTTTCATGGTGTATGAGCCTGGCACCATAGGCGCCAGGACTGGCCCCATGAGGGCTTTGAAGAGGATGCCAGGCTCTAGAGGCCTGAGTCCTGACTCCATCTGGCCAATGGGTTTGCCAGAGGGGGTTTTGGGTGAGGGTTGTGACAGCACTCCCCCCTAAGGCCCCTCCCATGGTGTTCCTTCTGTCTGGCCCAGGTTTGGTTGGGAAGTTCCGATGGAATTTTCCGATTAGACGTGGTGCGTGGATATTCTCACTGTGCTCCCAGGATCTATCTTGTGGTCTAAATCCTTTCCAACCAATGAGATAATATAGCCTGGTCCTAGAGTATTTAGAGTCCAAGATATCTTTGACTTTGAATTCTGGTTCTCCGTCAACAAGTATGGGCTTAGGTGGTGTCCCAATCAGTGTGCCGGGTTGCATTGGTTTCAGGAGGGACACATGGAATACCGGGTGGATGTGTAGATTAGGTGGTAAATCCAGTTTCACGGCTGCTGGGTTGATAATTGCCTTAATGGTATAGGGTCCTAAGAATCTGGGATGAAAGGTCCGGGTTCCCTTGATGGGTACGAATTTAGCGGCTAACTAAACTTTGTCTCCTACTTGATAATCGGGGGCCTTATTCCAGTGTTGGTCGGCGAATCTCTTTTGTTTTTCTTTGGCATGAATAAGGTGTTCCTTTGCCCTTTTGAAAGCCTGAGTAATGGTTGCGTGTAGAGTCTTTACCGCTGGCATGTCCAAGCTGGCTGGAAGGTCTAGTTCAGAGGTACGTGGATGTCTGCCATAAAGTGTATAGAAGGGCGTTTGTCCTGTGCTTGAATGCAAAGAATTGTTATGTGCATATTCGGCTATCCATAGTAGGTCTTTCCAATTCCTTTGTTCGTGGTGCAGCATGCACCGTAAATATTGCTCGAGTGTCTGATTGGTTCTCTCGGTTTGGCCGTCCGTTTGGGGATGGTGACTGGTAGATAGCTGAATGTCGATCTGTGCCATTGCACAACATTTTTTCCAGAATTTTGAAACAAACTGGCTGCCTCGATCAGAGACCAGAACCGAAGGGAAGCCATGTAGCTTAACCACGCCCTCCAGGAACACTTTTGCAAAAGTGGCTGCGTCTGGCAGGCCTTTGAGAGGAATAAAATGGGCCATCTTCGAGAATAAGTCCACAACTACAAGGATGGTGTTGAACCCTTGGCTTGGAGGTAGATCAGTGATGAAGTCAAGGGAAAGAGTGTGCCACGGAACTGTAGGAATGTCCAATGGTTGTAGGCGACCAGATGGTATTTGTTTCTATGATTTATTTTGTGCACAGACACCGGAGGACTGAATATACTGAATGATGTCCTTACACCAGATAGGCCACCAAAAGTTCTCCTTCACCTTAGCTAGGGTTTTGGCGATCCCAGGATGCCCTTTGATCAGTGAATCGTGATAGTTTGAAATAATATGCTGTTGTAATTCCTTCTTGGGAACATATAGGCGATCCCTAAAAAAGGGTAGATGGTCGTTGATGGTATATTGTTCTCCTTGAGTTTGCCATGCGAGGTAGGCATCAGGATTCATTGTCCGTTGGATTTCTTTTCGTAGTTCTGCTTGTGTTAAGGCTGTCGTGATACCCAAGAGTTTGTCTTCAGGTATAATAGGTACTGGGTCTGGAGTTGTATATACTATTTCATCTATGCCCATGCGAGATAAGGCATCCGCCTTTCCGTTTCTGACTCCTGGTCGAAATATGATTACATAATCATATTCGGCGAAGAAAAGGGCCCACCGTAATTGGAGCGAGGACTGGGCCTTGGCTGTTTTCAGATATTGCAGATTTCGGTGGTCTGTGATGACTGTAATGGTGTGTCTGGCCCCCAGAAGATGGTGCCTCCAGGCTTTAAAGGCGGATTTGATAGCCAGGAGTTCCTTGTCCGTGATGGCATACTTAATCTCTGGAGGTGAGAACTTTTTCGACCAGAAGGCCACAGGATGTAGCTGGCCAGTTTCCGGTTATCTCTGTGAAAGGACAGCCCCCATTGCGAGACTGGAAGCATCAGTTTCAACGACATAAGGGAGGTCTGGACGAGGATGTCGCAGGATTGGAGCAGAGGTAAACCTTTGTTTAAGTTCCTGAAAGGCTTCTTCTGCTTCTTCGGTCCAAGCAAACTTTTTATTGTTTTTTCGTAATAGTACTGTGATTGGGTGCACAACCTGAGAGAAGTCTGGGATGAACCGGCGGTAAAAGTTCGCAAAGCCCAGCATGCTTTGTACCCCTTTCAGAGACGTCGGTGAAGGCCATTTCAGAATGGCATCTACCTTGTGCACATCCATTCTGATGCCTTCTGGAGTAAAGATAAAGCCAAGAAATTCTACTTTGGTGACGTGAAAAAAACATTTTTCAAGCTTTTCAAACAAGCAATGTTGACGGAGCTTGGTTAGGACTGAACGAACGTGCCTGACATGATCTTGTTCCGAGGCTGAGTATACTAAGATGTCGTCTATGTACACTAAGGCGCACACATCAATTAACTCCCTTAAGACATCATTGATGAAAAACTGGAATGCCACAGGAGCATTGCACAACCCTAAGGGCATGACTTGATATTCAAACAAGCCGTACTTAGTACGGAAGGTGGTTTTCCATTCATCTCCTTTTCTGACTCGGACCAGGTGGTAATCTCCTCAAAGGTCCAATTTGGTATAAATCTGGGCATCTTCAACTTGGTTTAGCATCTCAGGGATAAGTGGCAAGGGGTAGCGGTTCTTCACAGTGATCTGGTTCAATGCGCAGTAGTCAATACAGGTTCTCAAGTCGCCTTCCTTTTTCAGTACAAAGAACAAAGGACTGGCTGTGGGGGACTTCGAAGGATGGATAAATCGGTTTGCAAGGTACTGGTATAAATAGGATTTCAAATGAAGGTTTTCTGGTTCTGTGAGTCCTTTCGGAGAACATCCTGGAAATCATGATATTCACTTGGCAAGGTATTAGTTGCTCCCAGGGTTGATACTGTCGCTCCGGGAGTCATGGGGATACAGACGTCGGGTTTCTCCTCTTGGTAATAGCAGGCAGGGGAGCAGTCACCGGGGAAGGTTAATTTTCATGCCTGCCAGTCTATTAAAGGGTTCTGAGCAACCAACAATGGCATCCCTAGTATTAGCCTGAACTGAGGTGCATTGATGAGATCTAAAGAAATAGACTCCCGATGTCCGTCCTGGCACAACAAGGTTACCCTGGCTGTGCACTGGGTTACTGGTCCGGAAGCGATTTCTGTCCCATCCACGGTGGTTACCTTGTCCATAGTTGGCTTAGAACACAAAGGAAGCCCCATCTCTGCTGCCAGTTCTTGATCAATATAATTTCCAACTGCTCCGCTATCAATGTATGCTTCAATGGAATGCATTGTTGACGACTGTTGGTGGTTAATTAAGATCACTGGTATTGCAAAGTGCGAGGTCAGCAACTCTTTCTTCCCACTCGACAAACTGACCTCTACGTTTGTCGAGCTTGGTAGTTTTCTGATTCCTTAGCTTCATCCTTCTCTGTGGCCCGACTGTTCTTCTTTGGGGTTTTACTGGACAGTCCTTCAGGAAATGTCCTGGTTTCCCACAATACAAACAAAGGTGTTGTTGTCTTCTTTAATCCCGCTGTTGTTTTGTTATTGGAGGCCGTATCCCTCCAATCTGCATGGGTTCTACAGCATTTTCAGGTACACAGGGTGTGTTTTCCCTTGGTCGAACATACACGGTCCGAGGGGCCGTCTTAGACCGGTCTGCCTTTCGGTCCTGCAACCAGTGGTCTAGCTGCACGACCAGATTTATGAATTCTGCACAGTCTCTGGGTGGATCAACCACCTGGGCTAAGACGTCCTTTAATTCGCCTCATAAGCCTTGATGGAATAACGTGGTTCTTTTGTTTTCAGGCCACCTATCTTCGGCAACCAGCCTGTTGAAGGTAGCAATGTACGTTAACAAGTCCTGATTCCCCTGTCGGAGGGACAAGAGTTAATTGTCTACTGCTTGTTCCTGGGTATGGTGAGCAAAAAGTCTTTTCATTTCTCTCTGGAACCCCCCAAAGTCATGGTCGTTTGGAAATGCTCCAGGCCTACAATGAAAATGAAGGTGGCACTGATTGTTGAATGCCGCATACTTCCGTGGGTCACCTCAGAACCTTTCTGGTGGTGCCAGGGGCACTGTTCCAGGTAACGTGATCTGTACTGGAGTGGGTGGTATGGCGGGGTTATGCATCATTGGATTTCTTCCAGGTAGAGGCGTCTGTCCTGCCTGTGATTGCAAGTATTGCCTGCTAATCTCTTCAGTGCGTTCTTTGGTCACTATTAGGTCTCTCCGGAGGGTATTAGTCTCTTGTCGGGCAGAATGAACCTCAGCATGAAGCTCTCCTAGTGATTGGGCCAATTGGTCCATTTCTGATGTTCCCATGGCGCCCAGGTGGATCTGTTATGGTAGGCTTTGCGTTCTGTTACGCTCACCTGGTATTCACAGGGACGCCACGCAGCCGGGTTACTCGCTGGTATGCTTCTCAGCTTTGCCCTGATGTGGTCTGCGGGGAAGATTCTGCCTGAAATTACAGGAAGACTGTGTTCAAGACTGACCGACTGGGGTAAGTATCCTCCCTCCACCCCCGTATGATTTCAGTCCCTCTGGCGCCCTCTCCTCACCTTGTGGTAGAATTAGGCGTGCTCTTCGTCCTGCCTTCTTTGCAGGGGCGCGTTGTCTTTCATGGGCGAGTGTGGTCCAGTTACTTCACTGACGCCGGCCCATTTCATATTGTTCAGGTAGGTCTTATTGCTGTTCTTTAGTTTTGTTGCTATCCTGCATGCCTTTCTTTGTTTAAAATGTCTCTTTTTTTCTCCATTAGGTATGCAGAGCTTCAGTGCGGCGAACTGGCTTGGTTGAGCCCCGCTGGTAAATTATGGCGCATTAAGAGTGCTATGATGCGGTAAGTAAGCGCTATGTGCAGCGCTGCAAAGTCTTGCCTTTGCTAACCTGTGTTTTCCTTCCTTGTAGGTCGCAGTGTTCTTCAGCGCGAGTGGAATGTTCGGAGTGGTGCCAGCCGAGAGGCGACCAGCCAGGTAAGCCTTTTGAGCAGTTTGTAATTTGTAAATGTCTCTACTGCTTTCTTTAATGTTGCCTCTATCTTCATCTTTCAGGTCATTCTGTCCGGTAGGCGTGCAGATTCGAGGACGCTGTTCTCAGTAGCTTGCGAGTGTTTAAAGATGAAGACTGCAGGTAAGATGTTGCTGCTAATGATATTCCTTTTGTCTCCTTGCAGGTTCTGCTTCTCCGAGGTTTGAGGGAATAGCTGGATATGATGAGCGTCACGTTGCAAGCTGCAAAGTAACGCGAAGCGTGTTGTCTTGCTCGGGTGTGGTTTAAATAGCCCCAACTAAATAGCCCAGGTTCTTAGGAACCAAGCTATGTGGATTCCCCCATGTTGGCTGACAATACAATAAAATAGTTCCCAAGCACATTGTTTTTCATGGTGTATGAGCCTGGCGCCATAGGCGCCAGGACTGGCCCTATGAGGGCTTTTGAAGAGGATGCCAGGCTCCAGAGGCCCGAGTCCTGACTCCACCTGGCCAATGGGTTTGCCAGAGGGGTTTTGGCCGAGGGTCGTGACAGCCACTGGACCTTCCACCTCCACAACCCCCACAGACATGGAGGCACTCCTGACGAGGGTTGAGGCCCTCCAGGACTCTATGATAGAACTGGTCCACCAGTATGTGGCGGCGAGTGAACAGACACGCCGTGAGATACAGGAGGCAAATGCGGCTTCCGTAATGGCCATTACCTCAGGCACCAATGTCATCCGTGACAGTTTAGCTGCCGTGACACAGGTCCTTGGCAGGATTCTGGACTATATGCAGCAGCAACAACCTACGCCGGCAGTGGCACATCCATCCACCTCCACCCCATCAACCACACCTGCCAGCTCTACTCCCTCAAGCCCTGTGCGCATGATGAGGCGCAGAGCACGGCACACGGACATGCTGCCCCCAGACACGAAGAGAGGACGGAAATAACTGGGCGCCCACATCGTGTGTGGGATGACAATGGGTGAAGGGGGAGGTGGTGTTGGTGGTGTTTGGGGGTGTTCATTGGGGGTATGGGGTGTTCATTGGGGGTATGGGATGTTTAGGGGTATGGGGTATTTGGGGGGTATGGGGTGTTTCGGGGTATGGGGTGTTGGGGGTTTTGGGGGTAAGAGGGAGGGCGTGTGAGAGGCGGAGGGATGAAGCACTATATTGTTATTTTTCCTAATACACCCGTTGTGTTAAAATTCATTTAATGACAGGACATTGTTCATTTCGTGTGTGTTTATTCAATACATGACAGCGCACAGTGCCCAACTACTCACACACCCTGTGTCCATGTCCACATGATCACAGTGCCCAGTGTAGTACTAACACATAACCATCAATGTCCCTGTGATTCAGAAGTAATCGTCAATCAGTGATTGGCGCACAGCACGGCCATCTTGTGCATCACAAACTGCCAGGGGTGCTGCTTCTCCTCCAGCATCATCCTCATCATCCTCACCCAGTGCATGCAGTTCAATGTCAGGTGGCACTAGTACGTTTCTCCGGATGCGCATGTTGTGCAGTATGACACAGACCATGGTGATCTTTGCCACCTTCTCAGGCCCATAAAAGAGTGCTCCACCAGACCTGCCGAGGCAGGGGAACCGTGCCTTCAACAGGCAAAAGGTCTGCTCCATCACAACACGAGTACGGTTATGAACCCGATTGTACTCCTCTTCATGCCTGTTCTGCGGATTCCGTACAGGGGTAAGTAGCCATGGCTTTAAGGGATAGCCACCATCACCTGCATGGGAGCAAAATGAGATATGTGTGAGTCAATATATAACCCGACACCTTTAGGAATCACTACCATGGCTGTAGCTATTTGGTGTTGGCATGCACATGTCCCTGGATGTATGCACACAGGTTCATTTGATGCATTGTGTACTGTACTATGGTCTGTTGGTGTGGATTGCGTTGTACAGAAAATGCAGGGTGTTCACTTTCATGCTGATGCAGATGTACTATGGATGTGGAACAATGTCTTTCGACTCATATTTGCGGTGTATGGTACTCTGTACGTATTCCCACTAGCAGCATTGCCACAGGTGTAATCATATTTAGTCATCCATCGCTTGACATACCTGATTGTGCGTCTGGCATGTTGTCATTGCTTTGCAGCTTTGGTGTTATGTATGCCATTGATGTGTCATGTTCAGGTTGCGATATTCATGGCAACAGTGTTTAGCTTTAAGTACATTGTCCACTCACCGCCCAATCTCACCCAGGTGGAGTATGCACCCACCAATCTCACCCAGGTGGAGTATGCACCCCCCCAATCTCACCCAGATGGAGTTTGCATTCTCCCCCAATTTCACCCAGGTGGAGTATGCATCCCCCCCAATCTCACCCAGGTGGAGTATGCATCCCCCATCTCACAACCCCACTACACTGCTATGGCCCAGTCAGGCAATTTACCAAGCAGCCAGGCAGGTCGTTCAGCATGTCGCTCCATGTAGCGGGGTAGCGTGGAGTTACGCAGCACCATGGCATCATGTGTAGATCCTGGATATCGGGGGCAACAATGTGTGATCATCTTGCTGGCGTCACATACCATCTGCACATTGATGGAGTGGTATTGCTTGCGATTGCGGTACACCACCTCATTGGCATGAGGGACCACCAATTCTACATGGGTGCAGTCGAGGGCACCAATGCAATTGGGCATGCCTGCCAGTGCATGGAAGCCTTCTTTAGTGTCAGCGAGCTCCTGGGCAGTCTGTGGTAGGGATATGTGGATGCTTGCATGCTTCAGGAGAGCATCAAGCACTTGGGTCAGCATGCGAGAAAAGAGTGGTTGTGATATGCCATGCAGCTGGCCCACTGTGTGCTGGTAGGTGCCTGTGGCCAGGAAGTGGAGCACAGACACCACCTTCAGTAGAGGGGGGTCGCAGTGCGGATTTCTATCAGGCTGACAATGTCGTTGTGTATCATGTCCACTATGGTGGTGATGGTGTCCCGGTCCAAACGGTACAGGGTGTGGATCTGCATGGGGGTTAGGTTGAATGGACTGGCTCTGAGGCGAGGTATTGGTGGCTGCCTACGTGGTACCACTGGCTGCACTGGTGGGACCTGCTGGGCCTGTCTCACCCTCCTTCTCTCTTCTCTGCTGCCTGTTGTTGTTGTTGTTGTTGCTGGTGTAGCAGTGCACGCATGTCCTCCAGCCCCAGGATTGCTACAGCAAGTGGGATCATTTTGGTGTTGGAAGGGGTGTGGTGTGTGGGTGTGCTCCTTTTGTGCTGGGACAGGCTCCATTTGCTCCACCTGTGGTGATTGTGTACACCTGTGGCAGTTGGATGCACTGCAGGCTGCTATTTACAGGTGGTCCGCGATGCCTGTAATACCGCCACCGTGCAGGCCCTATTTATCGCCTTCGGAATGCCGGTAAGTTCATGCCCGCATGACTTGTGATGTCCTCCTGTTAGCGGCATCCCGGTATTGCTGCCGCAAAGGGGCGCGTGTATATGCGCATGCTGGTAAGAAGGGGCATTAACGGGTTGTCGGCTTGTAATGGCCCAGATCGTTAATTGATGCACGCAATACCATTCCGCCTTCCTTTTTTCATTACCTCCATGCTCGTAATGAGGCCCTTAGTAACTTACATACACAGCGGGCCTAATTACGAGATTGGCGCTAAAAAGCAGCTATTAACGGCATGCCGTTAATAACATGTCCATCTTGGCTCGAACTCGCAGTGGGTCATTAAGAGTGCGTGAGCACACGCACCCCTGCATGCAGGTAACGGCCGTACCGGCATGCCAGTAACGACCCTCAAACCCCCAGATAACTGCACCAACAAATGCGCACAAAACGACTCCGGCCTCCCCAACCCCCAAATAGCGGTACCAGTATTAACATAGTGCTAAGAACGGGCCCGTCATTACCGGACCCGGAAGTAACGTCATTGCGCCGGAATGGGAAATGCTTAGGCGGCCATCTTCCAAAACACAATCCATTGCCATCCTCCACATGCAGGACCTTCACCACCAGAACTCCTAGCCCACCACAGACAAAATGTCGAAGTCCACCCAGAAAGGCACTGCCCGCCTGCGCAAACCACGGTTCATGGACGAGGAGCTGAACATGTTAGCTGACACCCTAGTGGCGAATGCTTATGTGGTGTTCTGCAGCGACCTCAGGTGTCCAGCCCAGCTGAAGAAGAAGGCCATCTGGGAAGAAGTAGCCCGGAAAGTAAGTGCAGTCGGCACCACCGCACGCACAGTGCGCGATTGCAAAAAACAATGGGATGACCGCAGACTGAGAGTCCGGAACATCTTGTCGGCCAATCGGAGCCAGGGGCTGGCAACAGGAGGAGGACCTCACTCACCAGTGAAATTGGCCAGATGGGAAGAGACTTGCAGCTCAGTCACAGATGTGGAGTCAATAGAAGGAGTCGGTGGAGCTGAGTTTGGCATGACAACATCGGCAGATGAAGGTGAGTGTCCCTACAAACACACTACAACTAATCAACTTCATTGTCCTCCAAATGTGACAGCAACGCCAGCCAATACATGGCCCATCATGCACACCTACACATATCAATATATACATGCTGGGCCCACCACTATCACATCCAAATGCATGCTGCGCCCATACACAACTACACACCCGACACACAGATGACCTGCACGTGTCACACAGCACGTCACTCCCAACACACATCAAGGCCGCACAGCAGCCACCATGGTGTACATGTGAACACCTGTACGATTCCAAACTGCACCCTCCAACCTTGCATGTACCCAGTCTGCTACAAAGCCAGGCATGCAACTGATCACATGGAGCCACCTGCTCAAAGACTAACGCATGCATGATGCAAGCACCACCATCACTGATGCCCTGCCACTCTCTGTCCCCCACAGGTACGGATGCAGACAGCGAAGAAGCACATGGGAGTGCACAATGCACAACACCAGCCAAAAGGGCAAGGAGGCAAGGTGATGGCACAGGACCATCTACTTCAAGTGGACCAATGATGGGCCGACCGGGACGACAACCTGTGCCATACCAGCCACACTGAGACCCACACAGGACGAGCAGACACCTGCCCCTGCACCCCTGGACACACAATTGACACAGGCCGAGGACACATCTGGCATGGAAGATGGCACACAGTCTGCTGCTGCAAGCATAATTGCGAAGATGGCTGCATCTGCACAGTATAATGTTGACGAGGAAGCTGACCCTGACGATGACGGCAATACAGGACTCGTCCACTCAGAGCCTGTAGTTCGAACACCAAGCCCACAGGTCACCCCACAGGACACACCTCGGTGGGAATAATCCGACCAGGGTAGCCATGGTGAGTGGTCTCCGGTAATGCACAACCCCATATTGCATGCAGTGCCACCACATAACCCACCAATCACGACCCACACTGCCATACAGGACTTTGAGGGACGTCTGTCCAGGATGGAGGCCCGGCAGGAGGCGATGCAAGGCTATGTCAAGCAGTACCTTGCTGAAGGGGAGACAACACGTCATGTCATCCAGGACAGCACTGCTGCTGTAATCCAGGCCATCAACTCAAGGGCACAGCAAGTGCGCAATGGCTTCAATGCCTTGGGTCAGATCCTCACCAGGATTGCTGACAGCATGGAGCAGTGGCAAACTCCGGCTTTGGGGTCACAACCATCTGGCTCATCCACATCGACCAAGCCAGTGAGTTCCAGGCAGACCAGCCCCATGCGCAGGTCCCTGCGAAGTGCACGGCGCTCAGATATCCAACCTCCACCTCCGAAGGGTGCCATTGTTGACTTTGGGTATTAGGGGGAGGGTGGAGGGTGGTAATGGGTGTAGTGTGTAGTACTGGAGGTGTTGGAGGTGTGGGGGTAGCGTGGGGTGTGAGGGGGTTGGGGGAGGGGTGTTGGGGGTGTGGATTGTTGAATTATGTTGTACAGAAAATCTCACTAATACACCTGTTGTGTAGCAACCATCACATGAGTGGACATTGCTAATCTGTTGTTTGTCAATTTATTGCTTCATAGTGAACTGTGCCCATATACCCACACACCCAGTGCCCACAGTTCCCAATACATGGCACCCTCTGCATCCAAGTATATCAGAATGATTGGTCTACGACCAATTGCCGCACTGTGCGACCCTCACGTGTATCGCGTCCTGGCCTATGTCCAACATCTACTCCTTCCTCTCCTTCTACTTCACCAGGTGGTGGCAGCTCCACGTCAGGTGGCCGGGGTACATTCCACTGGATGCACATGTTATGCAGCATTGCACATACCGTGATGATCTTGCCCACCTTCTCAGGCCCGTATGTGAGTGCCCCTCCTGACCTGCTGATGCAGCGAAACCATTCCTTCAAAGGGCCAAGCGTCTGCTCAATGACCACACACGTATGTGTATGTGCACGATTGAAGTCCTCCTCATGCCTGTTCTGCGGATTCCTGACAGGGGTGAGTAGCCACGCCTTCAGAGGATATCCAGCATCACCTACATGGGAGCAGAAGGAGGTATGTGTAAGGATAATGCTCAGTTGCCATGTGTGCTCAGCCTGTATATCATTCAAGTTCATATGCACAATCTCGTTAATGGCAGCCACATCCACATGACTATCAGCCCTGTACAGTGCATGCCAATCCATGAAGTGAGCATTTAAACCACCAGTTCCCCCGATGCATCTTGGCTAGGAGCATTATGTACGCACAGGTGAGGGCTGTGTGTCGGCGGATGACTCAAGATACTTTTATCCCTCTCCTCCCATGGCCCAGGGGGCATTCCCCTTGCATATGCATGTAGCCCCCCATCCCTCTCCTCCCATGGCCCGGGGGGCATTCCCCTTGCATATGCATGAAGCCCCCCATCCCTCTCCTACCATGGCCCAGGGGGCATTCCCCTTGCATATGCATGTAGCCCCCCCATCCCTCTCCTCCCATGGCCCAGGGGGCATTCCCCTTGCATTTGCATGTAGCCCCACCATTCCTCTCCTCCCATGCCCGGGGGCATTCCCCTTGCATATGCATGTAGCCCCCCATCCCTCTCCTCCCATGGCTCAGGGGGAAGACTCACCCAACAGCCAGCCACTTCGTACGACGTCTCCTTCCATGTAGCGGGGTAGTGAGGAGTTCCACAGCATCATGGCATCATGCGTGGATCCCGGGTATCTGGCACAGCAATGTGTTATTATCTGGCTGGCATCACAAACCATCTGCACATTGATGGAGTGGTATAGCTTCCGATTGTGGTACACCGCCTCCACGGCATGTGGGACTACCGACTCTACGTGGGTGCAGTCCAGGGCACCAATTACATTGGGCATGCCTGCCAGTGCATGTTATGCTATTTTGGTGGCATTTGCCTCCTGTGGTGTCCTTGGTAGGGATATGTAGGCACTTGCATGCTTCAGTAGTGCATCCAGCACTTGGTTTAACACAACAGAGAATCATGATTGTGACATGCCATGCATTTGGCCCACTGTGTGTTGGTAAGTGCCTGTGGCCAGGAAGTGGAGCACAGATGCCACCTTCAGCAGAGGGGGGGTGGCTGTGCGGATGTTGATCAGGCTGACCAAGTCATCCTGTATCAATTCCACTATGTTGGTGATGGTGTCCCTGTCCAGCTGGTACAGGGTGTGGATCTGTGCTGGTGTTAATTCAAATGGATTGGCCCTTATACGTGGAATTGATGTCTGTCTGCGGGGAACAACTACCTGCACTGGTGGGATTTGCTGGGCCAGTCTCACCCTCCTTCTCCTCCTGCGTCTCCTCTGTGTTTCCTGTTGTACTGCCTGCTCAATGAGTAGCAGTGCAGGCATGTCCTCCAGCCACAGTATTGCAAGTGCAAGTGGTAGCATTTTGGCTTGAAAAGGGGTGTGGTGAGTGGGTGTGCTCCTTTTTTTGCGCTGACCCTGCCTCCACCTGTGCTGATTGTGTGCACCTGTGGCACTTGGTTACACAGCAGTTTGCTGTTTACGGGTGGTCCGCGATGCCGGTATTTCTGGCATCATGATGGCCCTTCTTACCGGCATCTCGATGCCGGTATGTGCATGTCCGAGCAACTCGTGGTGTCCCCTTCATTGCGGGATGCCGGTATTACAGACACTCCACCCACGCGTGCGCTGTACTGTACGGCGGTGCACGGCCACAGCGGGTCCTTGTCGATGCCGGTAGTACCGGCATCTAGGGTCATAATACAACGGCCCGGTAATGGATGCCAGTATTGCCTTACCGGTGCCGTTATTACCAGAGCGCCAACCTTGTAACAAGGCCCAGTTTCACTTCTTATTTATTATTGAATGTAATTTATGTATGTGCTGCTTTTTGAACATGTTTAGTGTTTTTTTGGATGATATAACACTGTAAGATACCCCCTGAGTTTTTGGATAGTGTTGATGTTGTCTGAGTCCGTCCGCGAACAGGCGCATGGTCCGCGGATATCAGAAGCACTAGCGCAGGTGTGGGGTTCAGTATGTTCTATTTATATGTATATAAACTAAGGGCATCCTAGTAAACATTTATCAAATGTATTATCTATATATCTACATTCAGTGAAAAAACTTTGTTAAAGGGACGTTATGGTTAAGATGCGCTACTAAAAACCTATGAAATTCAGTAAAAAAAATTGTTTAAGGGACGTTATGGTTACAATTAAAATCGAAAACCCCCTGAATTTCGCCAGTTATGGTAAGCTAAGCAACCAAAACTCGTGCCACCACCGTGCACTGCTAAGACTAACACCCAGGACATCAAAGATGACATCACAAATATGATTGATGACATCACTGATGACATCACATGTCTATTCCCTTCTTTTTTGTTCACTGCCATATCTAGGCTAAGTGGTTTTCTTTACTGACAGTCAGAAACTTAACATTCAAAAGGTATTACATTTATAGATGTTGTTATTCTCACATGCTCTTACATTACTTTCCTTAGAATTTAATTGCATCTTATGATGTACATATATAGGGGAAGAAGCAAGCCTGAAACACAGCAATCATTTTTGTGCGTGAATACAATCATGTAGGTTATACACAGTTGCTAATGATACTGCCTCTTTTTTGCTTAGTTTACTCTCCATATATAAGCCCCGTATTTGTACGCATTGTAGTCTATTTATGTTTTGTGTGTATTAGTCAAAATATGCAGTAAGTGATGCATTATGAGCTACTTAGTAAAGGTTTCACAGTATGGAAAAGTCTGATACAGAAGCATTCACCGTTTCATTATATAACTTTGGAAAATTACAAATATTGAACCTCTATGGTGTATGCTGCAGCCAATACCTACATTTCTCTATGAGTAGGTTCCTGTACTAGAAAGAACACTGCAATGGAATGTTCTTTAGAACACTACATTGCATAATGAAGTGTGTAGTTTATTACGCATCTCCCGATAATCCCTGATACTTCTTTTGCCAACATTACATTCACAACCCCTTGTATGAAAAGTAAATGCACGTGATGTCATCAATGATATTTGTGATGTCATCTTTGATGTCCTAGGAGTTAGTCTTAGCAGTGCATGAGTTATGGTTGCTTAGCTTACCATAAATGGCGAATTTCATTTTTTATTTTATTTCACTTGTAACCATAATGTCTTTTTAACAATGGGCCTCATTACGACCCTGGCGGAGTGGGTTTACGCCAGCGTTATTCGCGGCGGACCCGTCCGCCCTACTACGAGATTCCGTAGCGCCATGGAGCGTTTTCCGCCTGGTTTTTCCGGGCGGAGAAATCCATGGCGCTACGGGACCTTGTCGTTAATTACGCCACCGTATTTTGAGGTGGCGTAATTAACGCCTTCCCCACTCCCATTATACCCTATGGGGCAAAAATGGGAATGGGGAAGGGTAAAATGGGGGATGGGGATTTACCGCCCCGCCAAGGTCGGAATGGGGCGGAAAATCCGCCAACCCCCATGGCGCTATCGGCAGCTTTCCGCCGTGCTCCAAGGTGCATTTTGCACCGCGATTTCCGCCAGGGTCGTAATGAGGGCCAATGTTTTTTTACTGAATTTCATAGGTTTTTAGTAGCGCAACTTAACCATAACGTCCCTTTAACAATGTTTTTCATTGAATATATATATATATATATAAAAATTCGCGTTTAGCCAAAAATCTCTGCACTCTACCTCTATCAAATAGCTGGTGCTACCGGGCTACAGCTTGGCTAAACTGACAACATTTCAAAAATGTATCAAACTACAGACTCCAGCCAGAGAAGTGTTTAAGGCTGAGAGTATCATAGCACAATAATGCCCAAGCACTCTAGACCGCTTTGGTGAAAACATATATATTTTATTTCTTCATTGCAATAATGAGCATCAGTTTTAAAACATTATTATTCAATTCTATGCAGACCAGGTAAAAAGCATGATGCATACCTCACCCGGTGGATTTCGCCACGCGTTCAAAGAGCTTTGTCAGGCTATTTGTAATTCATTTGGTTGCACTCCTGCTGTTGTTTTTAAAAGGTAACCAAGTGGGCGTTAACGTGCTATGCGAGCGCTCTGTCTCGCTCTCTACATTGGATCATGTGACCACTACTGCCTTTCTGACCAAACGCGTCATAGAGTCATGTGACTCTGAGTGAGCTGTAATCGAGATGTCACTAAAGCTCTGAAATTACACGCGGAATAATGCCCGCCATCTTGGAATGGTCTTAAAGTTTATGTGATATCCTAATAAATAAAGGCAAGTGCCTATATCATTAGAAAGGACCTCTCGCACTCACGCAGTTAATACCCACTTGGTTGGTTACTATACAAATGAAATTTCACGGGAATATTCCACTAGTGTGATTTCTATTGTTACAATAGGCTCGAGAGCACAGAATTCCAATTTCCGTTCTCACGCCTATAAAGCTCCCCGGTGATTACCATTACATGCAGAAACAAAGGAATGCAGTCTAAGTTACCTTTTTTACATACTGTCATACACCTAGTGGCACTAATATGTTAATATCCTGCACTGCCATGTTAAAGTGAACTCTTGCATTACTTCCTAATTGATTCTTGTAACAATAATCGGTTGCTAGTGCTCGTGCCTAATGTAACATATGATTCCAACAATTAGTGGAATCCACATATGTATATGTACTTCTGAAAGTTGAAATAGTTTGTTTATGCAAGTTCAATTGCCTATGCATAAAACCGTGCAAAATTGCATTTTAATAAAGTGCAATAAGCTTGTGCAAATTAGCTATTTAAAGTGCCAGTGCATTATTCATAATGTCACATACAATGTGAAAACATAAGGTGCTGACTGTATGTTAGAAGTACTTATCTCATTCTCTAAAAAAACAGGTACACAATAGATAGCATTTTTAGGATACAGTTTAGATGTCCATATGTTAAGTCATATTTTTCTAGTAATACATCAAAAAGTGAAGTCAAGTTAATTGTTATTTTTCAAATGGCTCTGAGCAGATTTAAAAGAGATACTGGTTGTTTCATCAATTTCATTTTTGTTGCATATTTTCTATTCATACAGGAACACATATAATTCTGAATCAATGTTTAATCCATTTGGTTTTAGTGAATCAAGTTTACAGATTAAAGTGGCTTCAAGTTGGCGTAATTTGAGCTCTCTGTTTCCCATTCTTTGATGCTGGGGAACATGTGCCAAACCCACAAAAGACATTGCTTTCACATCACTATTATGTTTTTCTTCAAAGTGTATTGGTAGTGAATATGTTTGGTCCTTGTTTTTTATGGCCCAATAGTGTTGCAAAATGCGGAATTTCAAGGGGCCTATCGTGGATCCAATGTAATGTAGTCCACAACTACATGTAATAGCATACACTACATACTTGGTAAAGCATGTTATCTTGTGTTTATATTTCCATGATATCCCTTTACTGCTTACAAACGGTACTTTGGTTACATGATTACACATTTTGCAATGTCCACATTTGTTGAAGCCCACCTGAGAGCTCCTATTTTGAAGCCAATTAGAGTCATTCTTTTCTGTTCTAACTGTACTTGGTGCTAAAATGTTCTTAAGCGTTGGTGCTCTACGAAACGTTACACTAGAGTTTTCACTCAATACTTTATTGAGATCTGTGTCCGTAGTTAATATGTTCCAATGCTTCTGCATTATGGTCTTGATTTGTTATATATATAAATAAAGTAATATAACTCTAAGTGTGTAAGTGTTTACTTGGAGCCTTGGTTACTAATTTTATTGTGCTACTCTACAGCTTACATTATCCCCCCTAAAATAAGCCTGGCTGCACAGCCACTCTACTGACTTGTGTAGTACAGGCCTATATGAAGTGGTGGGTCCCTAGTACCAAGAGATAGGTCTTGTGAAGTCCCACACCAGTTTACTTTACAAAATCTTACCTAACAGTCACTATAACAGGCAAACTTGAAACATTTGTTGAGGCCTTCCATCTTGTTGACTATACAAAGGCTTGCACCAGGCAAGGACATACTGCTGAGTCGTCGTGGGATGACCTAAGAGGTGTGGTAGATAAAGGCGGGTTTGGGGTAACTGATTCTTTTGGATATATTGGCATCCTTTAAAACCATGGACCACCCAACTAATTTTGGCCGCCTCTTCCAAATCGGCATCCTAGCTCCAATTTTATCCAACTGAGAGAATGCAATCAATTTCTTCCATTCCCCTATTTTCAGGTAACCTCAGTGGCAATCAACTGTGGAGTTCCACAAATCTCTTCTGTAAGACAACTATTAATCAATCCTTACATCCAGCTCCTGACTGAATTAAATCGATCATGGGGACTGACCCACTACATGTATGTGGATTCCACCCATGTTGTCCTGTGCCAGAGAGACAAATTGGGGAACAAAACTTGGAAATTTCAGAGGCTGCATGGACATTGGCAGACCTACAATATTTGTTTTTAAAATCCAATCCAAATGAGATGCAGGTTCTGCTTTGACATACCACACAATTGAGATGTACTCACATTGTCTCTAGGGGGTCTCAGATGCTTGTTTTATGGCATCCATCTTTAGGTTCAATTCCATCTTCAGCCTCACATGTGAGCAATCTGAGGATTCTTATTGTGCCATCCCTATACTTTTACCATCAAATTAGAGTGCTTCACAGCTTGCGTTTTTACCATCCATCAAGACTTCTTAGGTTCCTGCAATTTATGTATTCACCCATAATGTTCAATTACTTATTGTGTTTGTATCTATTTGACTGTAGCTTTACAATGATTTCTACTTAGGCCTTCCCCTGTCAGACATGAAGAAACTTCAGATCATTCAAAATGCTGCTGCCAGGGTTTTCACACCACCTGGGCTGCAGAGAACATAGTGCACCAGCACTGTACTCTCTTCACTGCCTGTCTTTTAAAGAAGTACATTTTAAGGCATTAAGCTTGGTCCCCATCGAGACACATATGTTCTCTGTCCCATTTCCCTTTGAAAAAGATTCAACTCTTATATGCATACATGGGCCTTAGATCAGGTACACATGTATAGGTTATCATCCCATTGTCCCCTCTTACCTTGTGGATAATTGGGGCAGAAGATCTATTTCTGTGCAAGATGCAAAAGTGTGGCACTCATTGCTTACTTCTCTCAGACTTACCTCTTATCATAGGTATTCTCCATCCTCATCTGAAAAATGTCTTTTCCTTCGTCAGTCTGAATTATCTGCCTTTTCAAATTGACATTAAATTGGTACCTGCAGAGTCAATATGCCGTTTTGGGGTGATATCAACACCAGAACATACCACACCATACTGTGATGAATCAAGTGGAGTCATCACACATTCCCCGGCGGTGACCTCCTCCCATGTGGCCAAGGGATGGCAGCTGCTACTGGATCCTGACCCTGGGGGCGGCTATATGAGGGAGGAGACAACTACCAGGGGGAAGTCATGACTTTACTGGACGAGATGCAGTATCTCCCCCTTTTCCCATGAGGAACAGCCTCTAATACTCAAGACCTTTTTCCCTGAGGAAGACCCTCTGATGCCCAAGACCTTAATGGCTTATTCTTTAGGTCAAAAACCTTTTAATGACCTAGACCAGGGGTGCACAACTGATTTTACCAAAGGGCCAAATGAAACTTACATACTGCCTATAGTGGGCCGAAATGTAAGTGTGGGTGGGGCGGTAGGCTTTTTCAAACCCTAATTTTTACTTAACACCCCAAATACTTTTTTTGGTTTACCAGTCTTTATTTGTGTTTCAAACTTCAACTTTGTAGTAAACATTTTCCATTTTTATCATTTCCTTCTTTCATAAGGACAATTGGCAATAATAGACAAAGTAGGCAAATCCTTCAGGAGAAAAACACTGGAAGTTAGGAGAGAAGGCAGAGATCAAATGGGCTAGGGGGCAATGTAGATGTTGAACAGCCAAGGTGAGGGAATAGAGCCCTGATGGACACCACAGGTGGCAAGTGAGATGTGGAGAGAAAAGGCCCAGTTGAACCTGGGAAGGTCGGTCCGAGAGGAAGGAGGTCAACCAGCCCAGAGCCAGGTCCGTGATGCCAAAGGTATCACGGAGCCGATTTATAAGGGTGGCATGATTGACCACATGAAAGGCAGAGGAAAGGTCAAGAAGGATGAGAATGGAGGCGGAGTTGGAATTGAGATTTGTGAGCAAGTCTTTATGGGTGTTCAGGAGTGAAGTTTCCGTGCTTCTGGCCGCTCTGAAGCCAGACTGGTGGTCATTGAGACTACTAACCAATTCAGTGTGGTGGATAACCTGGGAGATGGCTAGCTTCTCCAAGAGTATGCCCAGGAAGGGGGTAATGGAGATAGGGCGGTAGTTGGCCAGACAGGGAGGGTCACAGGCCTGAGGGGAGCAATGGTTGCTCAGTATACAAAAATAGATTAGGGAGAATATTGGCCAGGATAGCCCAAGACAAAGGCGGTGGGGTTAATCAGGCTGTGCAGCATGGTTACAACCTCATTGTATGATGGGCTTCCAGCAACCCCATGGTTGCTGGGTGCGTATTTCACTGAGATAGGCTGCTAAAGGGCACGTCTCAGTGAAGTGACTGAAAAAAACAGCATTCCCATCCCTGTTTTGCGGCAGGGGTCCATATCAGGCCCTGGAGACTGGCTAGGCCACACTAACCCCTTTTGTGGCATGGAGGTTGAGGGGTAGCTATGATTGATATTCTGGTTCCTAATCCCATGTCACCTACTATGACATTTCTGGAGGCAATTAAAAGGTGAGAGGGACAGAGGTGGTTGGCAGGAAACCCAGTTGTGAGCGAAGGGATGGGGATGGGGGTGTGTTCTTTGCTGAAAACTACAAAAAAGTGTAAATGGGACTCAACAGAGACTCCTCTTGGAGTGCCTTTTGCAACTTTCCACAATCTGGGACCGGGCAGGATTCAGCCCACCTAATAGCCCCAGAGATAAGGAGTGCATCGGCCACTTTTACTCCCTAAAAATGGTCAAATACTCCCAAATAAGAAAAGGAAGGAGTAAAAATACTTCCAACAAAAAATAGGAAACAGATACATAGGAAGGATTCTGTCCCCCTGCTTTCACAGCAAGAAACTATTATTATTATCCGATCTGAGGAGGTAAAACAAAATGATCATTTAACATGCCAATTGAAGAGTTCACCCTGTAACCAGGGTCTTAAAAATAACCCAATAGTGAGCTGTGTACCAGCCACCTTTACTCCCTAAGAGGCAAATACTCTGAACATGAAAATAGGGAGTACAAATATTCTCGCACATTTTGTCCATGCTTCCACCTACATAGCATCCCAAATATGGCAGTAGCTCATTATTGGGTGCATTAGTAGACACACAGTGGCTAAACATGCCACATAATGTGAGTGTTGGGCATGTGATGCCAGAAAGCAGCAAACAGCGAGTGTGTCTTGCCATGCACTGGAAAATGAGCTCAATATTTGGGAACAAGATAGCAAGCAATAGCTTGTAAATGATGCAGAGACTTGGCTAGACATTGCTAAACCCATTTAACTGTTTTAAGTATCGGTCCAAGCAAGAGCAATACCTGGCATATGGTGTACATGGGCATAGAGTAGCAATAGCTGGCAAATGGGGTGTGCATCTGGGCATACATTGTCAGAAAAAGTGCCACCAACCCCTTATATATGATAAGATGAATTGGACATGGTTTAATGTCCTGGCAGTACCCTGCAGTGATGCGAGCACTTCGCCAAAGCATGGCAATACTTCACGTAGTACCTGGGAACAGCATGGCAATACACTGAAATTGAAGGCAGTCTCTGGGCATGGGCTGTGAAGAGTCAGAAATGGTTTGAATGCCAGTTCATACAATGTCCCCCACCCAACCACACAGTACACATGTTCATCATTGGCATACATGCAAACGAATTGGTCTTGGCAGAACATATTTCACTTTTACCCACAATGCAGTGCTCACATTAAACACATCACCCTGGTAAAATGGTTGTGGTTTGATTCAGGCATCAGCTGGTGGTTCGCAGGTTTGCAGGTATAAATGCTGATACAGGCAGCTCCGCCTTTCATCCTGAAAATAGCGATAATGTCAGGGGTAATCGGCAGGCTTTTCGCGCAGCAGCTGATCGTCGCGTGGGTTCTTGTGGAGAGAGAGGGGGTAGTCGGAGGGGGGGCAAGCCAGCTGCTGACACTGGGAATTAATTTCATGCCTTGATAACTTACCAGCTACCAGCAGAGACCATCACAGGCTCACCTCCAGGGACGTCATTTCACCAAAATGCCAGGGGTAGCGGAAGTGACATCACAATGACACGCCCCCAAGAGTGACATCACAGGAAGTGATGTCATTTGACCACGCCCCGTGTGACATCACACTGAGTGATGTCATTTGACCACGTCGCCGCTTGACAAGTGGCATCGTAAAGCATTATCACTCAGTACACAGAAAAATATGGTTACGATATCACTATATTGTGACATTTCATACACAAATGGATCATCATATGTAGCAGTGCGTCAAGGTCCATGTTGCCATGGGAAGTGTATGAACAAAAATCCCCATGGTCGTCTCGGTTCTGCTGGTAAAACTGAAGAATTTCAGTGCAAGACAGTTTTGTAGCTGTAAAAAACCTACGTGTACCATTATGGCATTTGCGCTATAATTTTGGAACTACCCTTATGCTTTACTCAGTAGTTAATTCGGATAATATGATCGATATATCTCAGTTAAAACAACAGTCAGATTCAAAATCGATAAATTACATGAAATTGTTACATTAAACATTAAAGCAAAGTCCAACACAAAATTAAAGCAACGTCCAACATAGATATGTTTAAAATGTAATTCTGTTGAAATATCTATCCAAGGCGCATGCAATATTTCCACACGCAAAAGTAGCATTTCTTGGGCCCAAGACACATTCACGTTTACCGCTGCTAGGGTGGCAAAAATAAACGAGCTTCTCACTTCAGCATTACTTGTAGGAAGGATTAGAACTGGGGCTGTGTGTTTTTTAATAGAACCTGTGTGAGCAGCCGGTATTGCCAAGGTGAAGAAGATTCATGTAATGAGTGTATGAAAGTTTATATGTTTATAAATCAGCTCCATAAAAGTGTAATGTGTTTGAAAGTGTTGCATAGATGGCAGCTTCCCCAATGTCGTTCTGGGAATGCTCAAGTGCGTATTTTGATTCGTAGTGTATGGGACATTTAATCAAGGTTGGACAGGGACTGGGCCATCACATTGGGCCTCATTACAACCCAGGCAGTAAGTTCCCTACTTTACCACCATGGTGTAAACTCTGTTTACACCATGGTGGATGGCGGATTTACCGCCCCATTCCAAGGTGAGTGGGCGGTAAATCCCCATTCCCCATTTACCCTTCCCCATTCCCATTTTTGCCCCATAGGGCATAATGGGAGTGGGGAAGGCGCTAATTACGGCACCGTAAATCAGGGTGCCGTAATTAGCACCAAGGCGGGTTAGCGCCTTGTATTTTAACGCCTGCTAAAAGCAGGCGTTAAAATGGTAATCAGGCGTTAAGGGTTAACGGCGTTGACGGCGCCGTTAAACCCTTAACGCCTTGGTTGTAATGAGGCCCATTGTCTTGGGCGCCAATGAAAAAGTGACTCACTGGTAAATGGCAATTAAAGGATAGTTCCGGGACTTTTTTTTTATTGTCCCTACGGTTCGGCCATGTGTTTTTAAGCATAAATCGGTAGATCGTAGAAAACTTTCCTATGGACCATACCCGACTTTTCGTCCATTAACGCACTCGAAATCAGCCGCCATTTTCTGATAATCCTATCACTTGCCGCATCGCCCTGGCTCACCTGCTTTTGCGGCACTAAATCAAATCCCCCGCCCATGAGCCTGACATCAGCAGACGCGTACCGCCCATTTCCCAACGCCAAAGCATGTTTCGTGTCAACAATCGCTGCGCCTCAGCTAATGACGTGTCGCCATGGAAATGGCAGGATGCCTCTTTCCTCTATAAGTATAAACACACCGTTTCACAACACACAGCAGCAGATTTTCGATTCCATTCCTCTCTCTGTGTTACTTTGAGTATTCTGTGACTCGTTTCTGTGCTCTGGTCAGCTACCTTCGCTGCTTCTAGGCCTTGTGAACACCTGTACCATCTCTGTAAATTATTTTACTTTCTTTACCACACAATGGCTACAATAATGCCGTATATGTACGAGCCCGAGTACACCGAGCAAGAACTACTGGAAAGGCAAGCACGCGAAAACGATGGGGATTCGGACGGCAGTTGGGAGGACCAGTCAAGGGATGAAGAGCCTGGACCATGTCGCATGGACGGCGTCTCCACCTGGTGCACGTGCAATCGGTGCGAGCTAATGCCAACTGAGGAGGAGAACTGCTGCTGCCGTGAAAATTCCGGGTGCTTGGCCTACATTTCGGAAGGCGAGCCAAGTCCGCAATGCATCACCGAGCTGCCAGAGTTCAGGGAAGCCTGCCTCTCACGGACCGTGTTGAGGATGATGATGGTGCTTATGCACGAACTTCGCGGCACTGTTCGTCCGCGTAATCCGAGTAACGAGTAAGTATACTCTGGTTTTGATGTCAGTGATGCCACTACTATGTCATGGTCGTCTCCCACATATAAAATTACATCTACATATCATTCGAATGCATGTAAATTGGTTCCATATTGTGCATTTTCTAGATAGAATTTTTTTCAAAGCAGAATGATAAGAAAGTTTTGTCATTTTAATACAGTTTTCATCTTTCATTTTCACAGGTGGTATAGGCTGGTGGCCTATCGTTGCTTCACTTGGTGGCTTCACGGGAGGCTCGGACACCGCGTTCGGAGAGTAATACCTGCCTGTGCGGTTCTTGCCATTAGACAACATTTCCCCAGCGACAGTGGACAATACCGCGGATTTTCCCTGGATGTGCTGCAACCGGAACTTTACAATGTGTAATGTTTATTATTTATGTTCAATTGAAATTAAGATCTAAAATAAAACCCAACATATATTTTAACAATGGTTGTTTTCATTTTTTAAATGAATCTAGTGTGTCTCCATTGAATAGTCTTCCTGTGCCTTGTCTTGTCACACCACATGTCTCCGGCCAGCATCCTCCCTCACGCTGGCCGCCCACCTTCAATCCACATAACCTTTGAACCCATATGCAGCAGACATACATATGTTATTTTGCGGGTTGGCATCAAGCCTCCCGGCCTTGCCTCCTCCCCCAAAAATACTTACCACACCACTTTGTTCAAGCGTTGGCAATAAAAGGACGTTGGATTTTATTGATACAAAACATGGTTATAGGTAAATAATCAACATGGTTGATCATAATAAATCATCCTTTTGGGCACCGGGTACAGAGATGACCCCCTCTGGCCCGTGCTGCCCTGCCACCACAGGCCAGCCTGCTGCTGACTAACTGCCTAGGCATCCTGGGTCTCCAGGGTGAACTGCACCCATATATTGTCCTGGGAGGCTGAGGTATTTATAAACTCACCCCCTGCCTTCCATGTACTAGATCCTTCAGCCTGCCTCTTACATGCAGTTAGATGGCCTCTCCTTGGTGAGGCCCTGCCGCAAACGAGTCTTGTCTGCACGACCAGCCCCCTAATCCCCAATCCACCCCCCGCCCTATCAAAGGCAGTTCGCACCGGGGTACTTGTGCTGGCAAGTGGAGCTGTCGGGGAGCGATAAAGGCCAAGAGGTGCCAAAGACCATGTACACTTCAAAGTGGTCTATAGAGCATGGGTTGTTGTTCCCATGTCTACCTCCAGACCCCGTGTCTCCTGCCAAGCATCCCCCCTCACGCTGGACGGCCCCCTGCAATCCACATAAGTGTGTCTCCATTCACGAGTCTTCCTGTGTCTTGTCTGCACGACCACCGCCCCAATCCACCCCCCGCCCTATCAAAGGCAGTTCGCAACGGGGTACTTGTGCTGGCAAGTGGAGCTGTCGGGGAGCGATAAAGGCCAAGAGGTGCCAAAGACCATGTACACTTCAAAGTGGTCTATAGAGCATGGGTTGTTGTTCCCATGTCTACCTCCAGACCCCGTGTCTCCTGCCAAGCATCCCCCCTCACGCTGGACGCCCCCCTGCAAACCGCATAATGCCACGACATATAGATGTCATTCATTCACAAACACACCCCTGTTTCGAATTCTTTATAACCCACTTCATATTTCTAATGAGCACTTCTTTGCGCTTTGCTAGTCAACCCGTGAAGGTGCTGGTTATCTGCTCTTCGTCTCTGTGAACTTCCGTGACCACTTCGAGGAAACTCCTCAGTTTGCAACCTGTGAACTGCTCCCTGTTGTACGACAAGAAAATACTCTGATCCCTGCATCTAACTGTTTGTTCGTCAAGGTAAGGCCATGTACCATAATCATTTTGCGTCCAATTTCTTTTCGTTCAAGACAGTACATGCAAGGAACTAGTCACATGTTCTGAGTTTACATTGGTATTCATAGAGAATTGTTGATCTTTTCTTTTCAGAACTTTCCACAATGCCTGCCTGTTCCATTGGCGGTTGCCCTTCGAAGACCCATAATAAATCTGAAGGTACTATAATGCATGTTTTCCCTAAGACAATAGATCAGATAACAGAATGGGTCCGATATTGCGGATATCCACCGTCTGAGCTTGAAAGTAGAGTCCTAGAAGTCTTTGCGGACAAGAGGGGTGATCGATACCGCATCTGCAGCAGGCACTTTAGCTCAGACATGTACTCCACATCATTGCTAATAAAGAAGAACACACCGCGAGCGAGGCGAAAATTGCTCTCAACCGCTATTACCACTCTATTCGTCCACATCCCTCCACTGGTGAGTCAAGTTTACGTATTTATCTCTCGGCCTTGCGGTAGTGTGTAGCATTAGCTAACAATAATTTCCCCAAATATGACTTGTTTTAGGCATGTAAATCAATAGTTTTAATTTATTGTGTAATTATTTTACCTAATGGTACACCCTTGTACTCGTCCTCTAGTCTTTGTTTTCAGTTATAATTATTGTTATCCAAAATAATGCAAGTACTGTCTTTCAGGGAGATGCTGAGGAGTCAAACGCATTGACGAAAACCGTTGATGTCACTCAGATGCTCAAGGTACGTTTCCGGACAGTTCCATCGATGGAGATCATCAGATCTTGCATTCTTGTAGCGTGATTGTTACACACAATGTTTCTTTCGTTTTTATCCATTGATATGTCCTTCTGTCGTCGCCCTCCTATGTGTCTTCTTTTTTCAATATTGTGTTCATTACTAATGAAAGTCCTATGTTTCAGGGAGTCGATGGAGCATTAGTCCAAGAAGAAGGGGGAGCATGCAGTTACGGGTCGGCGCAACAGCTTGCAGAAGTGTGCACCGCAGTTACATCGTCCCTTGATGTTCTTATGCATTTCGAGGTATGGATACTGACAGTTCGATCAAGCGAAATCATATGACGTGATTACATCCGCTATACTTCCTTCTTTATTAACGCAAGTACTATGTTTCAGGGAGATGACGGAGCTTCTTCTACAAGAACATCACCCCTAGTAGTTGATGCAGATCTCTGGGTGGTGACACTTCAAACGATCGAGCAAATCGAATCATATTTACATATCCATTATTTGTTTTAGACAACTGATCATTTGTGCAGGTCTATTTAGATGAGCCGTTGACGCCTGCACAAAGTTTATGTTCTTTTTAACAAAATAGAAAACCATACTAATGCAATTACTTTGTTTCAGGGAGTTACTGAAGCATCATCTTCAATAATATCATCAATGGAAGTCTATGAGGAGCCTGAGGTATGGATCTTGACAGTTCCATCTAACTAGATCAACAATGCATGAATAATTGTCGTTTGAATGTTCTACACAAAGCGTTCATTCATGTTTTGCTATTGAGATGTACGTGGGTATTGGTCCCCAAGTACATTTTGTCTTTTCGATATTATTATACATACTAATGAAAGTTCTATGTTTCAGGGAGTGGATGGAGCGTCAGTGCATGATGGATGTGCTTATCATGAAAATATAGTCGTTGCAGCGCAAGAGGAAGTGGAGACATGCACACACGAGTCGGAGCAACAGCGTCCTGATGTTGAAGTTCGAGGCAAGAAAGTTTCAAAGAAAAGAAAGCAAAAGAAGGTTAGTGTCCTGGTCACTATATTATGTTGTTTTTCACTGTTAATAGTTCAATACTGTAAGTTGTGTTTAAACTGAACATCCCTTTTCCAATCTGTCCTCTATTTGCGAGTGGGTGTACGAACTAGATCTACACAGACAGTGAAGCGAACGAGAGATTTTGCTTGTCAAACCTTTTGGCAGGGACTTGAGACTGGAGATGCATCGTGCCAATGGGAAGAATATGAAGTGATTGACAACGGAGCTATACCACCACCAGCCATTGATAGTGAATGTCCTCCTGGTAGTTCGGATGCAGTCGGAGATCAATTCACAGAATCCACACCCGCAAAAACTAAGACCGCGAGAAAGTTGAAGAAATTGTTTTATTCACCCATCGCCGGAGAAGGAACAGATGTTGCAATGGAAGAGAATGAAGTGGACGACAATGAAACAGCATCAATATCACTGAACATAGCGGAAGACGATATCAGAGATTCTACCTTTCATGTGAGTGACATGTCCTCAACGTTACAGGCCGAACCAGCTGGGATGCAGAGTGACAGTATAAGGAAAGAGGCCAAATTCATTGTATTCGATAGTTGTTTGATTGATATTATCATTCGGATGAAATGTGGGCATTCGGTTGGTGGGGAAGTATGTGGGGAGCCATTGATTAATGTGACTCGTGCAATTCGAGGCACTAACCTTAAAATACATGCCACCTGTACAAAATATCATCCTTTCTCATGGTCTGCACAACCCATGCTGGGGCAACTGCCAGCAGGCAATCTACTTTTTGCAGCGGCTGCACTTTTTAGTGGTTCAAGTTTTAAAAAGTTAGAGTCTTTCTTTCAGTTTGTGGGAATCCATTTCATTGCGAAAACTCAGTTCTACAAATACCAAACCAATTATCTATTTCCAGCCATTAGCGAAGCTTGGAGAATGGAAAAAATGTCTATTGATAGTACATTCGCGGGCAAACGGTTCAGGCTAGCCGGTGATGGACAGTGCGACAGCCCAGGATTTTCAGCCAAGTACTGCACCTACCACTTTCAGGACATGGAAAGTAAGAAAATTGTGAGTTTGGTGGTCGTGCAGGTGTCACAAAGTACATCCTCAGTGGCCATGGAGAAAGTTGGCTTTGTAGCATCATTGCAAGAACTACAATCGCGGGGAATGGTGATCGACCTGATAGCCACGGACAGACACGTTTCAATTGCCAAGACAATGAGAGAAGAGTACAAAAATATAAATCACCAATTTGACGTTTGGCATCTTGCAAAAACAATCAATAAAAAAATGTCGGCTGCAGGTAAAAAAAAAGATATGCAAGGTATTTCACAGTGGTCCAAGTCAATCAGCAACCATCTTTGGTGGAGCTCAAAAACATGTGGAGGGTCGTTGGAAATTCTACTGGAAAAATGGCGGTCAGTAATGCTACACTGTACAAACGTTCACCGCTGGAACTCAAACCAACATTTCCACAAATGTGAACATGGCCATTTGTCCACAGAGGAGGCACGGAAGAAGAAGTGGTTGATTCCTTCATCACCCACTCACAAAGCCATTGAAAAGATTGTATTTGATAAAACTATAACAAGAGATTTGAGGGGACTCACGGAATTCTGCCACACAGGAGATTTGGAGGTGTTCCACAATATGTGCCTAAAGTACAGGCCAAAACGATTGCATTTTGGCATGGAGGGCATGATAAATCGGACTCTTCTAGCGGTCTTGGCACATAACCATAATGTTGGCCGTCAACAAAGTCGGACGACCGGAACTTTAGGGACGCTTCGCTACAATAAGGCCTTCACTAAAAGAAGTAAACAATGGGTGATCAAACCAGTGTTTGAGGATATGCAATATGAGTTTATTGAGAGACTTATTGTTGACGTCCTAGATAGGCACATAAATGGAGTTGTGAACGAACCTGTGCAGGGGACAACTGCATTGCCACCCAACATTGCCTCTGTTCCATGTCCACCTAAAGAAGAGCTCATTGAGAAATACACATCACGGTTTAAATGATTGTAATTTGATTGTCTGTTCTCTCGAGTCTCCTCATGTCGCAGGCCCATTGAATATGTGTATCTATGTAATGTGTAAATAAAAGTGATTGCTCAGTGTACATGCAATGTGTCTATCCAACCTTGTTCATTTGCGCATTAAATTAAAACAAACAGTAATATAAATCATTTTTCAAAAAATATAGAATGTCTCCGTATTAATGGTTCTATGGGGCTGCAAATGCACGCAGACAAAATGCAAAGATGGAGTGTAAATTTCAAGTCCTGTGAGATGGCCTTACACTGAATGTAGCTAACTAGGAATGTGTGCTCGTTCAAAGTGAAGGTCAGCTGCTTTGATTTTTTCTCGGGTGCCGGAATGGCCCACGACTCAGTATAAGTTTCTATTGTTATTTGACCTTGACAGGCCGGGACCATCCCGAAAGAATTCTTTTTGGGGGTGTGGGGCAATAACGTAAGAAATGATAATGAATATAATTTCAGAAACGAAAGCCATTTAATGTTCGTTCATTAGAAGAAATAACGTCGGCATAGAAGGAGTGGTATTTCGGGGCTGCCCTACGCACAGACACAATGGAAAATGCAAATATAATGTAAGTAACTCTTTAGATGAGTTTATACCGCAATTCAATTACTATACAGTAGCTTTAAAGACGGGTTAAGTTGTACTTGTTCGTTCTATGTGGCATATTGTTTTGTACCGCCACTATCTTGAGGAGAACCATCTCCTTTTACGGAAGCACCTCAAAACCTTCCTCTTTGCTTCTGCTTTCTCTCTCCCTCTCCCCTGCTACAACTTGTCCACTGTCTGCGACCTCGGTCCTGGGCCCTTCCACTCTCCACCTGCACTGCCTCCCTGTCAACCCCTGCACTGGGGGACTGTCTCAGTATCCTACAACCCCCTCTTGACTTATATTACCCAGTTGCACTGTCCTAGCTATGAAATAATTTCCAGACCTAATATATAAAATGAATAATTTTAATAAAGATCTGATGGTGAGACTAATTTCATTTTTTATGTTTTTCAAACAGGTACATCATCCATTACTGCATGTGTCACGAGTACCAGACACCGGCGGATGGTTTTTTTAACCACCAGTCTCCGCGTGAAAAATGTTACCACCCTGACCATTTTATGGGACGATCGCCAAGTACAAGTATGCCCTTACGTGGTACTAACGGCTAGATGCAACATACAGACCGTTGTGGTGGCCTAGTGCCTCGTTGTTGGAACAGCCATGCGATTATCAGTGCGACCGAAGAGCTTATTTTATCGTAAACCAACACCCTGTGTACTGCACACGAACATCGCTTGCCTCAAGACGAACTATTTTGGATCGAGAGCAAATAAAAATGCAAATCGCAGAATATTCTCTAAACATTTGATGTCGAATAAATGTACTTTGCCAAATGTACAATCTTGCCGTTTGCTTTTAAACCACAGTTTCATATTCCGAATTGTGGCGCTGTATTGTGAGATGATCTAAGACCCTGTGTACAGCAAAGGAACATCGCGTGCCTCAAAACGAACTTTTTGGAACGTGAGCAAATAAACATGCAAATCGCTGAATATTCTCTAAACATTTGATGTCGAATAAATGTACTTTACCAAATTTACAATCTTGAAGTTTAATTTAAAAGTACAGTTTCATATTCCGAATTGTGGCGCGCTGTGTTGTGAGCTGATCTGTGTTGATTTCCGGGTTCTGTGTGGAGTCGCGTAGAAGGCGCCTGGGCGCGTTTGCCTACGCAGCTCAGTCACGTCACGGATAGAGGCGGGGAATATGAATGTTTTGATAAAGTCTGTTTCAGGGGCGGGGGATTTGATTTAGTGCCGCAAAAGCAGGTGAGCCAGGGCGATGCGGCAAGTGATGGGATTATCAGAAAATGGCGGCTGATTTCGAGTGC
Source organism: Ambystoma mexicanum (assembly GCF_040938575.1). Classification (NCBI taxonomy): domain Eukaryota; kingdom Metazoa; phylum Chordata; class Amphibia; order Caudata; family Ambystomatidae; genus Ambystoma; species Ambystoma mexicanum. Next base: position 968,887,580 of record NC_090934.1, read on the forward strand.
GTTAATGGACGAAAAGTCGGGTATGGTCCATAGGAAAGTTTTCTACGATCTACCGATTTATGCTTAAAAACACATGGCCGAACCGTAGGGACAATAAAAAAAAAGTCCCGGAACTATCCTTTAATTCCCTGCGGCAGCGGCTGCCGGCTGACTGACTGTTTTGGAACGAACCAGTCTGCCAGTGGGCCAGAAGGGCCTGTTAAGACTTGAGGAATAATACAATTATCACGGATAAAAAGCTTCAGGCTATGGTGCTACTGTCATGGTTAGCCAGTAAACAGGCAGAAATTATGTGGCTGGCCGACTTCGTTCCGGTCCCAAATGCTATATCCCGTAAAGAAACAAACCGGATTCGTGTCAAAGCAATTGCAATGAAAATCTTTTGAACGTGTTATATATACAGTCTTGTTGGTTCAAACTTTACCTTAACATCGAACCATTGAAATGTAAACAAAGCGCCACACCAAAAACAGATGGCACTCAGTTACAAAAACTAAAGGGGGGAAAGCCAGCGCAATAAAAAAAAAGTATGTAAGGTGCATAGGAAGTAATCTTTTCAAATATCCAGTACAATCATGAATGCCCTTATTGAAACAACGATTAGCAAAAGAACGAGACTCACCATATCATAGCCCTGGAATTCGTTCTCTGATTTCCATTAACTTCCAAGTGAACGTTAAGTGCACGGGCTGTGGCAGGGCAGAACATGAGCACCAAATTGGCTCAATGCACCATCCAACAGACCAACACTGGTCACGAAACCGCAGCAAAGTAGCATTAGACTTTGTGAGGAGATGAGGGATCAGGAAAGTGCTTGGGCCTGCGGCGACCTCAGGCGAATTCCGGACCGTTGGTGGCATTGGTGTGTGTGTGTCATGGTGTGCGAAGCACACACACCCAACCCACACACCCAACCTCAGTCAGCCTGGGCCTGCAGCGGCGGCGCCATGGCCGCAGGCGAGGGCTGTGCACAGACACACGCCACAGCAACAAATCCCCACACACACACCCGCCACGACTCACACACAGCCAGCCCACCCCGACCTGAGACTGTACTCACTCGGCCTTTGGCACAGGACTCAGGAGGAGCTCAGGAGCACGCCGCGCACATCTTTTAAAAACGGAAACCACGTCAAAATGGAGGACAAGCAACACACAACACGGAATGAAGATCCATGTGGCCACGCCCCCTCCTCTGATTGGACGGATGCCAGAGGTCGCAAGAGATTGACAGAGGTCGCTGGCCAATCGTCAGCGGTCGCTCTTGCGAGCTCTGGCAACCCCCAAATGACGTCCCTGCTCACCTCCCTTTCTTTGCTTGCAGAGGATCTGTAACGTACATGCGGACACCGTCACGGCTGTTTACTAGAGCTACTGCAGGAAAGGGGCCAGGTAACGAAGAGGAAAGAGTTGAATATTAAAAAGTTAATAGACATAAACTTTATTATGCATCCAGCGCTTTCTATGAACACGGCTACAAAACACCTCAGGACTAGGAGTCAGTGCTTTATTGGTAAGGATAAGGGTGCTAACACAGCAGTGCATAGTCCCCCCAAGAATAAACTTACCTAGTAGGCGTGGAGGCAGGCAGAGGACCTCTTTCAAAACTCACGCTTCGGCTGGTGTGGCGAAGCTGAAATGGCTTTCTGTCAACAAGCCGCTCCATACCAGCCCAGTGCTGGCCCGCTTTCAGTGGAGCACACGCACTATGTGACTCGCAAGAGCATCATAGTGAAGGCACTGCACAAATAGAGGGTCAGTATTTTTCCCGGCCCGGCAAGTCAAACAAAAGACTTTTCTAATGGAGGGCAGGCATTGCTGCTTTCGGGCTGCACTTCATTATACAAAGTGTTTGATCCTGGCGGGCCGGGAAAAACAACATGCCGGGCCGCACTTGGCCCGCGGGCCGTATGTTGTGCACCCGTGACCTAGACACACAAAGCCCTTACAAAAACCTTTTTGCTTCTTATATACCTTTATGTCAAAGGGCTCCCTCGTGTAAAACCACAGAGAGATTGATGAAGAATACAGGTAGTGTGATTGTGGGGAAGGTGGTAACTTGTCTATTGGTGGGAGTTCCATCAGGTTGGATGTACAAGTTAAGTCGGGCTGGGACGACTTATTGTGAATTGACCTCTTTGTCTCTGGCCTTTCTGACTTTAGAAGAAAGGCGCTGTAAGATCTTGGAGTAGGCGCCTAGGACGAATTTGCCAGCTAACCAGGTGGGTACGAGTAATAAGGAATCGATCCCTCTGTCTCTGGCCATTCAGACGTTAGAAGAGAGGTGACGTAAAGTTTTGGGACTGGCCTCAATATGGTGCAGCTCTAAGGATCCTGATTGTGGGTCTCTAAACAGAGACCAAGAATCAAAAGATTCTCAAGTCAGGGTTTATCCCCTCTGTTGAGGGGGCCTCAAACCCTCCAGCCCAGCAGACCCTCCAAGATGACAGATTCTGCCCACTGAAGCAGCCCCACAGTTCATAGATGGATGACATCACCAAAGTAATCATGAAGAGTTGACATGGCTGAACACACCCCTAGAGACATTAGCCAGGTGCAAAATAGCACACATGAAGTGCTTGCTGACACCTAAAAGCAATTATCCTGAACAGCCATAAAAACAAAATGGAAACCACCGCTGCATTGAAATGAATTATAATGCATAATTGGACATTTGTAACACGCTTAATACCAAAGAGGTTTCTAAGCGCAGGCCTGGGATTTGAACCTGTGTTGCTCTGCATTGTCTTGCTTCCAAGACGAGCGCGTTGCCACTGAGCTGTACTACCCACGCCCATTGGGAAGGCTTTAGACACAGGCAGAGGCCTAGCACACTGATTTCCCTAAGAAACGCAAAGCAGAGCTGACAGTGCAGTCACCATGCCCAGCCTTGCCAAGGACGCTAGGAGAGATTGTTCGAGTCAGCAGATAAAATGAAACACCTGCAAGGGCAGAAGGCTGAAATTATTCATAAATGCAAGCAGAGAAAATCCATTTAACGGTCCCCAAACACGTGATCTGAACTTGGGGAACAAGGCCTATTCATTTGAGGCAGTCATAAACTGTTGTTCCCATCAAACTGAAGGCAGAAGATGCTAAATTGTAGCACAGCATGGAGTTGGAGACTGTGATGTCCTTTCTCAGGGCCAGAGGAGTTGGAGAAGTGGTAACATTAGTGGGAAAAGGGCAGTGCTCTGAGGCCATTCTCCCCACCCATCATATTTGCTCACAAGCCGGTAAATTTCCTAAATTCACAAGGCTTACGCTGGCCTCCTGGGGGTGGTGCGAGGTGCAGCTACCAGATCTGACCAGGCTAATCAGATTATTTGTCCCCTATAGGCTATAATCAAGCCTTTACTGTTTACCCAATCCCATTTCGTTTGGAGCCCAGGAATGTAACTTTTGGTTGTTATGTCATGGCAGCTTAAAACCACACTATCAGCCTTTAATTAGCTGAGAATGCATTTGGATGCTGCAGAAGACCATGTGCTTATCCCTGTTTTTGATTAACAAAAGCAGCATTTGTCACATTTCTGGACTCTTCCGTTTCTTGGGCAGAGGGGATTTCTTTCGAGCCAACCTCTGGTTTTTAATTTTGTTACACCTCTGTATGGAACAGATTCTCAAGGATGGCGCTCAGTTTCCACTTAGCAGGCAGCACATCTAAGACATTTTCACGAAAATTCCAAAACTAAGGATAATAGACTCTTCAGATATTAGGCTAGTTAATTTAGTAGAGGATAGTAAAATTGAACTGGTTCAACTCTACTTTTGTTCTAACTTGGTTATAATAGCAGTGCGGGAGGAGGCTAACTTATTATTATCTATGGGTTACAAGGTTTATGAAGACATGGGATCACTTCAGGATCATGGAAGGCTGCATTCTAACAAAGTAATTGATAGCAGGAAAGAGAATAGCGAGTAGCCTGCGAAAGAGGCCACTTCTGACATAACCTATAAAGGGTATAATGCCCAAGCAGATACATTGCTTTTAAGGGTCAATGTGCCCTTGGCGGGTCAATCTGGTTGGATGGTTTATTTTGCAGGGGACAAGCTGGGTAACATGTCGAGTATGCAGAGCAACTTGCCCCGCATCTCAAAGTCCTTACACAAAAGGGCATTGTCATGGTTTAAAGAACAGCGATGGGAGGATGCACATTTAATATTGGTCAGCTGGAATACTCCTGGTTTCTCACACATGCTATTTGATATGTTTGGGGTGTTTGGTGATGAAGAAGCTGAAATTGTATGCTTCCAAGAAACCTGGCTGGAGTCAACCACCATTATCGATAGATTTACGACATATGTATCCCTGGCTACTAAGGCCCAGGGGACGTCCACTTGGTGGACTCTGTGTGTGATTCGTAATAATTTGGATTTTCTTACACAGAAAAATGAAACTAAGCCCTCAGATGTACTGGTAGTATGGATACAGCATCATAGGGAAGGCGATTCTGGCCTAGAAACATATTTTGGTAAATGTATATTTCAATAACAGCAAGTCTTCTTTTTCTGCCTTTTTGGAGGATATTTCATAAATTGTATAGTATTGGTTGGTTGAACATGGTGCAGGGTGACTTCAACTGCGCGTGTCTGGATCTACTGTGGTATGAACAACAGCCGAGGGTAATAACTAATTCAGCCCAAACAGGCTGTGGACTATTAATCCGCCAAGAATTGGAGTAATGGGAATTACATATTTTAAATTGAAACATTGAGGATGATCGGCCTCCAAATTTTACCTGGCACAATTTGTTTTGGAAATCTAACATTGATTACATTTTCCTCTCAAGGAAAATCTATTTAAACTGCGTCAAGCTGTTTGCGAGCAAAGCTGATGTGAGTGATGTTGCTAAAATTTGCACACAAGATCAGGACTGGAAAAAAGGTTGAAATCCCACTGTTAGTTGAAGTGAGTGAAAACAACAGTTAACTGATCTGGCGTGCACAGTTTGTAATTATTTTAACGCTCAAATAGACAAAATGTTGGGAAATGGTGTTGTTGAACTTGTTTTTTTTTATAATTCTTTTTATTAAGTTTTACATAACAAGAAAAACAAAAAGAATATACATTAGCAGCACAGGCAGCGGGGTCGTAAGAAAACAATACAGACGGTTGACAATATGAGCTGTATTTGGAGCACCAAAGTTCTCATACTGCAGGTGGGACGGGGGGGAGGGGAATCCCAGTGGGTGAGGTCTGCCAGCTTCCTTCAGGACACCCTTCGGTCAGTCTTATTTCTCCCACTTCCCCCAGCTTTCAGAAAAATCTGAGGGCACCCCCTTGCTGTGTAAATACATTGTTCCAAGGAGGCACATCTGCTCATTCGTTGGACCATCGGTCTATGCATATTTCATCTGTAGAGACCCAGGTGGCAGTGGTTAGTCTCTTACCTCCACCTAGCGCCACTCGAAGTATTGCTTTTTCATATTTGGTGAAGTCCATTTCTCCCCACACCCCCAGCAGCATCAGTTTTGGGTCTCTTGGTACTGAGGATCCAATTATCCCGCAGAGTTTGGAGATGCACGCCGCCCAAAACTCCTGTAGTACTCCACATTCCCAGATCATGTGGAAAAAGGTGGCTTCTGCTCTTTTACTTCGGAGACATTCACCATCTTCAGCCCCTCCCCATTTAGCCATCATTGTTCTAGAGTAGTACGACCTGTGCAATATTCAGAACTGTATCAGTCTTAACTTGGCCTCAATACCTATTTCACAGGGGGACATCAACGCCTTTACCCATTCTCCCGCCTCTAATGTACCTAGGTCATGCTCCCATTTCTCTTTCAGTTTTGTAAGTTCCCTGGTGCCAAAGGAGTTGAGCGCCTGATAGAGAGTGGAGGTGACCTTAGAAGGAATGCGGTCTGGGAGAACATTTGTTTCTAGAGGGGAATATGTGGGTATGTCAGCAAGGCTGGGAAAGTGGGTGTTGATGGTGTTTGAGCTGTGCATATCTAAAGTGATCCATAGGTTGCAACCCATGTTTCCCTTTCAGGGTATCAAATTCTACCAGTCACGTCTCCTGAATATTATCTGCCAGTGTGCGTACACCACCTGTCTCCCAGGTTCCGAAATGTCCCATTTTCCGTATTTCGGGGAGATGTAAATTATAAGGGCTGGATCAGTGTAGGTCTGCCGCCCCATACTATGTGTTGGTGCGCCTCTTCCCAGACTCGGCAGGTATGGAGTGACCCTCTTGGTACCGCTCTCAGGCATTTGTTGTCGTCGTACAGTATTTGGAGGGGGGAAAGAGAGCTGCTGGTGGTCATTTCTACCCGGGTGTGTGGGAGCCTTGGGTTACCATGCAGCCATTCATTTACCACCCCTCTTGTGCTGCCCAATAGTAGATGCGGATATTCGGTAGTCCTATACCTCCTTCCCATACTGAGCTTTGGAGCCTTCTGAGCTCAATGCAGGATTGCTTCCCACCCCAGAGTAGTGTGCGTAGAGTCTTATCAATGGCTACAAAGGTTTCAATTGGGATGTGAAGTGGGGCATTTTGTAGGACATAGAGGAGCCTTAGGAGTGTCATAATTTTAAATAGTGATGCCCTCCCCATTAGCAATAGTGGGAGAGACTGCCAGTGCGAAACATCGTTCATGAATCTCTCCAAAACCGGTTGTAGGTTAAGTCTGAGGAAATCGTCTAGCATCGAACTAACCCGTATGCCCAGGTAGGTGAAGCCCAATACCGAAACTGGGTATGGACAGGGTTCGGGATCACTGCATCCCCCACTGGACAGGGAAGTATACTTTTTTTTGTGTATTCGCGCAGATGCCCCCAAAGTGTTGATATTCTGCGAGAATTTGGGACACAATCGGGCAGGAGACCACTGGGTTGTCGAGGTATATAAGGAGATCATCCGCGAATAGTGAGACTCGATCCTCTCCTCCCTTCGGCCAGGTGAACCCAGCCCAGTGTACCTCTGTTCTTAGTCTAATCGCTAAAAGTTCGATTGCAAGAAGAAACAATAAAGGTGTGAAGGGACAGTCTTGTATGGTCCCACGGCCCAACGGGAACATCCTGGATGATCTTCCATTTATCCTTACAAATGCTTCAGAAAGAGCATGGAGGAGTTTGACCCATGACATGAAGCCCTACCTGAATCCCATCCACCTCATGATCTCCCATTGAGCATCCCACCCCACTGAATCAAAGGCCTTCTCAAAGTCGACCGCAAGGATGGCCAACGGGTCCGGGATCGCAGCTGGTCGATCTAGGGCAATCTGAACCCTGCGTAGGTTCATTCGCATGGATTTGCCCGGCATAAATCTGCACTTGTCTGGGTGGATTAAAGATTCGATTACCCCGAGCTTTCTGTTGGCTAGTATCCGGGCCAGGATTTTTGCTTCCCCGTTTATTAATGAAATGTGCCTATACAAGGCATAGCACTCTGGGTGTTTTCACGCCTTGGGGATTACCATGATTCATGTCCTCCGGAGGTCCAGGGTGAGCATCCCCAGCACTCTACTGCGGGGGAACATGCGGTGCATGTGCCCTGTCGGTGTCCTGCCCAACCGTTTCCATATCTCCACTGGGAAACCGTTAGGGTCTTCCCTGATTGCAGCTGCGTCAATGCTGCCCCACTTCTTCCTCAGTGATCTCATTGTCTTGCTGCACTGCCTGTTGTCTAGAGAGCTGAGGAAATGTGATCGAATCAAGGAAGTTTGGGGTGCCTGGTGTAGGTCCTACCGCTGGCGGGGGGTATAGTTGCTCATAGTAATTAGCTAAGGCCTCTGCAATATCAGAGTCACAAGTCAGCATTTGCCCCTCATCCACATGTCCCTTACTTAGCTCCTAGGCCAGAGTTTTGCTTGTTTTGTCCCCCTGTTCATAAATCTGACCGACCACTGGACCATCCAGGCATTATCCAGGGCAGTGTTCCTCAAAACCTCTTGGGCCGTTACCAAGGCCTCATGTGCGGTGAGAGTCCCTTCCTCTAGCAGTTGTTCTTCCCGCCTGACCAGCTGACTCTCTGCCTCAACAATTGCCTCAATATGCCACCTACGGTGAGCAGCCACCAAAGATATCGCTTCCCCCCGCAGGACCGTTTATACGCTTCCCATCTTGTAATTGGGCAATCAACCAACCCTTCATTTAGGTCAAAATATTCCGAGGTCTTATTATAGAGTACCTCTGCAATCTCGGGTATCCCTAGAAAATAAGTATTCAAGCACCAAGTGGGTTCTCGCTCATGCTGTATACCCTTCAACTTTATCAGTAGGGGGGAGTGATCCGATATCCCTCTCACCAGGAATTCTGCAGATAGTAGCCGGTGAGCCATATTCTTGGGAGTGAAGACATAGTCGAGTCTGGAGAATGACCTATGTGCGCTAGAGTAAAATGAAAACCCTGTGTCAAAAGTGTGTAGTGCCCACCATGTGTCAAATAGCCTCATTGCTTCCACAGAAATGTATAATTTGGTCAGGACGCCACCCGCCCCATTGCCCCTATACATTCTGTCACAAGCATGCTCCATAACCTCATTGAAGTCCCCCCTACAGCCCAAGAGTCCACCCGTTCCTCTATCATTATAGTTTGTAGTTCACTGAGGAGTTCAGTTGTTAGTGTGGGAGGTGTATATGCTGCGATGAGGCCCCAAGTCTCTCCCCAGATGTCCCCAAGTACCACCACAAACCTGCCCTGAGGGTCTGTTCTCACCTTCTTGGACTGGAATAGTATCCGTTTATGGAAAATAATCATAGTGTCCCTGGAGCCTCTAGAGAACCCACCCTGATAGGTGTGTGGGTAATTAGACCTCCTAAAGAACCCACAGTTGGTTCCCACTAAATGAGTTTCTGTGATGAAGGCAATATCAGGGGAGTATCGGTTAAGATATTGGAGCACCAGCTTCCATTTTATGCAAGATCCCAGTGTTGGGGGGGCTGCTCCGGAACACCGGGCAGCCCCCATACTCATGTCGGGGTCACCCGACAGGGCACACTGGTGCAGCGATCATGCCGCGGGCTCATGGGTGGGGGGATCACCCCACCTGCTTGGGATCACCGGAGCACCACACGTGGCCGGGGGCACCCGGTGCACAGCGGCCCCATCTCTGGGGTCACCCAGGCCGGGGTCGCCACCTTATCAATGCTCACATGGTAGTGGGATCACCCAGGGACGGCGTTGCACGGCAGGGGCACCGTCCGGACGGCGTTGCCCGGCAGCGGCACCGTCCTCGAGCTGGGCCACATCCCTGGGACCAGCGCACACGGTGAGGCACCAGCATGGTGCACCAGGAATGACCCGGAGCCTAGTGATGGACAGACCGCCGAGACGGAAGCGGCTCGGACCTTTTATTATGTTTGTCACATGGGTAACCATGTGACCACACAACACAGTGGGAGAAACCATGGCCCCTTACAGGGGTGCCATGCAACAGCCAGGCTGTTAACGTTCCAGGTCATTAGAGAGACCTGTCCTACATGTGTCATGTCTGCGTGTCTCAAGTCCTGGCGCAACTGAGGAGGATTTCGTGTGTCTCGGGAACTGCTACCATGTTAGGTGCCCCCGTTAATACCAAACCATGGTATGCGTCCTATTCCCTTCCCGCTGATACTTTGCATTTGTATAGTTCGAACCCCAACAGTTGAACATTTAACCGTAGAACATAAACCAGAACAGTATGAATGTTCAAAACCCTAAGAATGAAGTTCCTGCCCCGCTTGTGCCAGGTGTGGAGGACGCTGTGTCCTACTGATTCGTAGGTCTTAAACTTGGGTGGCTGTACCTTTGGCCGCCAGCACTTAGTAACTGTACCCCACAAACTCCCCCCACCCTGTACTTCCCCCCAACCAGAAGCACCTGTCCCCCAAACATATAAAACCATTAACTAATGAAAAAATATTTGGGGAACTCCCCCGGGGCTGGTACGCTGTTCCTCGTTCCCTCCCTGGGCCGCCCTTGTGAATTCCGCTAAATCGACATTGAGTTTATGGTAACTGAGGAGAGGTGGAGAGGTGGGGAGCTGGTAAGATAGCTCCTACAAAGTCATGCAGTCTATAGCGGGTCGCACAGCCTGTTGTTAGATTTCAAGTCTTTCCTGTATTGCCAGGCGAGTTGTCCTCTGTTTGTCAATGCATGGTGCAGGAGTTTGCCCATGATCTGGATTATCTCGGTCATTTTCTTTCCATGGTGTATTTTCCTTCAAGCGTGGGGAGGATAGAACCTGTGTCTCCAGCCATTCCCACACCTCACGCAGATAATGTGTTATTGTGGTACAGCTTGAGGGTGGCCGGGAAGAAAAGTGTGTATTTAATATTGAGAGACGCAAGCTTCCTCTTAATGGAGTCGTAGGTCTGATGGGACTTTTGAACCTCCATTGTGTAGCCAGGAAAAAACCCAATCCGATTCCCATTGTATGTAATCGGACCCGTTGCACGCGCCATATGGAGGAGCGTATCTCGATCCCTATAGTTCATAAATCTGGCAATCACTGTGCGTTGGGGACTCCGGGTATTGGTCTGCCGGCCGGGATTCTGTGCGCCCTCTCATTGGAGAAGAAGTTAGAGAGTTATTTAGGGGTCATAAGGTCTGAGAGCCATTCTTCCAGGAAGAGTCCCATGGAGGGCCCTTCTTCTCATTCCGGAAGCCCCAGGATCCGAAGGTTGTTGCAACGAGATCTGCCTTCGCTATCTTCTGCTCTAGTTTCCAGGGTGGCGAGCTTCTTATCCATATGTACTAGGCGGCCTTCCAGTTTCTTCACAGTATCCTCGGAGTCCGAGATTCCCTGCTCTGTATCCTCAACTCGGGCTGTCAAGATCCAAAGATCTTGCCGCAGTGTCAGAGCACTCTGGTCCTTGGCGCAGGAGCGACGCAGTACCAACCACCCCCACTATGGTCGTGGAGCCTGCAAGTCAGAGCTTACGCAGACTACCCGAACCAGAGCAGGGAAGGAGGGTTAGGGTCTCGTTGATTGGATAGGTTGGGGGGTTTAGGAAAACCGGATTGAGGATTGGGTAGTGGTTGTGGATAGGACGGGGAATTTTAGGGAAAAGGGTTGATTGTTGCACACTTTAGATCGTACTTGGTACCAAGTAGCTGTTTACACACCACCTCCACGTAGTCAGACTTAGGCCCCCTCACTGATTAATCTAACATACAAGTCTAAGGCATGCACCTAGTTCTGTCCACAACTAATTCGCTTTTTTCAGCATGCACACTTAGCTCTGGTTTTCAGTGTCCTGTCCATGATGAAGCCGTCAAGTCTTGTGGCAGGTCCGTACTGTTCAGTGCTGGTCCAAGAAGCTAAAAGAAATAACACGAGTTAGGGTTTTTCCTCTGCATTCCCATAACCTTCTCATTCGTTCCTCACACACATACAAACACACAACATTCCTTGCTGCCACCCGAGCTCAGATCACGGGCTTTTGAGTGTGCCAAAGTTCGCCACTCTTCTGAGGCTTTTCCACTTGTTCCTGATGTGGAAAAAATGCCAGTGTTAACTTCCACAGGGGTCTTCCTTCAGACCGCCGCGGTAACTTTTGCCCATGTGTTTTCGCCTTCCGTGCGCCTAGTTCTCCCTGGTCCCAGGAGGCGGGAACACACGTACTAGCGCAGGAGCTAGGAATGGGCGGGCTAAAGCCCCCCGCGCTTCTCCCCCGATCCCTCTGATCCCCAAAATGGGTTTAAAGACTTATCTTGCGGGAGCGAGGGGCCGAACTGCTTCTCCGGCGGGGCGGGGCCCCTCGCGAATGATTCTGGAGGAGCTGGGCTCTGCACGTCCTCTCCTTCCGAAGTCTCAAGGGCAAGCCCCGTGCCTCGGGACTTGCGCATGCACGTTGATGTGCCACACCCTGCTGGACTCCTGATTGGCCTGCGACGCCCCCGAGCATGCTGGGAGTTGTAGGCAGGAGACTGCTTCTGGTGGGAGCTGTAGGTTTTGAAGGCTGCTTTTCTGCAGAAGGGGCACAGCAACCTTTTCAATGGATACAACTTTCTGGACACAACTCGTACGCTCATCACAGCCCCCACCATGCCCCTCTGCACCCCTTGTCTTGCTCTGGTCTTGGCTTTGGCCCTGACACGCAGGAAGGAGACTTTGGAGGTTAGGCCATCGATTTTTGTCTCCACTGACGTCTTGGACTCGCCAATGGTCACCATAATTTCTGTGAGTGACAGGGCTTGACTTGCTTCAAGGGTAGTGCCACCCTTTCTGGTGTTATCCATGGGGTCAAGGGCCTTTACTGGGGTGCACATAGTATACCTATTGATTTTATTCTGTGCCAACGTTTTGCAGAGCATGTGCATCCCCATCCGGGTCGATTCAGTGGGCCGGTCCAGGGACAAGCGTCTTTCGCATTACACGGTCAGTGCCAGTAGTCCGGGAGTGTGCTTGAGTGGGTGGTTGTTAGGGAGAATTCTCCTTCTAGGGCTAATTTCCCTCACCTAGTGAGACCCCCAGCAGCTTTGCTGGATTTCTGGGGTTAATCTTTTCCACCTGGTAAAAGTGTACATCTTTTTCCACTCTTACATGTGTTTTGGCCTATGTGTTTTTACTCATTGTTTGATCTGGGGCACTGGAGCACCCCACTCCAGGTGCCCCTGTTCTTGTATGGGTTACACCGCACCCTCAGTGTAGTAACCAAGGATTGTCTTTAAGACTTCCCTCTGACTCCATTTCCCTGGGGCTGACTACTGTCCCCCAGAGAAGGGTAAAGTTGCCATTTACTTGACATAGTCATTTTTACCACAGACCCAGTACACCCCATCTTACATGGAGTACTGGAAAGGGCTAATCTATACCCCTTTTCTGTCTGTACCTCCCTGAGCATTGTTTCGCTCTTTTAACAATTAGACTTGGCTGGTGGCAGTGGTATCTACCCTAACTTTTCTACCACGATTATATTAGATAAACGTGGTACTGTTCTTGGCTATTATATTAGCCTCGAACATAAAGCCTCTTGACCAAATCGTCTTTCTTTTGGCTCCTATTGGGTTTGTTCGCCATTTCTTTTTGTTAAAGTCCTTCTTGTGTTTTACTTTGAGCGGCAAACTAGGTTTGCCTTCTTTGTTCACCGTCTTTTTGGCGGGCTTCTGCAGAGAAGCCCTCCTCAAGGCACCTGGGTGTCGGGGTGGGCTGAATGTGAGGGAGGGGTGTAGTCACCCCCTGCACAGGGTATCCTAGGAAACGCAAGTCGCACTTTGCCATGATTGGCTGAGGTGGTTGTCCTGGCTGGACAACCCCCCTGCTGCGTGATTGACAGCCAGGCTGTGTGAATGGGGGTTTTGCGCATAAAAGGCAGGTCTCTTGGGCTAGAAGTCAGAGTCACTACATGGAACCGAAGAGAAGCGGACAGAACGACGGCTGCTGCAACTACCCTGTCCCGGTGAAGCCCTGCTGCAGTCCTGAGCTATCTACCCTTCGACGACTAAGAGGCAATCCAGTCCAGAGTTTTCTTCCCTTGTGCCTGGTGGGGATAACCAGCTCATCTTCTTTAGCCAGAGATCTCCGCCGTGGTCGAAATCGCTAAACACTGCTGTAGTGGTAGCCACCTGCTGAGCCTCTCCTTTTTTTAAGGAGCGCATCTTTTATTCGTTGTCGCTGCTGCCGGCTTCATCCCTGTGTGGTGCAGACCCCCTTCAGACGTCCTCCTTCACAACGAAGCTCCAGGAATCATGGGTCTGCAGGAAACCAACAGGAACAACTGCCAGGGCACCAGCTGCATCGTGGGAATAAGGCACTGTGTTCTACTCGAGGAAACTGGGTGAATCCCTTTTCTTCATCCTCACGGCTCGTCCTTGTCTTCCCTCCTTCTTATAACTTTTGCTTCCGAACATTGACAATATTCAAGTACTTTTGGGCTACGCTGAATCGTGAACTGTCTAACAGTGTGATCTTCGGCAACAGGTCTCCGGTGTCACTTAAACCTGACTCCGACCCTTTGACTTTTGAACTCCTGTTTCTGAGTGTTTCTCGATACTGTCTGCCTAACCTAAATATTGCCAGTGATTTTTGCCTCCAACTCCCTGTGGGTATCTCAGGTGCTAAGTGTGTTTTTGCCCTGGTAGCATTTCATGTCATGGATACGCGTTTATAGTAGAGTAGACCGAACTGTCAAAAAGTGATCGCACCGTATCCGCGTTATCGTGTTTTGTTCATAACACTGGTTCATTTAAACACAGGCTACTTATATTTTTTACCTGAAACCTTGGGCCTCATTACAAATCAGGCAGTCCGGAAATAACGGTGGCGGTAAACCCGCCGCCACCGTTGTTTCCGGACCGCCTGATCCCGACTCCTGCAGGCGGGAGGTGAGGTTCCCGCCAGGTTTGACCTGGCGGGTTTAACACCGCCCGCCTGCAGGCGGAGGAGGAAACACTGGCAGCATTACGAGATGCTGCCGGTGTTCCCATGATCCCCATTCCCATTGAGTCCCATAGGACTTAATGGGAATGGGGATTAACACCATTCCGCCTCCGTGATTCCCGGAAAACCGCGGTTGTAATGCCCCGGTAATTCCGGGAATCACGGAGGCGGAATGGTAATATGAGTCCGGCGGTAACCAGGTGGTTTTACCGCCTCGGTTACCGCCAGACTCGTAATGAGGCCCAAGTCAGTGTTTGCGTGAGTCACAGTAATTGTGGTGCCTTTGTGTAATCTCTGCTACTGCTCATATACTCTTGAGATAGGCCTGGCTGCTCTGCTACTGCTACCACTATAACTTAGTAGTACAGGCTTGTACCAAAGGTAAAACTTGTATTGTCACCTGTGGTCTTAACTGTGTTTAGTGGTCCCTAAGGGCACTGCACAGGATTCTGCCTAACAGTGGTCGCATGCCCCAGTAGGCGCGTGGTGGTAACTGACACCGCGCCTGGGTTTGAGGTAACACAGAAGTGGCACACCACTGTGGTCTCTCACAGGATTCAGGGGGGCCAGATCCACAGTTTGCTGTTATATCAAGTGCCTGCCAAGCGGGCTCCAGTGCATGTATCCTTTAGGGGGGGTGCAGGTCTCGTAATGCCAAGGGCCCCATGGCTCCTTGAGCTCGGGGCCAGTTTCCCAATCCCCTACGCAATCCCCTTGGTCCTGAATGTTTCTTCCCTTTCCCCCTTGGGCTTCTGCTACTCCTGGAACTGTACCGAGACTGTGCAATAGATTAGTCACCCTGTATGCTTAAGCATACTAATGTACTAATGCTGATGGCCCGGGTCTGTTGCCAATTTCAGGCCGCCAGTGGGCCCTTAGGATGCTAAAGTCTCAGCCCGCACACGGAACAAGGCAGCCCAAATCTTTCAATGGGCATCCAGAGGGGGAGGGGGGACGCCTGCAGGAGACCCCCACCTTACACACAGCCAGCCTCGAGAGGTCCGAGCTTCTCGAGGCCCGTTAGGCTCAGTAGTGTGGGCTCCCCTTCGCTCTAATTCTATAACCCTGGTACCCCTGATACCGCAATAATAAAACAGACAGGATTTTTGTTAGTGGAAAAATTATGGCTGTAGGCTTGTTTATTTTCTACAGAAAAATAACACCAAACAATAATCATAACAAGCAATAATGACACCAACTCACTTTTGGGCACTTCGTGTCCAGGAGGTGTAGATGCCCCGACCTCTCCTTGGCTAGTCTTAGTTACCCGGGGCATCCGTTCCTGGACACTTGCCGCCGCCTACGACTTTCTGCGACCGTGTACCCAAGGAAGTACTCGGCGTTCCTGTTCCTTTTTCTTTCTCCTCGCTTTTTTGCTGGGTCAGTTGGGTGGCAAAACGTTTCCTTCTCCA
Organism: Ambystoma mexicanum; assembly: GCF_040938575.1. Taxonomy (NCBI): domain Eukaryota; kingdom Metazoa; phylum Chordata; class Amphibia; order Caudata; family Ambystomatidae; genus Ambystoma; species Ambystoma mexicanum. The sequence continues at coordinate 968,903,301 of NC_090934.1, forward strand.
GGCCCTGGGAGCTTACCCATAATAGGTGAGCTCCATTCCTGATTGTGCTTGTCCTTCTTTTCGTAGGGGTACTTATACCCCGTTGGCCCATTGTTGTGCTCGCTGGGGGCAGGACTTCCTCCTGCCCCCCTGTTGTTTTTCCCCACATCTTTCCCCCTGAGTGTTTGGGTTCCCTTGGCAACGCCGCGGATGGGGGCGCCGCTTGGCTGCCCCTCCCCTTGCTATTTGTGCCGTTTGGTTCCCCCACCCCGCGCCTAACCACCCAGGCCCTCTATCGTGCCGCACTTTGTGCCACACGGGGCCTGGGGCATAGGCTGAGTAGTGTGGGCTCCCCTTCGCTCTAATTCTATAACCCTGGTACCCCTGATACCGCAATAATAAAACAGACAGGGTTTTTGTTAGTGGAAAAATTATGGCCGTAGGCTTGTTTATTTTCGACAGAAAAATAACACCAAACAATAATCATAACAAGCCATAATGACACCAATTCGCTTTTGGGCACTTCGTGTCCAGGAGTTGTAGATGCACCGCCCTTTCCTTGGCTAGTCTTAGTTACCCGGGGCATCCGTTCCTGGACACGTGCCGCCACACCTGAGTGGGTGTCGCCTCGGCCGCTCAGGTCCCCCCAAAAAGCGTCCCTACTTGCAACCTCGTTCAGCTAAGGCTCTAAAAATGTTATCCGTAAAAATTCCCATGTTGGATAGATGTATCCCGTCCCGGTGGAACATCTCTAGGTTGTTCTGGACAATCCATGCTTTATAAACTGAAGCCCCATGCTCCTACAGTACTTTTCTACTGCCTTGTTGAGCTTTTTCCTTGCAATTTCGATTGCATGCCTCCTGTGCGCACCGTACCAGACTCTGCGGGTAACTATCTCCGACATAAAAATTTCGGTTTTCCACCAGCAATGGGCTATAGCGCTTAGGGACTTGCACATGTTGCGCAACAGCTCGCCCTTATTTGTTTTGACCAGGTCATTTCTGCCCAGGTGGATTACCAGATACTCGGGGGGGTCCCTGAACCTGATCAGATCCGATAATCGATCGTGAATGTCCTCCCAATGCATACCTGGGAGGCCCCACCAGGATGTTACTGTCTTTTTAAAATGCAGGCCCTCTTTGAAGTCTACGATCCACCTGCCTGCCCGAGTTACAAATGAGTGGCCGACTATCCATGCCGACTTGTAAGGGCTTGTATCTGCATTGGGTGGATTGGAGAGAAATCATATCAAGTGTTCTCTTACATATCTTTTGAAGCATTGAGACCTCCACCCCCTGATTTTCTTTACTCCTTTTTCTCCCAAGCCTCCTGCCCATGCCGAGGTGGCTGCCCCTATTCTAAAAGAGTGGGTCCCAAACTCCGCTGCATCCCTCCCTGCTAGGGCTATGGTTTTCTTTAGCACTGCTGGGAACTGGTATCTGCTGAGCGCCCTGCCATCCCTGTGTATTAGTAGCAGTCCCCCGACATCCGGCCGTACCTCAATAAATTCCTGGGTGATGCACCTGGGGCAATGCTCCCTATCCTTAATGCAATTCAGCTCTATTGTTCTACCTTTCCCCATCTGGTCTGTTTTCGATTTCCTAAGTACTATTGACATGCCTTTGGATCCTATGCTGATGTCGCCTCTTGCTAGCCCGTCCCCTGCAACTGTGTTGCGCGCTACCAGCTCCCCAATCCTAAAAGCCCCATAATACAGTAGTGCAAATGCCGCCCTGAACAGCCTTGTCTCATAATTGTCGCTGCACGTACCCTGCAACAACTGTAACAGTTTTATCATTTTACCAAAATTCAGGGGTCTCATACTATCTGGCTTCTTTCCTTCCAATTTTGCCCAGCCCTTCATTGCATATTTTATCCGTGGGCTACCCGTTGGGTCTGTCACCCCAGCCACCTTAGAGGTATATGCGACTGCGGCCAAATGTGCTGCCGCCCAGCTTTTTCTTTTCCCTTGTGCAAATGCTTTTTCCAGGAAGTCACACATTTTGGAGATTGTAATCTCCCCCGCTTCTTGCAAACCAGTTTCCTTTAACACATTATTTACATGTTTTTTGTATTGCTTACCAGTTTTGTACGTTATGGCGTTCCTGGCCAATCTTTCTATCACTTGGCCTTGCACTTCCTCTTCTGAGTCAACCTTGTAGCTGACCGCTTTTTCTCCATTGCTTTTAATGGGACCCATGCCTTCTGTGGCGTGGGCATTTTTATCCTGTTTGCACCCGGCCACAGATATCGGAACTTGTCCCACTGGAAACGAGACAAGGCGTCAGCGACCACATTTGCTTCACCAGCGATATGCCTCGCCTTTAAGACCACATTATTAATCAGACAATCCAATGTAATTGCCCTCATTAATTCCAATACCAGCGGGCATGATGCGCTTCCATTGTTTATTACATGCACTAATGCCATGTTGTCTGACCAAACATTTAGCTCTTTGCTATTTAGCTCTGCCTCCCATGCACACAGAGCTACCCAGATAGGAAACAGCTCCAGTAATGTAATATTACTCGTCCAAGCTGCCTCCTGCCATGCCTGTGGCCACTTTTCTGTGCACCAGTCTGTCCCCAATATTGCGCCAAAACCAAATCCCCCGGCTGCATCTGTAAATAGCACCCTCTTGCTCTCTTCGTTTAATGGTGAGCGCCAGATCACCGCTCTGTTGAATGATTTAAGGAATACACCTCAAACTTCCAAGTCTTTCTTGATTCCCCCGCCAATTCTGACTCTGTGGTGACCTTCTTTTGCCCCTCTTGTTCGCTGATCAATCCTTGCTTTGTAAACCTTCAACACCCTCTGCTGGTATGTTACCAGTGACAACCCGCCTTCTGGGTATTTTTGCAGTATGATAGTGGACATAATTTGGAAAGCCGTTGTCCAATTATCAAAATTCCTAGGTACTGGTGCCCTCTTCAGTAAACCCTTCTCATCCTCCTTTATATCGTCTAATGCTACATTCTGACCTCTCTTTTGTACATCTAGCAACGAAAAGATATCTATAAATTCTTTCCTCCATATTTTTTCCTTCACTTTTTCGTTAATGTACCATGCCTGGGCTTTCATAGAACGGCCCTGGGCGTCCTTCCCGACCGTGACCCTGCCATATTTTGTCATTACTGTGGCTGGTTCTTGTACTGCTATGCTTGTAAGCCCGGGCGGCGCCACCGGTATGCTGGTGTTCGCCCCCTGAGGGGTAACTCCTGGCGGAACCCCTTGTCCCTCCCCCTGTGGGATGGGTACCCGCTGTCTGCTGGGCTTGTCCCACCAGCCCCCTGACCGTCGCCTGCCCCCTCTGCCCTGGCCTTTTTCTGCTTATCTTTGCGTATTACACCCTTCCATCTCACCCAAGCCTTCAAGTGCTCCCTTTCCTCATCCTCGCTACTCTCCTCCTCGTCAGATGTTACTGCCGTTTGCTCGGCCCTGTGCTTTTTGTGTCTCTTTTCTTTTTCCTCCTGAGTTCTGGGCGACTTACCCTGAACCGTGATGCATTCTTTCAACATTTTAACAATTCTTTCCCCAATGTTATTATTCATTTTTTCTTTACCTTTTTTGTTGGTTTTCTTTTGCCTCTTCCTGGGCTCCCCCGGCTGCTCCTGTGACCCTCCTGCCACTTCTCTTGCCCTCTTCTGGCCTTGTGGTAATGCTACCTCCTCCTCGCTGCTGCTGGACTCCTCTAATAGCAAAGGCGACATTGCCCTTGCCTTCTCCTCCTTCTGCATCAGGTCCAGTACCCACTGTGCTCCGTATTCTTTTTCTGCTTTTTTTGCCCATGCGCTAAATTCTTGCGCTCTTCTCGCCCTTTCTTCCGCCATTGCTCGGGGTTAGGATAAGAACCTGGCCCCCTCTGTTTTCACACCCAGTGGATTTAATGTTTATGTCCTGTTGCTGGAGTTCAAGGCCGTTGGATTATCACTGTGGCCCCCCTAAAATATGCAAAGGGTTGAACTCTTGCTCTGCCGTCAAATGCTCTTCCACCGACCCTTTAAAAAGTCTGATGCTCTACTGGCTGCGCTATTCGGGCACCAGGGCCGTCTACAGCCTCCTGCACTCGGTGATTTATTTGATTTATTTTAGAAAAACCCCTGTGTGCCTCAGTGCCTCAAACTTGCCACCTTCTGCACTGTGGCCCCCAGGTCTAATTGCTGCACCACGGGATCCTTCGTCCCACCTCCTTCTCGGCTCTGCCCGTAGTGTAGTATAGCCGTGTGAAGTTTCTTTAAACGTTCTGCTTCTTCTGATCACGTGCCTCTAGTAGTCACGCCCCCTTTATCTGTGCGTTCCTTCTATCATTTTGTGGGCATTTTAGTGAGGGCCTGCCCTGTTTCCCTGCTCTTCCGATCAGTCGGATCCCTCCGATGCTCTGCTCGCCTCTCCGGCTGGCGTTCCTTCTTCCCCGCACTCTTGCTGTCTTTGTGGCTTCTTCCGTCTTCTGCCACCCTTCGGTTCCCGAAGCGGCCGCGGCACCCGGCACTCCTTCAGCTCCTTCTGACTTCCATCCTCCTTCGTGTCCCGACAACGCTGCGCACCTGAAGAGCTCCTCCTCAGTTGTGGGCTTCGTCTGCTCACGGTTCCGGTTAAGCTGACAAGGTTCCTTCCAGCGCTGCTCCATCTGCAGAGGGGGATAAGCAGGAAACAAGAAAAGCCCGCAGAGGCAAAACGTTTCCTTCTCCCCCTTTTCCAGGCCCTGGGAGCTTACCCGTAATAGGTGAGCTCCTTACCTGATTGTGCTTGTCCTTCTTTTCGTAGGGGTACTTATACCCCGTTGGCCCATTGTTGTGCTTGCTGGGGGCAGGACTTCCTCCTGCCCCCTGTTGTTTTTCCCCACACCTTTCCCCCTGAGTGTTTGGGTTCCCTTGGCAACGCTGCGGGTGGGGGCACTGCTTGGCTGCCCCTCCCCTTGCTATTCGCGCCGTTTGGCTCCCCCACCCCACGCCTAACCCCCCAGGCCCTCTATCGTGCCGCACTTTGTGCCGCACGGGGCCTGGGGCAAATGCCCTGGGGTGGCGCACCCCCACCCAGGCCCCAGCGAGAATCCTTTACTTGAGCGTCCCATTTACAGGGTAGTTAGCGTGTCTGCGCCCAATGTGTCTCCGTCCTGGTCACAGTTTTTGTCTTCGTGCCCGGTCCTCACTCTTCGCTGCACTTTGCTTTGCCCCGGGGTTGGGGGGGGGGGGCTGGAGGGACGACAGAAGGAGTTTCACCACTGTGGTGGCCCAGTCCCAGCAGCCTGCAGCATGTCCGTAGTTCAGGGACAGGTCCGTGTGTGTCTTTTGTAATATCCGGAACGCTTGCCCACTATCTATGTGGGTTATCACTGTTGGATGGCCGTTATTGGCCGTCAAAGCACATCGTTGGCAGCGCAGTGTGTCTCTCGTGAGCTGCAGCGTTACGGTGTGCCAGTCCGCCAGTGTCCTGATTCCGCTCTCTGCCAATCAGGCACCCCTGCAGCGCCGCACCGCTGTGGGTCGGGAGGATCAGGAAGAGGGGGGGAGCCCCCACTGGGCGCTCGTCAGGGTGCAGGGCCGGCGGCACGGTCCGCCAAGAAAACACCTTCCTTCACTTGCAGTGACCCATTGAGGCCCCTCCCCTCGGTGGATGTTGCGGGCTCCGTTCCGCACAGGGCCGCAGCAAAACCTCTGACAGCGTTCTGGGGCAAGGCGGCTCCGATTACGTACTGAATTGCGGGAGGGTGATGCAGGGACCTTCCCCTCTCCACCGGCAACGTTTTTAGGCGGTTTCTTCTATTCGGACAGCAGGATAAATGTAGGATATGGGCAGCCCAGGCCGAGCAGTAGAAAGCTATAAATGCATCCGATGGATGCTCAACAGCACCCCTGATGTTGAACTTGTTAACCGTTCGTATTATGCAAGCAAGATCCAACAGCTGTTAGGTACATTTGTTGATAGGCCAGACCCTAAGAAGGGTTTGAATGCAAAAACACATGTACATTTAGATGATGGACAGATACAAGTCAAGAAGAACGAACTACGTCATAATCTTCATCGATTTAAACACGGAAGATCGTTTAGCTAAGGGACGTAAATTAAAGCAGAATTTAATTTTAAAAACTGATTATGCAGTCACAAGGCGCTTATGAGCCAGACAGGCTCAGGAAGTATGTTGAGTGCTTTTTCATCAAAAGATTTTAACCTATTCTGGTCTCTAATTAAGAACGTGGGTATCCAATTTGCTTCTCAAGTTATTACATACAACTGATGAAGCTATTTGGATTAAGCACTTTTGCACTTTATAATATGGAACTGTATTTGATATCATGATATCATGCAACACGATGTGACTGTTGGCTGGTGTTTGAAATTTGACTTGGATGACATCCTATACATCATAATGAAGTGTAATTCCTCTAGGGCTCCTGGCCCAGACTGATTAACTGTACATTTAACTCTAACCCCCCAATTTGGACGGCCTTCATGTTTAAGTTATTTAATAACATTGTGTGCCTCAGTCGTTTGCCAGATTCCTGGAAAGATGCTCATGTTGTGCTTATTTTTAAAAAGGAGGGCAGGGACAATTAGACAAACTACCAACCCATATCACTGATAGGCGCAGGAAGCAAGGTTTTTTAAAACAAAATTCTTTTTAATAACACGGAACAGTGGGTCTTTCAAGAGGGTGCAATGGACAAGTTTCAAGATGGTTTAAAAAAAGGAGTGGGGACAGAAAAGAAATTATTTTATCTTGCGATTATAGATTTCACAGGTTAGAACTTTCTTAGACTAGTCCCAGGCATTTGACTGTGTGAACAGAACCAAGATCTGGGCGAAGTTGAGATAAAAAAAAACTGCCAGAATAATCTGCCAAATATCTCAATCCGAGTGTTATGACACGTAAAGGCCCAGTACTATTAAAATGGATACAAGAGTGTAATGTTCTATTACATAAGATACACGCAAATCATGAAGACTTGGTTACCAATCCTGAGAAAGTGAATCGAAAGCTGTTTGAATTGAAATGGTGTGACAATCGTGCCACTCTGCCAGATCTGTGGGTTTGGGAATATTTTATTAATGATATTAGAGGTTTTAACATTTTACCTGCTTATCTTTTTAGACACCCATCTCGTGGTTTTAGATCAGAATTTTTAAGGTTGAGATTTAAATTATATCTTACGAGTTAAGTGGTGGGTGCAAGAACTAAGGTGTCTAGAGCAGAAAGACTGTGTTGGCTTTGTAACAATAGTATTGAAAATGTAAAACATCTAATACTGGAATGCCCATTTTTGGTTTTCTTAAGAAGGAGCCTGTTCCCTAATTATGATAGTGATACACTGAATAGGAATATTGACTATCTGTGGATTTGTATCTTAAACTCTCAAAAATGGTCACCTTGCTTTGAAGCAACACATTTGCTTAAGGCTGTCCTGAATTGGGAATATATGAAGTAGGAGTGTGTACTATGTTTATGTGAACTTTTAACATGTTATGCAAAGCTTTTTCATTGAACTGTATTTATTCTATGTGGAATTGTTTTGTTTGTGCTAAATGTTCTTGTAGAGCCATATAGTGCTAAATAAACAAATAAAATATCACTGAGAAAAACTACCAACATGCTATATGTCCGATGACATATATGGACTCCAACTGCCATAATCCCTGCAGTACTACTGAAATGAGGAAGATGAAGGAGTTGATCCAAGGTAATAGTAGCTCAAAGCATAATGTGCAGACTAATTGTTTTCCCAAATCACTTGTACAGGGGGCATTTAAAGCTGGCAACCACACTACTGAGGGTGACAGTGCAGAAGACCTTGGCTCCTATGCAGAGTCTACTGGACACGAGAGACACGTATCGGTGTGAGGGAGAAGAGGTATATGTTGAGGAAGGAACAAAGTAGTGCGCAAGCAGGAATAGCCTTGGAGATGCTGGGAGCCGCAAGAGCGTTTCTGGGCACTCAGCAGCTTGACCAGAACCAGAAAGGAAGTAGGCATGTGACCATGGAGCCATAAAGGAAGCCAGAAGTATGTCTGCATGACCCACAGTGGGAAGCGAGCAACAGAGCAAGCATGCTTAAGCACAAGCAGGACCGGAGATGTTGGAGAGAACCACTGAGTCGACCCAAAGTAAGTGGGGACCCCGGGGTGTTCAGGCGAGCATGCCAATGACAGTTTGAATTTCATACGTTTGCTAGTTCAGAGGATACATGAAGCTTGTTTGAAGGCAGAAAAGGCAAAATACAAATTTGAACCCTAATGAGATTTCAAGGTATAAGATGCAAGTGTGGCGCAAAGTTTGAAGAAACATGATCACACAAAGATATATTGAGCCAAAGGCAGTATGTACAATTTTGGTGGTACTGAGGAACTGTAAAAGGCATAAGAAGTCCTGGCAAGGAAAAGATACCAGGCAATTGAAACACACAAGAAGTCCTGGCAAGGAAAAGACACAAGGCAATTGAAACACATAAGAAGTCTTGACAGGGGAGTATACCAGACAAGTGAAACCACAAGAGATGTCCTAACAGGGCAGTATACCAGGCAAAGGAAACCACAAGAGAAGTCCTGGTAGGAGATTATACCATGCAGTTGGAATTGCACACAGAGTCTTGGCAGGAGAGTATACCAGGAGAGTTGCAAAGCTACAAGAATTATTAAAAGAGAAACAGTGTTTACTAGACAAAAAGACACTTGTGTTAAAGAAAGACTGTTGCTGAACGTTTTACCTAACAGAAACATTGTGAATCTAGGAGAGACACAAAAAGAACTGTTAGTAAAAGAGACATTGCCCCCCACTTCGAATCCAGGGGAAGGGAATCACCCTCTAGGCCCAAGGTCGTTCACCTTGGAGAACATTTTGTTGGAGTTATTCTAATCTTCAGTTGTGAACACTTTGTGTGACAATATCAGGTCGAAGACATTTCCTTGCACCCTTTATTGTTTTGTTTGTAGTGTGAGGGTCAGGATAGGATGTTTTGGACACAAGGATGGCTTTTCAGTTATTCACTTCTTGACACAGACTGATCCTTAGTTTTTGGTTGTTAGGTAGGGAAACAGCTCTTTACCATAGGGTCATAGAGGCATTTCTGAAACCCATTTTCATTTCAATAAAAGTCTTTAACCAAAAACATGACAACTGTGTGTCCGGCTTTCATTTCTGATTCCTCACGTATGGTGTCAGTAGTGGGATCAGGCTCAGTTGACATAAATTGGGGAATCCTTAAATTCGAGAAACTCAGTAACCGAGCTTCTGATCCATCGATTGCCACAGAACACTATCAGATTTGACTAGTGCAGTAGCAAGGGAGAACTAATCCTAGATGGGGACCAAGTTCTAATGCATACTGACTTAGTACTCATTCCCACTCCTGGAACCTACATTAGACTTGCCTCCAAGTCGGGTTTAGCCTGGCAGCATCCCGACATTTTCATCCATCACGCACTGTTTTACTGATAAACTCAAAAATGCTGAACCCCATTAAGTGAAATAGCGAGAGGAAGATTAGTTGTGCTTTGACAAACTTAAACACATGTATATATAGCAAGCCTGTGTTGAAAGTGGCAGATTTTAACCAGGAATTCATCCTATAAATGGATACTTCGCATATTGGCCTGGGGCAGTTCTTTCACAATATCATGATCGCACAGAGCATCCCATCCCCTATATAAGTAGAAAATAAATTCTTGCCAAGAGAGAAAAATGATGCAACTCTTGAGTTAGAAGCTTTGGCGATTAAGTGGGCAACAACCTACCTCAAATACTATCTGACAGGTAGAAAATTCAGGCTTCACTGCCCATGCCCCACTAACATGAATGAGCATCAGCACGGACACTAAAGCAAGAGCAATGCACTGGCTCTTAGATTTACAGCCCTATTGTTTTACTGTGGCACACAGGAAAGGAAGAGAACAGGGCAACATGGCCTTCCTTTCCCGTTTCCAATATGTGCTGAGAGAACAAGTGACATTAGGGGAAGGGTATGTGATGAATTCAGTGGAGTCAACATGGATTCCCCCACTGGTGACCTCCTCCCATGTGGTCAGGGGACGGCAGCCGCTACCTAAACACAATAAACATAACATAACCTAAACCTGACCCGGGAGGCGGCTATATGAGGGAGGATCAAATGGGAGGAGACAACTACCAGGGGGATGTTATGAATTCACTGGACAAGATGCAGTATCTCCTCTCTAATACCCAATACCTTTTTGTCGGAGGAAGACCCTCTAATGCCGAAGACCTTAATGGGCTATTGTCAGCTGTCTGCTCCCCTTTGTAGAGGAAGTAAATAAATCTTGTCCTCATAGTCTTTTGGTCAAAAACATATTTATGACCTAGGCACACAAAGCCCTAACAAAACCCTTTATGCTTCTGCTATACCTTTATGTGAAAGGGTTCTCTCATGTAAAACCACTGAGAAAAATAACCAACATGCTATATGTCTGATGACATCTATGCACTTCAACTCCAATAATCCCTGCAGTACTGGGACAAGGAAGATGAAGGAGTTAATCCAAGGTAACGGTAGCTCAAAGCTTACTGTGCAGACTAGTTGTTTTTCTGAATCAGCTGTGTGTGGGACATTTAAAGATGGTAACCGCATTACTGAGGGTGGCAGTGCAGGAGAATATGCTGGCTCCTATGCAGAGACTTCTGGATTATAGGGACACATACTGGTGTGGCGGAGAAGAGGGATCCCTTGAGGCAGAAGGAGAACTGCAGTGCTTGAGCAGAAAGAGCTGTGGTGACACTGGGAGCAGCGAGAGAGTTCCTGGGTGCTCGGCAGCTCGAAGAGGTACAGTTCTCCAGACCGGGACCTGAAAAGAAGCAGACGTGTGACCGCGGAGGTGCAAATGATAACAGAAGGACATCTGCACGACCCAAAGAGGGAAGCTAGCTAGGGAAGCAGGAGTAGGACCTGAGACTCTGCAGAGAACCAGTGAGTCGACTCAAAGCAAGTGCAGCCCTCGAGCCTTTCGGCGACCGTGCCAACGACACTTTCAATTTAACGAGTTTGCTAGTTCAGAGGATACAAGAAACTTGTTTGAATGCGAAAAGGCAAAGTACAAATTCAAACCCCAGTGAGATATGGATGCCTGAGATGCAGGTGTGGGGCAGAGCTTGAAGAAACATTATCACAGAAAGATATACTGAGTCAAAGGCGGTATATACAATTGTGGTGATACTGAGAAACTGTGAAACACATAAGCAGTCCTGGAAAGGAAAAGATACTAGGCAATTGAAACACATAAGAAGTTCTGGAAAGGAAAATATACCAGGCAATTGAAACACATAATAAGAAGTCCTGGCAAGGAAAAGATACCAGGCAAATAAAACACATAAGAAGTCCTGGCAGGGGAGAATAACAGGAAGAGAAATCACAAGAGAAGTCCTGGCAGTGGAGTATACCAGGCAAAGAATCCTGGTGGAGTATACCAGGATAGTTGCAAAGCTACAAGAATTATTAAACGAGGAACAGTGTTTGCTAGGTAAAAAAGACAGTTGTGTTAAAGAAAGACTGTTGCTGAACTTGTTGCCCAACAGGAACATTGTGAATCTAGGAGAGACACAAAGGGAACTGTTAGTAAAAGAGACATTGCTTCCACTTTGAATCCAGGGGAAGGGAACCACCCTCTGGATCAGAGAGGCATTTTCCCAACCCATTTACATTCAAATAAAATGCTTTAACCAAAACATGACAACTTTTTGTCTGGCTTTCACTTCTGACCCCTCACAATACCCTACCATACTGTATCGCTCCTCTGTGCTCCTCTGTATCCTGCCCCCGCTGTATATCTGTTATGTTGTTACTTCTAAAAAGTGTTCCATTATGCACTTGTATTGTTTTATACCGCTGTAAAGTGCTCTGTTATGTGTTTGTATTGTTATATACCTCTGTAGAGTGCTACGTTGCTGCTCGAGGCTAGAAGAAAATTAGACAGGAGGAGGAGCAGAGCAGAATAAGAGAAGGGGAGCAGATCAAAAGAGATAAAGGAGGTGGTGAAGAAAAATAAAAGCAAGAAAGAATGGGAAACAACAGGTTAGAGAGACAAAAGACGAGGTGGAGGAGGAGTAATATGAAGAGGGAGGAGGGGCGACTTGCAGGGAATGGGAGAAGAGGAAGGGAAGGAGATAAATGAGCTGAAGTGGATGATTATGTAGTAAGGGTGTATGAGGCAAAAGAGAAAGTGTAGGAACATCCAGGAGGGATGAAGAGCAGTAGGTCAATACAGGGGAGGAGGAGAAAACTGTAGTTGAATAGGGAATGGTGGAGGTACACCAGAGTAGCTCATGGTGGATCATTGAGAAGAAAAGGAGAGAGCCATAGGAAGAGATTATGAAGGTAAGAAAGGAGGTAAGAAGTAGTGAACATCAGGTGGAATGGACTGACTAAGAACATAGCAGTAAGCATAACAAACACAGAGCCCACCACGACCCTGCTAAGGTTTCTTGTGTCTGATTCCTAACTCCCATCAAGACGGCACAAGGCAGTAAACGGAGTACAGTGTACATCCATATCAACATGGGGTCAGTTAATAAAATGAATGCAAACAACACAGAAAAGAGTGAACTTGAAAAGACTGAAATAAAATACCATAAAGAAAATAATAATAAGAGTTTATAACAATAGTCATCTGAAAGCATAGTGACTGAAGAGTCCAGTAAATTATTCCTCCGAAAGTTAATATATGTAAACTTTATTTCAGTTTCAGCCATAAAAGCATTAACACATGACAATTAAAACCATACAAGATTAAAATAACGGACCTTTCAATATACATCTGACATACTTATACATTTTCCCAACTTGCGTACTTAAATATTCCTTTCATTTCGACTCCTGAGTCAAATTCATCAACAGTGGCAATTACATAGAACATCTGAACACCTAGAGCTCTAGCTGTATAATACACACATGATTAAAAAGTTAATTATGATCCCATTCAGCAAAGGGTCCCATTCTAGATTAATGTCATTTTAGTGACTTCAAATCTTGTTTCTTGATACTGATTGTGCCAACTTTACTTCTTCGCCATGTCTAAGGCTTATTCCATAGGGTTCACTGACAGAGTTTTGTGTAATATTAATGATAATAATGGTGTTCTTATTCTGAAAATTATTTGATATCTTGGTCTTAACTAATTTAGGTATATTGCTAACACATTTTAGGAGATTTTTGCTAGAGCTCGGTAAATGATCTGGGACCAGGTGTCAAATCATCATCATCAACAATTTTATTTTGGGACAATGCTCAAAAAAGTATACAGTGAAAGGTATATAAAACATTTCATCACCTTATATCATAAACATCTAAACACTGATAAGGGGTAAAACCTTGCTCTTCAAAACGATATTTTAGTTAAGAACGAATGAATGAATAGAACAGCCAGTTAGAACCGAGTCCGTTTGAAAACATCTAGTGGGGACATTCTAGCGGCCTGATTATCATCATTAGTCCATTATTATTATCAGTTAATATAGGAACATCTGAACATGAAGCAGCATTTATAACAGGATTGAGGCAATGCAGTCAGTGTTTGAGTATGCAAGCTAGAAACGGAAACATCTCTCTGAAAACAGGGAAGAATAAAAGGTAGTCTTATCGGAGGCTGGATCCAGAGCCATTTAAATTTTTGATTTCCAACTCTTTGTTCAACCAATGTTGCATACGAATGAAAGGAGGGAGAGTTCACCAGATTGGGTGTGACAGGGTCGAAAAAAGGTGTCTCCAGTCTTACTTTTAGGTTGGGGCAAGCCTTGTGCCACTGTAGCTGGCTTGCAGGGTGGATAATTCTGAAGAAAAAGTGAACACCAGGGTTGCAATGTCCACATTTCTAGACATTATTCTTACCTCTATCTCTTTGCAGCTTTTATCCAATAGTTGTTTCCACTCTTGTGGTTTTATGTGAAAATGTCACCAGGAAAAGGTCGGCAGTGTGGCGTTTTCTTTCCCTGGTCCCTAAAAAGCCTTCCCTGACATATTCTAGGACTGGTGCTATTTATTATTTGAAAATGCAGTCCTAGAATATTTGGGAAAGTGATTGATTTCCTTCAGGGTGCAAATGTGGTTAAATGTCACCCTATGCTGACCTTTGCCTTGGCAACTATATCACTGGATACCATTCTTGCATCTCATGCTAATAGAGAACAAGACACCCTGTAACTCTCTAGATGTACATTTGGGGCTGTTTATGACCATTGAGACATTACTTATCACACTTTTTTGAAGTATTGTGGATAACATTTTGACCGATGGATACTTCTTGAGTGAATGACATGGCAGGGTTTGGGAGACCTACATGAGAGAAATCCAGAGCCAGTCACATCCCTGAGGTGGATGGTGGCAGTCCCTAATTCCCATCCCCTGTGTGCCCGTATTTTTCTGTGCAGACCACCTTTTTCTCATGCCTCGACTCAAATATCTGATAATTACAAGGGTTTCTCTGTTTTCTTTAGGAAATTCTCATTCTGGAGTCCAGGAGGCAAGCAGAAATACCAAAGAGATACCAGATCCAGGACTTCACGTTCCTAGCAGGAAAACTAAAACCTGGTCAGCTGTCTGAGGAATGATATACACAGAGAGAAGCCATGACCCCAAACATGTTCACCACCGGCTTGCCCTGTTTACGACTGAGAAGGAGAAAGGACATGGGAGGAGCTGCACAGCTATGCTGCCAAGGCAGAATCATCCCAGGGGAAGGTTCTGGCATGCCTGCGCAATGAGATGATGACCCATTAAAACACCATAGAATAAACGGGGACAAGTGTATACCCTTCCCCAGTAAAACTACCTCAGGGATGCTTGACACAAAGCAATGTAATATGAAGACATGCACTTACATTACCAGGTCCCCAAGGCCATTCCATGGTCAAGCATGTGAGAAAAGTAGGTGGGGCTTAGCCCCCTTCTTATGATTTTTCATTACATACACACACCACCCGTTGGTGGGGAAGATCAGGCCAGATTAGCAAGAGAAAGAAGACCAATCTCTAGGAGGGGTAAGGGGGATAGTAGGGAGGAACAGGAAGCAGGAACTGTGGGTTATTCGGGTGAGGCTGGAGGTGGAGGATGAACAAAAGACTAGCAGGAGTGAGGAAGGATCAGTGACTAAAGGTGATTTTTGAAGCAGGTGAGGTATTGGCTAGAGAGTGGAAGTAGTACACGAGTGTGAGATTCCTTGTTTTTGTTTTGAGTGTATTTAAGAAGGTCAGTGTAAGGAGTGTCTGTGAGGCGGATGGTACTGAGTGAAAGGAGGGCGTTTGAGTAATAGTGGTTTATATAAGATGGGAGAGAGAGAGAGAGAGAGAGATACACTCCTAGGGCCCACAAACATATCAATAAAACTCTTGCACCACCTCTGAGACTTGGAGTGATTCTCTGTGGCATGGTGTGGTGGAGGTTTTATCAACAGGGAAGTAGACAGCAAGAGGAATAAGAGAGACATCAGAGACTCCCATGTCGAGTATTTCTTGTGACACTAATTATACACCAAAAGCAACTAAATGGATATACAACCAACGTTTACATTTGGAGCAAAAAATACCAAAAAGTGGTGCTATCAAGCAATCAATCAATCATGATATGATAAGAAATAAACCTCCATGAAATGCAAAGGACCCACAAATAAAGCAAGAATGGTAACATGGGGCTTCCAGCAGGGTTATTAGGCTTCCCACCAGTCTCAGCAGAACTCGGGAAGACTGCTGAAATAAGAGCCAGCATAGAGTAGAGGTTATTAGCCCTGGACACCCTCTGCTGCCCCGTAACCCAGTATGCTCACAGGAAAAGGGGATGTGCTGCTGAGAAAACAGAAAAGGGATTCACCACATCAGGGGCGTCTTCACAGACAGGCCCATCTTCACAAGCGCATCGACAACGTACTGGGCCCCCCAAAACTGGCCCGAGCACCAATCTTCTCCAACAGTGTGCCCTATTCCCTGATGATGGGACACGCCGCTCCACATAGGTGCGAGTGCAAGCCATTACAGACAAAACGGACAGCTGCAGTATGCAGCTGAAAGAGGTCAATTAGCACCAATGAGCTGTTAAAAGATGATCTATTGAACTAAATTAAGCTCTGTGATCAGATGGCTCTACAAGGAATTGTTAACCCATGTCCCTCATTTTTTTAATAAATGCTTACTAGTAATTAAGGATTCCTGGTGAGACTACAATAAAGCTGAGGATTCGTTTTCTGGCCGGTTTTACAGCATTATGCCTCATTTTGCATACCATATTTGGTGGAGTTTGTCGTCGGGTCTTTCCACGCATGTGTTGGTACATCTGAATATGTTAAACAAATCTATAGCCTATTGAAACAAAGATCCTTAAAAATGTCTTGAATGTATGCATCACATTTTAAGTGGCTTGTGTACTATTCAGTCTATGTGGTGGTGAGTCAAATGTTTAAATTTTTAATTTAGATTAGTTGTCAATATCTCGCTTCATCAGATTTTGGCCAGTGCTAGCCATTGA
This sequence comes from Ambystoma mexicanum, assembly GCF_040938575.1. Lineage (NCBI taxonomy): Eukaryota > Metazoa > Chordata > Amphibia > Caudata > Ambystomatidae > Ambystoma > Ambystoma mexicanum. The sequence goes on from NC_090934.1 coordinate 968,919,731, forward strand.
CATCAAGGCAGGAGGTGAATGAGGGGCCTTACAAAAGATCACTCCTCCAGCGATTTTAGTTAATCATCCTAGATGGATAAAGTAATACTTATATGTGTGCTGATCTGGGAGCTAAACAAAAGAGTATGATGGGTCATTTGCTGTGATCAAAAGGGGTCTTCATTTGGCTTTTTCTACAAAATGAAAGTTATTGTTTTTCAATTTATAAATATAAGGGTCTTTGTATTGGAGCAAAGGTTGGATGTGATCGGAATGAATTGCGTATCAGTCCCCCTCATAAACATCTACAGGTTGCCATATTGGCTAAAACATTGCTGAGCCCATGGTCATTATTGGTGCTTACATTATATGACCCTGGCCCTCCCCCCGGAAATGACTACACTATGAGTCTCATACATGCAGAGACTCTTCGTATTTGGTGTAGGACTCAACCACGCCCGGGTGTGATATTAGCAGGGGATTTTAATGTTGACTGCACACATTCTTCCACAGCAGTTTACAAGAATGGGAAAAAAATCGGCTGCACTGTAGAAAGGACAGGCTTGCCGCGATTTGCTCTTGGAATACGACATGCAGATGGTCACTGGGAGTTCCACGGACACGACAGTGACTTGGTATAATAGAATACACAAAAGCTGTATAGATTTTATTTTTGTCAATTCAGTGATATTAAAGTTTCTCCCTGAACTTGAGGTCAGCCCGATAGTGATAAGTGACCATGCTGTCCTCAGCATAAAATGTCAACTAGCAAATAAACTTCAAAAGAAGGGCCTAAGTAAAATCCCCATGGTAAACCTTCAGGGAAATGGATTACACAGGTCTCAGTATAACATCAATTACTTTAATTTAAATCTTAGATCTATTGCTGAGAAAAATAATCTATTGAAAGATTATGACTGGGACATGAAAGGCCTGCTTGACAGATACTGTGTATCTGCATCAAAGCAACTCTGCAGAAAAAATCATGCAGGTAGAATGGAGGTCCTGTATGATGTGGGTATTGCAAAGAGGAAGAAACAGTTAAATAGATCTCTCTGTGTAATTAACAGAAATGGCACCATCTCTATGAAAGAGAAAATGGATATACAAGATTAGTAAGATCCAGTTACCAAAATTGGCTGTGCGCATATAAATTCCATGAAAATTCACGTAACTGGAAATTCATAGACAGAATGCTTAGGACAAGGGATACCAAGACGTTCTGTTTTTTTCTAAGTACTTTTTAATCCCCAGCTTCTGATCAGGCAATCTGTGGTATTATTGAGTCCTCTTGGGTCAAACATATCGCCAAATCCTATTGGGTACAAGATGACTCACAAATGAGCCTGCAACGTGCCACTAAATCTGGTTCCTAGTCTGGCAACATGTGCAGGAGGCGGACATTACATTAAAAATGGCAAAGTCTAAATCATGAAGAGCAACAGCACCTGATGGACTCTGCGATGCAGTATTGAAGAACGATCCTCAAAACTTGGCCGAATTACGGAGGACCTTGTTCTTGTATGTATGCAAGACCGATTTCTGCCCTCCAACTTGGCTGGAGTCAATTTTGTTTCCGGTTTACAAGAAAGGTCCTTGCTCTGACCCAAACAATTATACACTACTGGCCATGTTGGACAGCAGCCTGAAGATTTTCTCATGCCTACTGCAGGAGCTGCTTATATCAGGGTCAAATACAAACTCTATCTTAAATATTAATCAGATGGGATTTAGAAAGGCCCACAGCACAAGTCATTCCATCTGGACTGGGTGCTCCTTACCCTTATCTCTGATACTCTTTGTACCCCGGGATCAAGCCTCTACTTATTTTTTATTGACAATAGCTCCGCTTTCAACTATGTTGACAGAGGAAGATTATGCCGCAAACTTCACGCTTGCGGCTTGGACCCTTCCCTTTTATATTTTATAAAGCTGCTGCACAGTGACACAGTAGTGAGGGTGAGGTTGTCCCAGGCAGTAGTATTTACAGAACCACTTCGCACAAATGTTGGCCTCAAGCAGGGCTGTGTCCTCGTTGCCCTACCGTACAATTTATAGATAGCGAACTTTGAGGCAGCTTTGAAGATGGTACACAACTATACCCCCAGTTATGGTGGGGAGAAGATTCATTGCTTTACTTATGCAGATGATACCGTCATATTTGACCAAACTCATGTAGCTCTTCAATGCTAACTTGATGCCTTAAAAGCATATGCTGATTTAAATGGTCTTAGTGTAAACATAGGCAAGACTAAAATTATGGCCACTGGAAAAGAGGTCTATCGGGGGAAACATTTTACCTGGCGACTGGGCAGTTTCGACTTGGAACAATCAAGACTTAAAAATACATAGGTATGCTTATCTCATCCCGACTAAATGGTCTTCATCACGCAAAAGCAACTGTCTCTATGGCCTGGACGCAATGGCTATCTCTGAAAAATGTCACTGATAGACAACGCGGCAGTTCTATTGAGACCAAACTCAGTGCCTACAGAATGTCTATAGTTCCAGGGATTCTGTATGCGTTGGAGACCCTGCCTCTGGGATTGGTGGGTTGGCTAAAGACAATTGAGGGTACAAATCTGATCGCTATTGGGTTTACCTCCCACTATCCTGATGGAAGCCATTCGTCCGGAACTAGGACTGCCGTCGTTACATATATTATGGATGACGGTAGTGTGTAAACTATGGGCAAATATTTATTTTAGTAACCCAGCAAACTGATGATTCCTGAGTCTAACTGTGAGAGATGGACAATGCTACTCGCATAGTGTGTGGTTTCTGACTATGCAAAACCTAGTTAGAAAACACTGCCTAAACATCAGCATGAATGGTCTCCCTGAGTCAGTGGAGGTAGTATATAGGTTGCACTTTGAGAGTAAGTCTAGAGATTATGATCGCTCACGGTGTGTAGACCACCTAGAAAAAAAGTGCAAATATGCTCTATATTGAGCCCACTGACTGAATAAAAATTCCCCATGTGGCTACCTAACCAAATCATATTCTCCGCAACTGGTACGATTTAGCCTAGCCTTACGCTTAGAATTTCTCCCGGTATACGTAAATATAGGGGCTACGATTGGCCTTAAAAGGGAAGATCACCTATGTCACCTATGTAACAATGCTATTGAATCCTCGAAGAATGTACTCACACAAGGCACGCTGTCTAACCTTTATAAGAAGGGATATCTATCATACATTTATTGACCCAACTTCAGACCAGTTCTGGAGTTCATTGAATGGGGCAAAATCCTTCGTAGTGATGGCCGCAGCGCACCACATTTGGCTTCATGAGGAAAAAAGCCTGGATCTGTTTAAGGGGCCCAATGTAAAATCTCAAGGATACCCTTAAATCATGTAAGTTCAGGTATAAGGTATGTAGTACTTCTGAAATCTATGTACAGGGAGATATATAATCAGTTGAGACCTTCCTACCTAGAAACACCCTGATCCTAATATTTAAACCTCCTGACTCCATTACAGTGCTGATGAACGGGGATGTATACACATTTTATCTCAATTAATGTTTTTATGTATGATGAATTTGTGCGATGAATTTATGTGTTTTTTTCTTTTATAAGTGTAAAGATCAAACATTGAGTTTGTGTTTTATCTTCTTTTTCACACAGTGTAAAGGTCAAATGTTGATCAAAAACACTTAATAATAATAAATATATATATATATATATATATGTATATATATATGGGATACATTACTCACCGTAATCGTATTTCTGATGCTTGTATCTGCTTAGATTCACATGCTGTGCATAGGCTGACATTTAGTGGAAGCTGCGGAGTATTACAGTTTGTTTTTCGAAACTCGAAAATGGGCGTCGACACAGGGCGTGCCAGTGATACTATCCCTAGTGTAACGTCCCCTGTACCCATGATCCCTCACGCGTCTAGGACCCTCAGATTGTTTTTTTCCGCCATACTGGTCGGCAGCATTTTGCAGAGATCCCTGGCTAAGCCATAAATTTGAAAAATATTGATAATTTTACCCCTTTTCTCCACCCCAACGTCGAGATACCGAATTTAGACACTCGAGGCCGGATCGGAGAGGATTTCGACCATCGACTGCACAACGGATTTGGGCCTCGAGGCTTCTGTCTCAGCCTGGGCCTGGGCCGCTGGCCTCGGCCCCGCAAGTAGGGAGAGTGGGGGTGGTCATACTCTTCACTCTTGTAATATATAGATACACTTATATATTCCTACATTTACCAGCCCGCTGCCACAAGGTGCATATGGAGGGTACCCCTTTCCAATTCTGCCCCAAGTGCAATCGCAAATACCCTTGGGTCGACAGGCATGCCACGTGCAACCTCTGCTTGCCGAGGCACCATCCCGAGGCAAATTGCAGAGCCTGTAGTAGGTTTTAGCCTAAAACACTTAAGGACCGTTCAATCAAGCGTTGGGCCCACCACGCCAGGCGTCAAGAGGCCATGGCAGCGGAGGGCGCCTTCAGCGATGCCAGCGACGCCGTACTTTCGGACAGCGAGGGCTTTATGGCATCGAAAGACAGCCGAGCGCAAGTCCCCGACCTCGGAAGGTCGACCGGCAAGCCGGCTATGGGGAACACCCCCGGCGACATGAGCGCTTCCCATGACACTTTCACAATGCACATAAAGTCCAACCGAGACTCGACGCGCACGGGTCGAGTTCGCGGAAAGAGGCATGTAGAGACCGGTCCGAATCGGCGTCCTCTGGGCGCTCTCGATCTAGATCGCCGCACGACGCCAGGCAAACTTCCACCATTGCCAAGAGTGCCTCTCTCCCTAAGGTCACGGAAGCTCGATCGTCGGGAGACAAAGCCGACTTCCACCCTCAGGCCGCTCTCCAAGATTCGGCGCCCGCAGACTGAATTACCACAGATCCTGAACCCCTACCTCCACTCTCGAAGGATAGGGTAAAGACCCCCGAACCTCGACGCCAGGCGTCAAAAAGCTCAGAGGGCCCTAAAACACACGGGAAACACTCCTCCAGTCATGGGGAGGGAGGGAAACAGCAAAGGAAGCAGTCTCTACCCACTTCCAAGCCCGTAGAACACTCCACTCCTCAAAAACAGAAAGACAAGTCCAGGTATATTATTATTATTATTATTATTATTATTATTATTATTATGTGTTTTTGATCAACATTTGACCTTAACACTGTGTAAAAAAGAAGATAAAAACACAAACTCAATGTTTGATCTTTACACTTATAAAAGAAAACACGTCATCAGGGAGGCTGTCTTAACTTGCAGCTCACAGCAAGTGCAGGTGATGATAATCAATGATGATTTCTGTTGCAAGGACTTCTGGTAGATGTAGTCATCAGGTTAGCAAGGAAAAAGCTCACACCCAATCCCACAATGGAGAAAGGGGGGGAGTAGCCTGCAGTGAGGCACTCCAAAGCTGGGCATGTATCACCCTGATGCAGCACCCTGTCAGGTCTTGAAGATTCCACCCTTCAAAATCCTGCAAAAATGGCAAAACGAGGAAAGGGGCGCACTCCAGTTCCCTGCACAACCTTCTAAGCCACTGGTGTTCTCCTCCGACCGGTTTTGTGCTAATACACGTCATCAGGGAGGCTGTCTTAACTTGCAGCTCACAGCAAGTGCCGGTGATGATAATCAATGATGATTTCTGCTGCAAGGGCTTCTGGTAGATGTAGACCGTTTCAGTCGGAGGAGTGTGCCCCTTTCCTCGTTTTGCCATATATATATATATATATATATATATATATATATATATATATATATATTCACTACCAAAAAAACTTTGTTAAAGGGACGTTATAGTTAAGTTGCCCTATTAAAAACCTATGCCATTCTGTACAAAAACGTAAAAAGGCCGTTATGATTACAAGTAAAATCTAAAAAACCCTGAAATTCGGGAGTGATGGTCGGCTAATCAACCATTTTTCCCATCAGCACTCTCCACTGCTACCACTACCACCCCGACCATAACAGATGCCACCACTCATGAAATTGATGCCATCACTGGCGCCATCACTTTTTTAGCCCCTTTCTTTTATGTTAGCTAAGCAACCATAACTCGCGCCACCACCGTGCACTGCTAAAACTAACACCCATGATATCAAAGATGACATGACAAATGTCATTGATGATATCACTGATGACATCACATGTGAAAATAATGCCAATTAAAAATGTCTACTGCAATGGGTTGTGAGTATTATGTTGGTAGCATGATGTGAGAGGTGTTTATGTAATGGTAAACATGCAATAACTAAGTAACAATGCAAGACTGCATATACACTTGTGCTAGTAGAAACAGTACATATGAAGACCCACAATGCATACAAGTAAGAGGGACACACAGGGAAACTAAATGAAAGAAGAAAGAAGCAGCAGCTTCAGAAAATGTAAATGGTATGAAAGTTTATCTCCCTGTATACAAATTAAGTCTGTGTTCGATGTCTCCTATTGCCTCCCCATGCATGTGTACCATGATCAGAGAGCAAAGCCTAAGGCATATACATTAAGAACATATGAAAACGTTAACGTTTTTATGTACAGCACCTTTTCAATTTTGATATTGTGATTATTATGTAAGTAAACCACCTGGCCTAGATTTTTCAATGACAAAATAGAAGTGAGTCAGACTTTTGATGTCATCAGTGATGTCATCAATGACATTTGTCATGTCATCTTTGATATCCTGGGTGTTAGTCTTAGCAGTGCACGGTGGTGGCATGATTTATGGTTTAATAGCTGACATAAAAGAAAGGGGCTAAAGAAGTGATGGTGTCAGTGATGGCATCAATGACATGAGTGGTGGCATCTGTTATGGTCGGGGTGGTAGTGGTAGCAGTAGAGAGTGCTGATGGGAAAAATGGTTGATTAGCCGACCATAATTTAAGGGGTTTTTAGATTTTACTTGTAATCATAACGGCCTTTTTACAAAGTTTTTGTACAGAATGGCATAGGTTTTTAATAGGGCAACTTAACCATAACGTCCCTTTAACAACATTTTTTTGGTAGTGAATTTTGGACGTTTTTAGTAGGGCAACGTAACCATAATGTCCCTTTGAGAAACGTTTTTTCAATTATTTGCATACGTTGGCAGTACTGTAAGAGAATCATATCATAAATTGACCAAAGTTTGTATTGAGTATTTGGAAGAATTCCAATAGTAACACATAAGCATACTGTAAAGCAACATTTCACTGCAGTGCCCTTCTTTCTACAAATTGATTGCATAGTAGCATATGCTGTAGCACAGCATGGCCACATAGTACAAAACTCATACACACTTCACAATAGTATGGGTGAGTTGTTGATAGTGCGCAAGGACATTGTATATTGTTGTACGAGCTTGTAACTGAAACAATTCCCATTCACAACTCAACAGGGCAAGTTTGCACCACAATAGAAGCAAGAGAGCATACCGAGGTCTTTGAAGCAGTAAACCCCACTACACTCTAAAGAAATGGGGCTGAATGCCATTACCAATACAGAGTTTACGGTACTAACCCATTCCACCAAAAGAATGGATTTTTTATCTGCAACCGGAACACCTCCAACGTTTCCGTTTGAATAAAGGAAAGCCTTTTCCAAGATGGCCACCATGGAAAGGGAAAGCGGCCGTTGCATAGAAAGTCTTTTGCCGCTTTCCATTACAGCTGCCAGAAAGTAAAAAAGGAAAACGTGTGACCGTACTGGGCGAAGAAGATTTGTATTTGTTCTAAAATGTGTGGTTATCAGCAACACCTTTAACAGAAAGCCAGTGCCTGGTGCACATGGCGACTGCAATGTAATGTTTTGTCCCAACCAGTAAATGGCAGTATGTACCGCCCCGACATTGTGGTTAGTAAGCATACCTACAGTGTACCCTTCAGAGACGAAAGGCATACTGTTGTTGTGTTATGAACATGATGACACTTATGAAGTGTGAAAACACTACCACATGTAAAACATAAAGGTGTTTGTTTGTCCCTAATGACCTTTCCACAAATGTGTGGAGCATACAGGGAATGTGTTTGGAAAAAATGTACGTACAGAAGGCAAAGAATTACTGTTCCAATGTGTGGGCAAAATCACAACAAACCCTGTGAAGCGAAGTGCACTAATGGTAGAAATATAGCAAGCAACACCATTACCATTGACCTGTGCATACATGTTTGTGTACGTGTCACAAGGTTGATGGGTGAAGAAAGGTGTACTGAGAAGGTATAAGGAAGGATTGCTTTTGAAAGGTTTCTGTATAGCAAACACTTTATCTTCATCTGATCTCATTTTTCCATTTATACAAAGATACCAAATCTGACAACATAGCGTCTTCATGCAGAACTGATCTTGGTAATTGGGGCATCTGGGCTTCAGAAAGTACCCTAACGGCACAAAAGCATAGTAGATGGCCCTGAGCCTAAAGTTGCCAAAGCAAGTGGTGTCCAATAGCGCTCTGGATAACGTACCTTGGAGAAGGCAAACAATTACTGTTGTAATGTGTGGACAAAATCAGAACAAACCCTGTGAAGCAAATTACACTAATGGTAGAAATATTGCAAGCAACACCATTACCACTGACCTGTGCATACATGTTTGTGTACGTGTCACAAGGTTGATGGGTGAAGAAAGGTGTACTGAGAAGGTATAAGGAAGGATTGCTTTTGAAAGGTTTCTGTATAGCAAACACTTTATCTTCATCTGATCTCATTTTTCCATTTATACAAAGATACCAAATCTGACAACATAGCGTCTTCATGCAGAACTGATCTTGGTAATTGGGGCATCTGGGCTTCAGAAAGTACCCTAACGGCACAAAAGCATAGTAGATGGCCCTGAGCCTAAAGTTGCCAAAGCAAGTGGTGTCCAATAGCGCTCTGGATAACGTACGTACCTTGGAGAAGGCAAACAATTACTGTTGTAATGTGTGGACAAAATCACAACAAACCCTGTGAAGCAAATTACACTAATGGTAGAAATATTGCAAGCAACACCATTACCACTGACCTGTGCACACATTTTTGTGTAAGTGTCACAAGGTGAGATGGGTGAAGAAAGGTGTACTGAGAAGGTATAAGGAAACATTGCTTTTGAAACGTTTCTGTACAGCAAACACTTTCACTGCACCTTATCTCATTTTTCACGTATAGAAAGATACCAAATCTGACAAAATAGCGTCTTCATGCAGAACTGATCTCGGTAATTGGGGCATCTGGGTTTCAGAAAGTACCCTAACGGCACCACGAAAGCATAATAGATGGCCCTGAACCTAGCGTTGCCAAAGCAAGTGGTGTCCAATAGCGCTCTGGATAACGTACCTTGGCAGCGTAAAGAAATTATTCCATAAAGGCTTACGTAGCGTGATATGCCACCTATGAAAGAACATACTACAACCTGCAACGTAGCATGGCAGATTATGAAGGGGAACATGAAATGGTTAAAAAACACACTAACATGTGAGCAGTAGTAAGGGACTTTTATTTAGAAATTAACAGTGTTAAATCATCGCCCTGTTCTCAGTTGCAAAGAATTTGGAAATTTGTGTCCTTGCTACACAATTGAAATGTTAGTTTTGACGGTCACGTAGATGTTTCCCCACACAGTCACCATGCGTTGGCGCCACAGTGTTTAACACATACACAGTATGCAGTGGCGACACAGTAGTCGGTTTCCTCTCACATTCATTGTGAAGACGGCGTCAATCGCTGTGATGTAGTCCATCAGAAAGTATAGTATGTTACTTATAATGTTACTGGCAATGGTGACGTTGTTTAACCACCCTGAAATTATGCGTTGTTGACACAGAAGGCGTATTCCTGTCACAGTGATTTACAAGGTGACGTGAATGGCTGGGAACTATGACCCCAGAAAGGATGGTATGTTGCTTCTTACTGCTACAACTGCGTATGGACATAGAGGTCCGATGCGGTCATCCCATTCAATGATGACGCACATACAACCGGTGACGAAAAGCTGCACTTGGCGATTACAGAGACCATCAGTGGGACGCTGAAGTCCATGACATTCGCAGTATGGAAGGAAGTAGCTGAGGATAAAATGACAAAAAAAAGGCATGAATACAAAGCCTTTGCGGAAATGTAAAGGGTAACACATTACATTTCTATAAACAATTATTTTTATATGGGTGAAATGTATTCACTCCTTAGAAAAGGTGACAATGTACAATCTGTATAGTAGTTAAAAAAATATGATTGTACATAAATGGGTAATAGGTAATAGTGGAAATTGTAGTGACATTGTACAGACAGCGCTAATGTGCCATATGAATTTTGAACGGCACAATAACTTCCAAAAGGGCGGTAATGTGCAATATGAAATTGAAACGGCACACAAACCTTTAAAATCATTACTACTAATAAATATATTTTTTTTTAGACTAAGTAAATAATGGCAGGTTGGTTTACAGGCCTCTAAAGTAAGCTTACATGATATGCACCGGCTCCATTTCGACCTCCGCAGTCACACAGTAGTTCTTTGCTAGAAGACTTCCACGGCAACTGATATTTCATGTGCCTCACAAACCTTTGTGAAGCATAAGTTATCAAAGGGAATGTTTCACAAACTGTGACTCCCTACATTCTTTCTGTCTCTGTTCCCTGTACGTCAAGGTCGAAAAACAATTGACCCTTATGAGGTTTGGTGCGTGCGCAACCATACTGAGCGCCTACTGAAAAAATAAAATGAGATGAACTGACCTTCACTCCGAACGCAAATAAATTCTCTTTTTGCTACTACATATCAGCAGTCACTCATGAGAACCGTTACTCCCGACCACGTGCAGACACGCTCTGTTTACGAAACCGTGCAGGTGGCTGCCTCACATTCCAAAATATAGGACGCCAGTCTAACCGCAGTAATGTTGGTGTTGGCCTCTTACAAAGACGCAGTAAAGAATTGTAGTACATTGTCTACCAAGTTGCAGTGCACGGTACGATAGTGTCAACAAGAACAAAGTACTGTTTCACTTTCTACTGCCACTTATAAGTAATGCTTACCTTTCAACGTAAGGGTTTGTTTGCGGTGATTTTCGGCGTACAACTCAAAAACTAAGTGACCATGGCGGCCGTATCAAAAGAATGCTACGTACTTGACGCTGCAGCCGACCCAATCGGTGAAAGCACAACATCTTGACGTACAGCATGCCATGGATTAGCCAATAGAAATATTCTCCACTTAGCGAACAGGGAAGTGGGACTGGGGAGCGGACATAGATATCACTAATTCTTAGAGAGCTATTTTTTTGATCATTTTAAAGGAAACTACAATAAGATTTTGCACAAAATTTACAAAAGCACGCTTTGGGGAACAAGCCCCTGCCGCAAAATTGATGACAATCCGTCCAGTGGTTTGGCCTGTAGCCGTGCGCAAAGTTTTTGCCCCATTCAGTCTATGGGAAAAAAGACGTTTTGGGACCCGCCCTATAACTTTGGCCCCCCTTGACGAATCTTTACCAAACTTTTGAAAAATATTCAGAGAGTCCTGTATACTTATTTTGCACACTTTGGTAAGGATTCGTCCAGGGGGAGCCGAGTTATAAGCTGCCCAAAAAGTGCTCTTCCTATGAAAACAGCAACTTAACTACCATGGCCATGTAATATATATATATATTGGCCACAAAAAGGAATGTTTCCAATGAAAATGAATCTGACCAACATCAGGGCCTAAATTGTTACGGTTCTATGTCATATCATCAACAGTCATTTTTACGAAAGCATTTTGCCAAAAAAAGTATTCAAAATGTTTTTTAAATTATTTATGGGGGTTCCCCTAGAATCTCCCCACCCCCCACCTATTCTCAACTGTTCCAGACCCCCCAACCCCTTATGTGTCCTTTCCCACCCCCCACCCCAAAATTTCAATGAGTTTTTCCAGCAAAGTGCTTTTGTAAAAACACCTGCCAAAAAAAACACTGTGATTGAAATAACGTCGTACCATTGATACTATGGTGTTTTGGAAGATAGACATTAAAGTGGTACATCGTAGGAGGTTTATAGAAAGAGTTTCACAAGATGTCAGGTGGGTGTGAACTTATTTGGACAAATAAGACCCTCATAATTATTCAATTTGAAACAAGATGGTGGCCCACTGTAGAAGTTGCTGTAAAGGTGACCATTAGGCAAAGTGTGTATAGTCAACTTTATTTTGTTTTGACAATCACTGTTAGGCAAAGTGATGACATGTAGTTAAAAATAGCCTTTTCACACATATATTTATCAAGGACAGTACGGTTTGCCAACCTGAAAGTTCTTCCATATTTTATTTATTTATTGCGAAGTTTTGTAACTCTAAGAATGGCATCTATAGGTCATGCAAATGCACTTTAATTGGCATATTTATAATAGTTCAATTGGTGATGTGTATCAGGTATATTGTTTTTTATGCTAGAAAAGAATGGTATGGGCACCCAAAGAAAATGTATTTGCACTTTAATTGGTTATTAGCATACTTGATCGAAAAACATTTGACCTTTTTTCAATTTGACAGAATTTATTTGGTTGTTTTTTCATCAAATTAAATTTAACAAATACATGGGGAGGGGTAAGGGAATTTTCTACCAAAAAAATAGGTCAAATTGGAAAAGGTCAAATATTTTCAACCAAGTAGACCTACACCCTTTTATTGTAAACTGTTTATATTACACTTCAATAATGACAGATATAGGTCCCGCTTTTGAACTTTAATAAGTGCATATATGATAAATGAATCAATGATCTCTGTTTTTTATGCTAGCTCAGAATACATGCAGAGGGATTGTCAGTTTTATTGATGTTTTATTTGGGTTAATAGGAAGGGTGTTTCTCACTATTGTATTTTTTCTTCTATTTTTTATTTATAAGTGATGGCTTTCATAGCACTTGCCGAAATAAAGCAGATGAAACTGACATCATCACTCTAGGAATTTATATCTGTTTGGGACTACAAGATCATCACATGCTGTCACTTTGGGGACTTCAATGTTATCACACACCATTTTTGTGGGCACTGTGTTGTTTCTAAGGGGACTTATTTATTATCACACACGACCCATGAAAGGACTTAAAAATCATGACACAACACCCAAGTAGGGATTTGATAACATCCAGTATCTTTGAGAACTTTAACCCCTCCCATGATGAGAACATGTATGTTGCATTCTTGGTACTAGCTCCCCAGTAAAAAGACACACATATCCTTAAAGTATATACCACTATTTGTGCTTCGCACTTCGGAAAACCATATACAGCAGTAAATAGATTAATAGCATGACATAGCAATAAAGTGGGAACATTAAAATCATCACGTACCATGTCTTTGGGGACTTCAATATCACCACACATTATCACCGTGGGAACTTCAAAATCATCAAAAAAGATTGCTGTGATGACTTTAATATCATCACTGTGGGGATTTTGCTAAAGTCACACACCATCACTGTGCAGACTTAAATATCATCACCTACCATCTCTAGACAGAATTAAATATCCCACATCATCTATGTGGGAATGTCAACATCATCACAGACCCCCCAGAATATTGTTGCATAGTAGCCATATGAGGACTTCAATGTCATCAGACACCATTCCTGTGGTTCTTTCAATACCATTGCATACCATCCTCAAAGAAACGCCCAAATAGTCATAGATTGTTACAATTGATTTGTACCATCTCTGTAGATTTAGGAGACTGTGTTTAGTCCTTGTGACACTTCAGCCCTGTGTGAAAGCATCATGAAGCAAGATACAGACAACAGATTCAAAGTTCAAACGAAAGTTTTTATTAACTCAAAAGTCAGGATGGTGTAAGGCCTGGCTTGCTCTATACTAAGGTGCGATTTCCCTACCTAAATAAACTAAGGATAGACCGACTCAGCAAGTTCAACTTAAAAGTCTGTCTATCCAAAACCTATACTTGCCCTTACAACTAAAGCTAAATAATGTATAGGGATACCGGCACCAAAAGGAACAGTGTTAAAAAATAAAGTTCTGAGCTTCTTCCAGTTCTGTCTTAGTTCAGCGTCCCCTTCCCAAAGGTCAAAATAGTTCCACAATGAAAGGCTTGAGTTTCTCTTCCCCAAGTGTAATGCTATACAAAATCTCAGTGGTCTCTTCCCCAAGTTCGCCACAGTTCCAGGTTATCTCAGGCTTCCCTTCCGCAAGATCAACACAGTCTTAAATGGTTCAAGTCTCTTGATATTCAGCAATATTACACAGTTCCAACTGGTACTCCTTGTATCAGAACAAATGTTCTCCTTTGCTGTTGCACTTGGATCACACAACCTTTGTCTCTGGTCTCTTCTTGTATCTTTCTCATGTTGGGCTAATCGGTCTAGGTGCAGCTGTCGGACCACACCATCTGTTCATTACAGGTCATGCAACTGATAACCCTTGATACTTTGTGATACTCTTAATCTTTCTTGGTTAACACTGGTTTTCCACCTAGTACCAGTGTCAGCATTTAACATTTGCTGTGGTTTACTTCTGATAACTGCAGGGTTTGATAATCATTTATATGTTGACAGTCCTTTACCCTTGCCACACTTGTATTCAACCTACCCCTCTGAGTTCAACAACTTGCTTCTCACAATTACTTTTCATTCAGTTCAGAGATGTTCAGTAGAACTTTCACTTTGGCTTCTTAATATTTGCATCAGAATTCACTCCTTTCAACATAGCACATTATTCATTTCCACTTGTGCTACATAATTCACATATCTTTTCTTTAATTCCTTATTCAACATTGGTCCTTGTATTTTCCCCAATACTGGGCACCTTTTCCATGATTCAGTATTCCTTCAAAGTCACTTCATAATATGTTCATGATTCCTTTAATTTCATTTGGGTTCCAAACCCTCTTGTTATGCTCTTTTTGCTTGTGCATAAACATAGCGTCCATCCTATTTGCCCCAAAGCACCCCAGTATGAGTATGCGCTCACTTGTACTGGTCACCATAGCTGCTCTGCTTCATCGGTCATCCTCATGCGAGTTTGCACACACAGCATCCTCTCTGCCAGTCCTGCTCCAGCCTTTACCACGCCTTGCACCAGACACCTTCTCTCCAGGCAGGTTCTCTCTGCTTTCAGGTGTGTGCCTGTTTTTAAGTCGCTGTAGCCTCTGAATAGGCTGCAAGTGAAGATAATTTGCCTGAACCCCATTCAAACAATTAGAAGAACATGCCTGACCTTTTGTAGGCATCTTCCTCGTCTCAGTGCTGAAGTGGTGAAACTGACTAGGAGTGTGCATTGCTCCTAGTGCGCGCTTCTCCATCCCAGTTTTAAAGGGAGTTGTTCTCATAGGGAAAAGGGGGTACCCTGTCTACCCTATGGACATCCTATCCCCACTCCCCAAGGTCCCTCCATCCAGGTGATCCTCCCTCGCATATCCACCCCCAGGGTCAGGATCCAAAAGCGATGGAAAGCCGTGGCCACCTGAGAGGAAGATCCAAGGGGAGTAGATAGGAGGATGCACTCAGGTTCCTCACACCTGTAAGGGATCCTAGTCTGTAATGATGACTGTAGGTTCAGTGTTTATGATAATCATGGTATTGTTTAGTTATTTACATATCAGAATGACAATAGATAGGGGGGTGATCACCCAATCCAAAATACAGAGAATTATATTTGGTAGATAGAGTTCAGTGATCCTTCAGCAAATGTTTTGTTTTTCATTTGTACAGTGTTCATGTGATTTTTACTAAGGAAATGTGTTGTGCAGATGCACTTTTTAGACAAAGTAACAGTTGTAATGTTTAATGTGTCCTTAGGTAAGTACTAAATGCATTGAGTAGGTTGTGCTGGCTCTTTACCCTGTGGCAGTACAGAGCAGGGGTGTGTATTTCTGTGTCCAAGCCTAATGCTGTGCCAACAAAATGGTTGCAATCCCATACAACAGTTCCTGCCTGTTGCCTCTACCTGCAGAATGAGGTGTTATTATGCATGCCTGATTGCATGGCCCACACATCATGGCCTCTCAGCACGTGTCCAGTATTAAAGATACCAGTCAGCAAATCATTTGCACACGGGACCCCTCTTATGAAATGACCAGGTCACCTTTGTAAATAAGGTAAATAAAAAGCACAACATCTGCACTATCTAAAGATCCATTAGGAATGTTCCCAGTAATGTGTGTTATAAAAACAGTCTACATTGTATAGTAACTTGCAGACAAACATGTTACCAGTGCTGGAATTCACCATAATACCAATTACTAACTTCAAAATCTTTGAGGAAAGAAAGTCACACGACTGGTTTACTATCGCTGCAGGCAAAGAATAAACTTCAGCTTTGAGGCATTCTGTGTGCTAAAATAATGAATAATGATTAATGAATGACATGGTTTATGCTTATGCTTTTAAACAGCTAAAAATAAACATTAAAAAAATGTGCTACGGGCAAATGCAGTAGTGTCATATAATGTACACTTAATTTAAACAAATGGAGAAAAATACATTGAAAATAACCTTACAGTTTAGTAAAGAAATATATGCTGATTGACATGATATTATGATATGGCATTTATAACTCGCCTATACATAAGTGTTTCAAGGTGCAACAAGACATGGAGGAAACAGAGGGAAGACGATCTTACTAGGCCTTGTGACATTCAGATCGTGCCAGTGCAGGAGAAGGGAGAGGGGAGAAGTGCCGGGGGTGGGGGGCAGGATGGGGAAGTATGAGGCAAAGGAAACAGCAGAGAGTGCAGCCAAAGGGTGGCAAGTGTGGGTGCTCGGAAGTGCAGCCAATGCGTGGCTTATAAGTGCAAGGGAGGGGGTTGTATGGGGGTGCCAAGAGGCAGTGCGGGTTGCAACTGGACAGGCAGGGAACTGGGCCCAAATTCTGAGGGTGGCCAGGTGACCAGTGCGTGGATCAGACAGGAGATCAGCAGGGTAGAGGAAGAGAGAAGGCAGAAGCAAAGAGTAAGGTCTTCAGCTGCTTCCGGAACCAGAGATGGTTCTCCTCAAGTTTCAGAGGGGCAGGGAGGCTGTTCCAGAAGGAGGCCTGAGCCGAAGAAAGCAAACTGCCCCCAACTCTTTGCTTGGAGGAGCGACTGACCTTCAAAGAGTTGGAGGAGGAGGAGTGCAGGGCTAGAGAAGGAAGATATTTAGCAAGAGAGAGTTGGAGGTATTGCGGTCACAGGCCCCAGAAAGCCTTGTGGACAATGGGTCTTGAACTTGATCCTTGACACCACTGGGAGCCAATGAAGAGATTTCAGTCCTGGAGATATACGATCCCTGGGCTTGAGGTCAAGGACAAGTATTGCAGTCCTGTTCTGGATGAGTTGTAATGGACGGAGAGTAGTGGCAAGTAGATTTAGAAAGAGGCTATTGAAGTAGTCCAGTTTAGAGAGGACCAGAGCTCTGGAGACAGTGAGCTTCTGCGGGAAAGTGAGGAAAGGAAGAGTTCCTCTGAGGAAGTGCAGCTGGAAGTTTGACCTCTTAGAGACATCAGAGATGTGAGGAGAGAAGGAGAGTGTGGTGTCAAAGAGGACCATGAGGTGCTTAGCCTCACAAGTAGGAGCAGGAAGAGGGCCCATGGTTGGCGGCCACATACTGAGAGGAAAGGAGGGATCCAATGAGGAGGATCTCCATCTTACTGGCATTAAGGCAGAGATCATTGGTGGAACACCACTCCTGAATTGTGGACAGACAATCCGGAATGAGAGAGGGAGAAGAGGAGGTTGAGGGGAACCTGAAAGAGATCTGAGTATCATCAGCATAGCACTTAAAGTTGGAGCAGAGAGCAGCTATGCAGTGGGCGAGAGGTACCAGGTATTGGTTGAACAGCCAGGGAGACAGATTAGACCCCTGGGGAACACCACAGGTAGAGGGAGAGATAGAAGAGAGGAAGGACCCAAGTTGGACCTGAGAGGGTCGATCAGAGAGAAAGGCGGTCAGCCAGGCCAGGGCCTGATCAGTGATACCCAGGTTATCAAAGAGCCGGTTGAGCAGGATGGCATGGTTGACAGTATCAAAAGCAGAAGAGAGATCAAGGAGGATAAGGACAGAAGGAAGGTTAGAGTTGAGGTTTGAGAGCAGGTCTTCACAGATGTTCAGGAGAGCTGTTTCTGTGCTTCTGGCTGCTCTGAAGCCAGACTGATGGTCATGGAGACAACCAACCAATTCAGTGTGGAGGTTAAGCTCAGAGATGGCCAGCTTTTCCAAGAGTTTTCCCAGAAAAGGAGCAATGGAGATCGGGTAACATGGCAACTTTCCCTTTAAAAAACCTCTCCTGACTGTACTAGTTTGGATATCAGATTGCTGAAGTGTGTTGAAATTCCGGCATGTTTGTTGAAGACTGAAGTACTGCCTCCAGTCTAAGGGAGCAGAAATGAGAAATAAAATAGCTCACACATTTAAACACAGGTCCCCACAAGGTACATTTTTAAAAAAATTGGAAAATTGACCCATGTTTTTTTTCAAGTCGTTTTTAATCATTTGGAAGATATTACGATGTACGGTTCAGGACTCCACAGTGAAATCAAGTCCCCACAGTGTGAATGTGTTATCATAGCCAAGTCCCCACAACGCTAGAAACAAATACACCTCATTTTTGTCTCTGTGTGAAA
The DNA here is from genome assembly GCF_040938575.1 of Ambystoma mexicanum. Lineage (NCBI taxonomy): Eukaryota > Metazoa > Chordata > Amphibia > Caudata > Ambystomatidae > Ambystoma > Ambystoma mexicanum. The sequence continues at coordinate 968,938,227 of NC_090934.1, forward strand.
ACTCCTGTTAAAGTCAACGCACACTTCAAAAAGTGGTGTCTGCAGTGATCCGTCGGAAACTAATTCAGTCTGCTGCTTTGAAACTCAAAAGGTAAAATGAACACATGCAGTGACAGCACAATGATATTATATATGAAATGATATAATAGGTCATTTATAACGCGCCTGAACCAAAGTGTTTCTGGGCACGACAAGACAAGGAAGGGGAGGCAGAGCAGGACAAAAACAACAATCTTACTAGGCCTTGTGTCATTCAGATCGTGCAAGTGCGGGGAGAGAAGTGACGAAGGGGGAGTGCAAGTAGCTTGTAAGTGCTTCGGTTGGTGACTCATAAGTGCAGAGAGTCAGGGGACTGTAGGGTTTCAGATACAGTCCCTTATGTGGTTGGGAGGCCTGGAGGCAGTGCAGGGGCAACTGGTCGTGCAGGAGCCTGGTCCCGTAAGTTCAGTGGGTGGCCAGGTAACCAGAGTGCGCCGCAGACAGGGACCTCAGCTAGGGAGTGAGAGAGAGAAAGCAGAAGTGAAAAGAAGGCTTTGAGTTGCTTGCGGAACCTTAGATGTTCCTGCTTAAGTTTGAGAGAGGCATGGAGGCTGTTCCAGAGGGAAACCCCAGCCGAAGAGCAAGATCTACCCCCCTCTCTCTGCCTGGAGAAGCATCTGACCCTCAGAGAGTTGGAGGTGGATGAGCGGAGGGCTCGAGAAGGAAGAAGTTTTAGAAGAGAAAGTTGGATGTGTTGTGGTCTCCAGCCCCAGAAAGCGTTGTGGACAATAATAATGTACTTTTAAACAATGCAGTGCTCTCATCAGAGATATGTGGAGTGAGCTGTATTAAAAGGAATTATATTAACAGCAATTTGAGTGAAGTGGAGAAATAGACTTTTTAGATTGAAAGTGGATCCATCACACATGCGTCCAAAAAAAGACTTACAAAAGAAAAGGAAGTCAATGAAAGAAATGCTGTTTTCTTAAGGTTTCCAAACATTACTAGTATTCGCAAAAGCAGAGAAATAATATATAACAGAGTTTAATGTCAGCAGAGCATCACACCTAGACATAACTGCAAGGACAGAAAGGCCAACTAACCAATCCACTAACAATTTCACCCCTCTGCTTACACAGCTCAAACTCTAACCAAACACAACCACAAGCCTAAAACGCAGCAATCCGCACAAACCTCACTACACTGCAACAACAAAACAAACCACACATAGACTTGCACAACAGCACACAATGACTACTGATCGTAAAACACCCAACGGACCCACCGGGCTGAGGCTGCCAACAGCAAATCACTGCTCTCTTGCACTTTTCCAACCTATTCCCACTAACTCAACCCCCACCCCCTCCCTCTTTCAGAGCCGCCAGAGCGCCAGGGGACCACTCCGGTGGTGACAGTACGCAGTACAAATATCATTTAACATTAACATGACAAAGATTAGTGTGGCCTACTTAACACAGCACTTTACACAGCTCCAATATTACAATGAGATAATGGCCATGATAGCAATGCTAACTTTCACTCTATTCTGTATTGTAAAGTAATGGATCAAACACAGTGTTTTGTAAACAATTGTGCAAGTTGTTCCTCGTGTGGTACTAGCAGCGCTTTGTATTAGAGTATTAAGGCTGAGTGGTTAGATAGAAATCTGGCACAACAGAAAACAGAACAAATATTAGTGCTAGGATTTGGAAACATTTTCATCCGGCTAATAACAATTTATCACTGAAGAATTGTAACAATAAGAACACATGACATCACAAATAAGACAGCAAACCAGTCACAAAAATAATTTATTAAGACTTTGGTGAGTTATTAAGCTTACAAAAATATAAACTACTACTTTTATTTCATTACAACATTTACATTGTCTGTAACTAGTGAATAAAATAAACATGAAAACATGGGTTTCAATGTACCCATTTACATTTCCTAAAAGTGGGGCATGTCCCACATGAAGTAAATACAACAGCATCCTTAATGAGGTTTCCTTTGTTACCAATCCTAGGTTTTCTAAAACAGGGGAAATCATATGTACTCTTAAGAATATTGTATGAAGGATTCACATCCACTTTACATAAAGTGCACATTTTACTTTGGATTTTAATTTATGGAAAATCTACAATACTTAATAATGTAAAATAAAAATAACAAAGCAAAGTACCTGCCCTGGGGCATATAGTATTTTTCACATCGCTTCAGTTGCAAATGCAGCAAATTATATCTTTATGTTTCAAATGGAAAGATCCACATTTGGATGACCCAGAAATATATTGTCTGCACTTCCAAGGAGGAAAATGTGTATTCCTTAAAGGTAATATAGAATAATTGCTTTATTAAGTCACTGTACTTGTGTTATTTATTATGTCCACTGGGTTTCAGCATTCAGGATTGATTGTTCCTGACAGGTTACAGAAGGTTGAAAGAGATGAATGTCAGAAAACTGAGAACATGTCCCAAATGCACATCTGTCCTGGTATCTGAGTTTAAATAGTGAGATGGTCCAAAGTGTGTGCCAGATCTCTTTCTTGCAGATTTCCACCCTTATGAAGTCTCTCAGAAGAGGTGTAGTGGCAGACTTGTTTATTTAGGATAACAATGCAAGTATTCAGAGACAGACATTTAAGGAATACTGTACCAATATTCACAATGGGAAGAGTCAAGAGATATCAACAACTACTTCAAAAATACAGGCTCTAGGATAGAACTGGAGATTATTTGCCAGATGAAAGAGCAGCCATTCCCAGCATAAATTGAAGCCTCTAAGGACACTGTGAGGAAATTAGTCTTTTTCCCAGACACATGGATTTAGTGATGGGTTGACGCTAAATGAAGTAGAGACTGCCTTTTGTCAGATGATATCAGCAACACAAGACGTTTTCTCTTGGTAATATTCACTGAAAGTTTGTGAGTATGAACCCCTATTAAAAACTATTATTATAATGTATTAGGAATGGGTGGGTAGGCAAACCTTGTTGAGTAGAGGCGCTGTAAATTGGTTGTAACTATTGGTTTCTTGCTTCTAGGTTGTTAGAATAAATTTGAAACTCTTGATTCATTTTCATATGTGAAGGTTTATTGTTGTTACAATTATATAACCAATTGACGTGTCGGAACATCTTGCACTGAACCACGGAACGCTAAGCAAGCTTTGATACAGATTGGCTATTCAGTCCACCATCTAGAACGGACACTGCTCCAACGCTTCAGGCTAAAAACCCCTAAGAAGGACCATTCACCACTTGCCCCCACCCCCTCCTTGACAAAGACTTCGGTCAAACATGTGTTGGCTCCCTTCTCACATGCACCTAGCATCTCATGCTAGGTCAATTGGTTATATATTTGTAACAACAATAAACCTTCACATATGAAAACGAATCAAGAGTTGCAAACATATTCTAACAACCTGGAAGCAAGAAACCAATGGTTATAACCAATCTCTACTCAACAAGGTGTGCCTACCCACCCATTCCTAATACCTTTGGGAACCTTGGAGTTTTGGCTCCCAGACAAACCGTGTTATAGGCTGCAGGACATATCGGACCAACAACTCAATCAATAGATAGCGCAAGGGTCCCCTTTTCCTCCAAACACCAGCCAAACGTATCTACTATTATAATGTATGTGGTTGTATCTGTGCATAGGTAAAAGCATTCTGAAATATTTAAGGAAGTGTATGCATTCTATTGACAGTTAAAGGTGAGCGACTATTTGTAAAAGCAAAAGAAGATGCTCTCTTAATCCTAGTGTTATACAAGAAGGAGTATAAAGAAGGTCTGTTGGCAGACAGTAAACAGAACTTCTAAACCAATGGGAAATGCATTGGTTTTGGTTAAAACAAAGAATAATTGGTGAGTCCAATCTTACTAATTTCTTTTTCAAAACCGCACACTCACTGAAAACATTATCCCTACATGTCCATAACGTGGCTTCACTTGGTAAACATTTTGCCTGTGGGTTTTATTGTATCCGCTATTTGTTACAATGTTCTCAATATTGACCAAAAAAATCTCAATTTAGTAATTTGATATATTAACACTGGGTTTGCCTGAAACTGAGGTCCCCTACAAAAGACCTAGTTCAAAGCGATACTGTTTCCGGGTAGATCATTGAAGTGATGTGTTGCTGTCATTACATTTTCAAAAATACATTGAAAGAAGATTTTTAAGGTCCAAATTGAAACCCAACTCTGCCGTACACCAATGAAAGAATAACAAAAACAAATACCTTATGGTGTGGTTATCATGCCAGCACACAGCACACATAGACAACCAACCTTTGCTATTTTCCACAGAAAAAAAAAATATTGTGATGCTCCTATCATTTTGGTAAGACAGCTTTGGAAAACTTGGGGACATACCAAATCACCTTATTTGTTGGATCACAACTGCAGTAGGACATGGAGCGCATTTAAAGTCCATTACTCTAATGATCAAACTGCATCGTAAGATTTGAAGCAGGGGGCGTCCCCTAATTTCCTCGATCATAGCCAAAAACCCATAATGGGAATAAGCTGGAGTTGTGAAATGTTGCTGTGAACTTCTGATATCACTCAAGGGCTATGTAGACTCACAAAGGAGTCACAAACCTACTGATTTCAATATCTGAAAAGAGCACAGCGCTAAATGAAATCTGGGAAAACCATCAAAAGATAATCAACGCGCACCAAAGAGACACTGGTACCCAAACTAGAATTGCAATTTCTTTTAAGCTGCTTCTGCATACAAGTAAGCTAGGAGTAGACCCAAGAAACTGTGGAAAGGTATTTCACACACTAAGTCCAATCATAGAAAACAAAGAAGTACAGCTGAATTTCAGTATAGACCTAGGAATCATTTGTCTGTAGCTCAGCAGACCAAAATATTCGAACTAGGATTTTCGTTTGTCTGAAGGATAAGAACAGTATGCAGCCTTATTGACAAACATCAAGACTTTGAATGTATTTGTATCCTTTACAATCAGCCAATAGGTGGCTAGACGCAAGCTGAGGCTATTCATCACTGTTTTAGACCAGAGATCAGTCATGCCTTACTAGTCAGAAAATGTTAAGGTCCGGCAACATATTTTGATTATGTTAGGGGCCTCCTTTGAGTATAGTGGTAATGGTCAAACATTTAAGTACCACTTGTATTTATGATACCACCCAAACTAGTAGTTGGAATCACATTGCATATTAATATCATAGAGTACAAAGAAATAATTGTCTGTAATAAATATGGATTAATTACCCCATGTAGTACTTTCTTTCTACCCATGCAGTAAATATGCCGTGCAATTTCAAGTAATAATTATTAGGTACTTTAAAAATCAAAGTAATTTATAATATCACATGTTTTACTGTCATCACCATTCTCCTACAAATTCCCTAGGCAGAGGCATTATTAAAAATCAATCCTGGAGTTAATTAAGGCTTAGTTTACATTGACCTGTTTATTTGACGCAGATATAAAATGTGCACACGTGTACCGATGTGCTGGTCTGAGCCTTCAAAATCTTGGTATCACACAATCACCCTGTCCACTTGCCATTCATTTCAACATGTTAAAACCGGGGGAAATGCAGCTGAAATAAGCATTTATATCAACAACTGATACAGATGTGTCATCAACTACAAACTGATATAGAACAGACCCTCTAATGTAAGAAAGTAAGTAGTCTGCACTCTTATTTAACCCACACTTATCTCACCTTCTCCAGTCAATTTTGCTGTATGACTGTAAGTGACTAGGTGGGGTGCATGTGTTACCATCACTTCAAGAGAGTTTAGGGATTTTGGTTTTGGCAACATTAAATGGGAATCAAAGAGGACACTGTTAAATAGTGGATCTAAAACTAGAAGGGGATCATCCTATCATGATTCACAAGGACAGCTTGTCTCATAGTTGGTGTAGTATATTTACCAGAAGCAAACCCTTTGATTTATGGTTAAAAATACATTTTAAAAAGTGACAGTTTTCGTAATTTTTGTCCATTGAAAAGGTTTTCAAAAACTGTTTTTCCAAGTATGAACAAAGATGTTTATGATTTTTACTAAAGAATGGCTTACAATATTAGTCTGAATGAAATTAAATTAATATTGCTGGGACACCATAAGAATGTAAATATGGAAGTAAACATCACGTAATTCATTTGGTGGAGAGAGAATCAAGAAAATGGCCATCAATTTCCATGTTTAACTGATGAAAATAAAGGTATAGATCAATATAGAGTTTTAACAAAGGGTAAATAGCTGGTGGTCATAGGTTAGTGTCAGCGAGTATAGATCCTACTGCACAATTGGCAAAAGATATTTGTCCCTAAGGGGAAAAGATTGTGGTTTTCTTTCAGGGGAATGAATATGTCTAGTTGGTACATACAAGAAGAAGGCATAGTGAAGAGAGAGCACTAACCAAGCTATTAATAGTGCTCAAATAAGGAAGAAGTATTTGTCTACCACAACGTTATATTTTTTCCTCTTTCTGATTCAAATTGACTTTGATTCTGGATCGAATATTATTTATCCTGCAAGGGACTTTTCTTAACACATCGATTTTACCTCCTTGGGTATAGAAAATAGACCATGTGTGTTGCAGAGTTATCTGCCACTTTGCTAGATTCTGATCACTTAACCTTTTTTGAAGACCATGGCTACGTGGGAAGGCTTGAACAAGGAGTGCCTCCATAATAAGTATTAAGTGAATGCAACTTTTGCAATGGACTCAGTGCAGGGAATGCAATACCTGTGACAGGCTTATTATCATGATAATCATGAATTGTAGCTGAAGAGTTACAATGCATGGTTATTAGCTTGCAAGAGGATATAATATATTCTGTACCTTTAGGAGGTTTTGAGAATTGATAAATAGCAAAGTCACTATAAGCAATCTAAGCATGTTGGGGAATTACAGATCAAGTGAATCTCAAAATGGAGGTCTTAAAAAGGCATTGTTATAAGCGAATTCCACTTTGGTGGGTGTATCGTAGCAGAGACTTACATTTGAATGAGTATGGAATAAAACTGTTTAACCTTCATGCATTAATTCTGTGTGTGAGCCGTATCTTTTGTGACACGTTGCGTACGTGTTTTGATGTTGACTGAATGTTATTCTGCAAATTGTCATCTGATTTGTCATCTGGATTAGGATTCTCAGGTAGATTTGTTCAGAGGTAAGCCAACATGTTATCAACACTGTTGATAAAAATATGACTATATTTCAATAGATTTTCCTACATATTTTGAAGAAGTGAGAGATGAAGAAGGAAAGATTTTAAAGAGATGATCGGAAGGTCATCCAACGCATAATGAAAATCTATGTGTACATCTGTTTGGCCGAAAGCGAAGATTATTTCTGCATCAGAAACTCTCATTCCCGGGGCAAAAGCACCATTGAAATCATGGAGTTGAACAATCGATTATAGGACTGCCAGTGGGGTGAAGGTGGAAAACCAGTAGAGAGGTCATTAATTTGCTCAGTCTAACCATTAATCACCTAGTTGATCAATGAAAATATATCAGGTTATTGTGTGCCCCTTAAAAAAAGTACTATAGAACGAATGGATATTGCTGAGCCCGTACTAACAGTGTTTAAACAAATTGGCCTTGACTAAGTTGGCTTGGCAGAAGCAGCTCTTCCACCATACACAACTGCCACCTGACAACCCCTAGGCCAACGGAAGTAGATGCTGCTTTGTTTAGTACCTGTAGCTCTGCAAACTGAACCTGTGCAGCCAGCCGGAAGGCAGCATGCCCACTTCAGTTATTGAAGTGTCAACCTTCCAACCTGCTCTCACAGCAGCTATTACCGATTTTCTGTTTACAGATACCCCTTTCTGCCGTTCGGCCTACATCTAAGTAAAGTGGCCTTTAATGCCACTCGGTTTAGACGTTGCCTTGAAGACAAATAGGAAGGCAATGGGTGGAGGCTAGTCTCTCCTTCCATGCCACTCTAAATAAAGACCGAAAATGAACAATGAATGAGGGTTTTACAACTAAGGTACTGTTCTAACAATAGGGAGCACAGGTTTTTAAGTCCATGGGAATGCAATGTGAAATAGAAATGAACATATTGGTGATACAATTCTTTAAAAGAGGAAAGAACATGACGATTCAGTTTCTCATCAACTCGCTATAGGGAGACTCTGCTACCAAGGACTTATTCAAAATTGACTGATGCATTGTTTTGGAGTATGCGTTGAAGCATGTTCATCAACACAAGTTCAGTATGAGAATTTCCAAATGGCATGTACAAGAAGGCCTCTCCATGACTGCAAGTCCTCACCCGTGATCAGAGGAAAGACACAGCTCATTTAGTACGAAATGTCACCTCTAGGTATCATTTTGTGATTTCAGGGAGCACAACATTTAAAGGAGAATTTCTTTTGCAAACATGCATGCTACAAACAAAAAGTATTGTGCATAGTCCTGCAGGTGTGAAAAACATAGTGAAAGATTTAAAGTGCATGTGGACTAAAGTCCAAGGCCAGGTTTTTTTATCATGTCGGAACACATTACCCTCTACACCCATTTCACTCAAAGTGTTTAACTACTACCTTTCCAAAAACATGTCATAAATTTGGTTTAGAGATGTTCAATTGTTTAGAACAGTTGTAAAAAGGAAGATGACTTTGGAATGACTCTTGTTCAGTACTAAAAATGTAGTCATTCAACTATCCATTGGGGGTTTGGTGTGATCTTTTTGGTGTACAGATCTCTGCTTGTGGGTAATGATTACCTAAACAACTGTATTACACTGAACTATTAATCTACCAAACATGTTTGTGTTTTAAATAATAGGACTACAGACTCAATCTAAAAGCACCATGTCAATTTGTAAAATGCTGATCCATTAGCAGGCCTCTAGATTTAAATTCAGAATGTAATATCTGTGATAGACATCTTCCAAATTCTTCCAAGATGATTTGTTCTGCTAGAATAACAGGGTAATTCTCTTTTTCTGCTTCCTCTCCTTGGGCAAGCAAACAAGCACATGTTGCTTCTACCACTTCCCAAGAAATGCAAGTAACTGGACATCTAAATTGAAAAGAAAACAGATATGTTACCTTACAAACAAAAAAACAATACATTTAAAAAGTGACAGATATGTGTGATAGCATATGATAGTGTAACAAAAATAATTTCACAATTTCTGTCTAGACTGCTAAATCTTTGAAATAAACCATTACTAGAACTAGTACTGAAGCCAGATCTGCCATACTGAAAAAAACTATTTGTTCACTACATATATATATTCACTGAAATAACGTTGCTAGAGGGACGTCATGGTAAAGTTGCACTAATAAAAACCTATGAAATTGATTGAAAAAAGTTTGTTAAAGGGAGTTCATGGTTGCAAGGTAAAATCGAAAAAACAAAGAAATTCGCCAGTTATGGTAAGTTATGCAACCAAAACTCACGCCACCGCCATGGACTGCTAAGACTAGCATCCAGGATATCAAACATGAAATCAGAAATGACATCATCAATGACATCCCTGATGACATCACATATTCTGGGAAGTTGTTTTTCTTCAGTGAAAGGAAGAATTTCAAGCAGGGAAATTGATCTGGTCATGCTGCATTGAAACCATGATATACACACTCTAAAGGTACAGTATATGCAGACCTTAACATTGTGTAATGGTTTTAAGTTACTTTCCTTAGAGTTTGCCCCGAACTCATGGTGCACATACATGAAACAATAAGCAGGCCCCAGAGAGATAATACCATTTTTATGCATGATGATGGACTCTAATCTTAGTTTCATTTTCTGGACATTGTATTTATCTGACACTTACTAGAGTTTCCTTAGATCTGCCTCAGAATTGTATGCATTGATGCACTATTTATACTCTGCATACTAACACATGTTTGTAGTAATTCTTGTATTGTTAGCTGATGCCAACTAACTTATTCAAGATTCTGATAGGCTTGCACTTATGATTATACTGATCAAACACAGCAGATTAAGAATACTCTACTTCTATGGTCCATGTTGCAGTCATTGTCTCTGTTTATGGATTGCTGTATTAAAAACAAAACTTCAACAGAACATTTCTGTTTCAATAGGTAAATTTTGTGATACATGGAGTAGTCCATTAGAGTCCTACCGATAGCGCAGCCATGCCCCGGACAATCTGGCCACTGTCCATAGCCACAATCTATGCCTCAGACACCTCAGTTATTGTTTGCACTTGTCCTTGTTGGGGGCCAGGCCCACTGCCCACTTAAACCACATAGGTGCCATGCCTACTTTAACCACACAGCCGGGACCTGGTGGCGATGGCCAGTGGCTACAGTGACAGGCTATGCCTCAGGCACCAAAGTTATAACACTATTTTTTGTACCTACATTTTGACACTTTTCAACAACAACAAACACAGCACAGATTTGAAAAAGCATGCTTTTGAGTCCTTGGCCAGGCTCATCATACACATTTGCTGCAAGACCTTCCAGCACTTCGACTGTAGACGCAAGCACAATTCTTTTCACATTTCAGCCTATCCCGATTGTTAAAATGTTGGCACCCACCCTACAATTTTGCCCACTCTTGAAGAAATCACTTCAAACTTTGCACAAACATTCAACGTTGGGTCTATAATCTTTTTGCAAACCTTTGTGCAGATTCGTCAAAGGGCACCAAAGTTATAAACCATCCAAAAATGGTGGGTGCCTCCCTCCAATTTTGCCTGCTCTTAGTGAAACAGTACCAAATTCTGCAACAACATTCAATTCTGGGTATATATAATTATTACACATGTCATGCAGTTTCGTTGAACAGTGCCAACGTTATAAGCCGTGCAAAAAGTGCTCTTCACGAACCCTGTAATACACATAAATGCATGGATGCCCACCATCAGTTGTCAAGCTTGTGAACACCACAGCAATGTCCCCGAACATCTGAGATGAAAAAACACCTGTTTTTTTGCTCTTTCTGAACATGCCCCATCCCATCATCCTCACCCCTCAGCTCGCCAGAGAGTGTTTAATCTATTCACCAAGTGTAATGCATTTTTGAATATGTTTTTAGCACGATGTTCGCAGACTTTGAGCGCAGTTCGGGAATCCAACATGGTGTCCATTTCAAAGGTTTTGTTAGCCAATCAGTGGCTGATTACGATGTCTGCAAACTTTACTTGGTTCCTGATTGGCTGAGAGGCGTCTGCGGACACCGACCCAGGAAGTGAGTGAGCGTACCTGACTGAGATATCACTAATTTGTTTTGCCCTGCATTTTAGCCATTTTTAAAAATCGACTGGATGGATTAACACCAAATTTGCAAAAGCACGCTTTTGGAACAAGGACGCTGCTCCTCCTGCAAGTTTGGTCCGAACCCTTTCAGCGGTTTGGGCTCTAGCTACAAGCAAAACATTAAGGGGCCGATTCATGGAACAAACGTGCGCCGAAAATCTACGCGCAAGTAGGCGCAAGCAGGCGCAAGCAGGCGCAAGCGGAAAAAAACAGGCGCACGCGCGCGATTCATGGAAGTCCCTGCGCGTGTTCACCGCGCGATGTGCGCCAAACCCGTGCATGGCGCACAAGTCACTGCAACATCGCGAAAGGCGTGCGCGACGGTGCGCGACGCGCACAGTGAAAGCGCACAACCTCAGCGCACACAGCAGAAAGTGGGCGGGACATGGGGCGTAACGCGCGGAATGGGGAACAACACGCGAAAATAAGGGCGTAACTGGGGATGCACTGCACGGAAGCAGAGGTAACGCCCACACGCACACGAACCACACGTATTCATGGAATGGAATAGGGCAAACCCACGCACAGCCAAAGCCGCGCACAAGCTGAAACACGTCCGCCACACGAAGGCAGGCGGTAGAGTCCCAGCGCATCAAAAAAGTGGCGCCGCGGGAAGTAAAATACGCGATTGAGCGGGGTACGTGTATTCCGGGGGTGCGCGGGAAGTTACACACGCGAATGAGCGGGCTACGTGTATTCCGGGGGTGTGCGGGAAGTTCCACACGCGATTTGGCCGGGTACGTGGATATCAGGGGTGCGCGGGAAGTTCCACACGCGATTTGGCCGGGTACGTGGATTTCAGGGGTGCGCGGGAAGTTCCACACGCGATTTGGCCGGGTACGTGTATTTCGGGGGTGCGCGGGAAGTTCCACACGCGATTTGGCCGGGTACGTGGATATCAGGGGTGCGCGGGAAGTTCCACACGCGATTTGGCCGGGTACGTGGATTTCATGGGTGCGCAGGAAGTTCCACACGCGATTGAGCGGGGTACGTGTATTTCGGGGGTGCGCGGGAAGTTCCACACGCGATTTGGCCGGGTACGTGGATTTCAGGGGTGCGCGGGAAGTTCCACACGCGATTGAGCGGGGTACGTGTATTTCGGGGGTGCGCGGGAAGTTCCACACGCGATTTGGCCGGGTACGTGGATATCAGGGGTGCGCGGGAAGTTCCACACGCGATTGAGCGGGGTACGTGTATTTCGGGGGTGCGCGGGAAGTTCCACACGCGATTTGGCCGGGTACGTGGATATCAGGGTGCGCGGGAAGTTCCACACGCGATTGAGCGGGGTACGTGGATTTCAGGGGTGCGCGGGAAGTTCCACACGCGATTGAGCGGGGTACGTGTATTTCGGGGGTGCGCGGGAAGTTCCACACGCGATTTGGCCGGGTACGTGGATATCAGGGGTGCGCGGGAAGTTCCACACGCGATTGAGCGGGGTACGTGTATTTCGGGGGTGCGCGGGAAGTTCCACACGCGATTTGGCCGGGTACGTGGATATCAGGGTGCGCGGGAAGTTCCACACGCGATTTGGCCGGGTACGTGGATTTCAGGGGTGCGCGGGAAGTTCCACACGCGATTGAGCGGGGTACGTGTATTTCGGGGGTGCGCGGGAAGTTCCACACGCGATTTGGCCGGGTACGTGGATTTCAGGGGTGCGCGGGAAGTTCCACACGCGATTGAGCGGGGTACGTGTATTTCGGGGGTGCGCGGGAAGTTCCACACGCGATTTGGCCGGGTACGTGGATATCAGGGTGCGCGGGAAGTTCCACACGCGATTTGGCCGGGTACGTGGATATCAGGGGTGCGCGGGAAGTTCCACACGCGATTGAGCGGGGTACGTGTATTTCGGGGGTGCGCGGGGAGCAGCACACCCTCTACAGTGTACCCTCTACACCCTCCACGGCCCCTGCAGGTGGCTCACACCACAGGGGCCTACCCAGCACATGTCCTGCAGGCACCCCATCCACCATGGCCATGCCCACCAGCCAACCCACATATCAACTAGCACTACTGCCCACCAACGCATGTCCCCCTGCACCCCCAGCCACCAGGGGCAGCCTCCAGCAGGCCCCCACCCATGTCTCCCCCCACCCCCCACCCCCCAGCAGTGCAGGGGCAGCCTCAAACAGGCCCCCACTCATGTCCCCCTGCACCCCCACCCCCTAGCATCCAGGGGCACCCTCCACCAGGCCCCCACTCATGTCTCCCACCCCCCAGCACTGTGGGGCACCTGCCAGCAGGCCCCCACCCATGTCTCCCACCACCCCCACCCCCCCAGCATCCAGGGGCACCCTCCACCAGGCCCCCACTCATGTCTCCCCCCACCCCCACCCCCCAGCAGTGCAGGGGCAGCCTCAAACAGGCCCCCACTCATGTCCCCCTGCACCCCCACCCCCTAGCATCCAGGGGCACCCTCCACCAGGCCCCCACTCATGTCTCCCACCCCCCAGCACTGTGGGGCACCTGCCAGCAGGCCCCCACCCATGTCCAACTCATGTTCCCCACCCAACATGTCATCACAGTCCAGATCCCTGGTCTCTATGGTCAGCCCCCAAATGCAAAACACCCACCCGAGTATTGCATCCACCCACTCATAATCTGCAATTACATCACAGAACACCAATTGCAAGTTCCAAAACAAACACATGTCCCTCACATACACCCAATGGGTGTCAGTGAATCTCAAAACACATAACATGAAATGCATGAAAACAATGAGACACCACACATTGAAGTGCAACAAATAAATAATGTATTAAAGGAAAGATGAATAGAAACAAAAATGAAGAAACTGAAATGTGAATGGAAAAAAATGAAAAGAAGCATGTCCGTCCAAAAAAAAGAAAAAATCAAAGAATATAGAAATCCAAAGTAATGTACTACAAAGTCAATGTCCACCAAACAAAATCCAATGTGAAAAAAAAACATAAGCCATTGATCCATGGATAATTCAAAAAAAAAAATATGTACAAGTCCACAACTATGTACAAAGCAAGAAGCCAGGGTCCATCATCCCAACAAAATAAAGGAAACCTAACTAACTACACTAACTAATAAAAAAAACTATATACAAAAATGTGGCCAATGTCCAAAAGGTCCAAATGAAATAAAAACAAAAATGAAACTTAACACTACCTACATAACTATGTACAAGGGCAGCGGGCTAGTTCCACGGCTCACTTCTGGATGTGCCGGGCCAGGGCATCATCGAACTCCTCCTCTATGTCCCGGAGGCGGTCCACCTCCATGGCCCCGAGGGTCCGCAGGGCCGTCGACGTGTCCACCTCCAAAGCCCTGCGGATTGCCTCGAGGCACTCGACCCGCCTCAGGGCCCTCTGCATGGAGTTCTCCGCCCTGACCATTGAGAGCCGTGCCTCTTCCGCCCGCTGCCGCTCCGCATCTATGGCGTGGCCCAACCGCTGCCACACGGAAGACACTTTTTGTCCTGGGTCCTCCTGCCCTCCGGCCGATGCCTGCCCCTCCGATGTCGAAGGCCCCGAGCCTTCATGGCTCCCACCATGGAGCTGCTGCTGCTGTGCCTCTGCCCCTGCACTGCCTCCTGCTGCCTGCACATCCTCCGCCGGCTGGGGTGCAGTCGTTGACGTGGCCACCCCTGCTGGACGTCCGACTCCCGACTGTGGCAGGGATGCCTCCTCCACCAGCCTGGCCGCACCGTCAGAGGCAGCTCCACAGGGCACCCAGGTGACTGATGGGTGGGAAGATGGCACAGAGGACGACTGGCGCGTAGGGGGTCCAGCTGAGGAGGGGGTCGTGGCAAGCCCCATCAGACGGAGGAATCCGGCCTGGGTGACCTGTCCCAGCAGGCTGACGTGGTCAACGAGCCATTCGAGATGACCTGCAGTCTCTTCATGAAAAGACTGCAGGTCGCCTCGCATGGCCCGTTGACGCAACGCCACTCCAGCCAGGACAGGCTCAACCCGGGCCTGGATAGCCACGTCCGCAGGCAGGGGAAGGCCAGTTGACGTCAGCTCATCCCCTGCCTGAAAACTGGTCTGGACATGGGCATCCCTGCTGGTGCAAGATGATGCAGGGACAGGATCAGAGACAGGATTGCACACAGGCACCTCCGCGGCGGCCTGTGCTGCCTCCTGTCCCTGGTCCTGCACTGCACCACTAGCACCAGTGGGATCCCCACCCCCAGACCCCGTCTCCGGTGCTTGCACGGCCTCCTCCTCCACCAAACCCCCCACCAACCTGGATGACTCTGTGCCATCTTCCCCCGTTGGGCCCTGTGGGGTCCCAGCTGCCCCTTCTGCTGCCGAGGAGTCCAACTGCAACCTCCGCCTCTTGGACCTCCCCCCGGCAGCTGCGGCCTGGGACGCGGCACCGGACTCCTCACTCCCCGACGAGATGACAACCTGGGAGGGGAGCCGGGCCTTGCGTCTCCGGCTGGCGGTCGGATCCCCGCCGCTGTGCTCCACAGCACCTTCTCCGCCCTCTTCATCAGTTGACGCTGCAGACAGGGAGAAACAAAACACAGGCATCAGGGCACTGTACAATGTACACATACACACATGACAGTTGTACATGAGTGGCATTGGCAAACCTCTGACATGTCATCACAATCCCCAACACACATGTCATTACAACTTGCACACACGAGCCATACCACAGCCATGTTGCAACTGCCAACACCATCCATACACATACAACAGCATCAGCAGGCAAAGGTGAGCCAGACATCACATGCAACACAGGAAGTGCACCACACATGTACACACACCACCACACTTGCATGCATGTGTACACCTCTGCTAAGTGTCGCAGTGTTCAGACGGGCATCCATGTCACATCTGCCAATCAGGCTTCCACATACCGCTGTCACATGCATCCATGTTGCATCACTGTTGCACCCTTGTCAAATACACACACATGCACATGTACACAGCGCTGATACAATCAGCTGAAAACAACATACATGCGTGACATCACGGACATGTCTACTCACATACACATTCATACAGACTTGTGTGCCCACACAACTGCATTTGGCATGCAAGCCCACACACACAGGCACCATCCATGTCTCACACATTACAGCCCTCGCATGTGTCAGCCCCACGGCCCTGTACACCCGCACCCATATTCGACCCCATACAAACAGATGTGCAACCTGCACACTACTGAACAATCACCACACGCACTGCTCACAATCAGGATGCATGTACACTCACCGCTCGACTCCAGACGGGTCTGCCTCTCAAGGACCTGGACGTGGAGCGCTGGGGATATGTGTTCCAAGACCCTCATCTGTTCTTCCGACAAGTGGCCCCGGCGCCCCTTGGCATCCGCTGCCTTCAAGAGGCGCCGGGCCTTGGTCAGGGTCCTGGACCTGAAGTCCTCCCAGCGCTTCTTGACATGTTGGAAGTCGCGGACTGCCACCCCCTCCGCGTTGATGGCAGTCATGATGTCAGTCCAGATCCGAGTCCGTCCTTCCTTGTCGGCGCGGCAACTTCCGAAGAGGGCATCATACTGGCCCAGGACTTGCTCCACCAGGACACCAACTTCGGTGGCACTGAAGCTGGTGCCCCTCTGCCTCTCTGGCCGGGGGTTGTCAGTGGTCACAGATGGAGTTGGCCCCGACATGACAACCCCAGAGGCAGGAGTGGGTGGGCAACTGGGTCCTGGGGCTGGGCTGTGGAGCGATGGAATCCCAGTCGGGAGTCTTTGGTTCCAGCAGGGGTGGTCACACCAACAGCACCCCTGGCTGATGTGCAGGCAGCAAATGGCAGGGCACGTGGGCAGCAGGCAGTCAGGCAGCAGCAGATGGCAGGTGGGAGCGTGCTCGGGGCTCTGGGGGGCAGTAGTTCGGCCTTCTGGGCAGGAGCGTGGTCTTCCGTGTGCTTACGCGTGGCCAGCTTGATACGGAGTGATTAGGCACGTGAAAATTCTGCACGTCAGCGTGTAATTCGAGGAAAGGCCCTTAGCGCGTAAGCGCGTCTGCACGCATACGCATTTTCATTGGACCAAAGGCCCTCAGCGCGTGAGCGCGTCTGTGACGTGACGTGCGAGGGAGTATCCCTCATTGCACGTGATGACAGTACACACGTGGATCCCAACCAATCGCGTGTGAAAGTTCACGGGACCCCGAAACACACGTACCCCGGCCAATCGCGTGTGGAACTTCCCGCGCACCCCGAAACACGTACCCCGGCCAATCGCGTGTAGAATTTCTCGCGCACCCCTGAAATCCACGTACCCAGGCCAATCGCGTGTAGATTTTCTCGCGCACCCCTGAAATCCACGTACCCAGGCCAATCGCGTGTAGAATTTCTCGCGCACCCCTGAAATCCACGTACCCAGGCCAATCGCGTGTAGATTTTCTCGCGCACCCCTGTAATACACGTACCCAGGCTAATCGCGTGTAGAATTTCTAGCGCACCCCTGAAATCCACGTACCCAGGCTAATCGCGTGTAGAATTTCTAGCGCACCCCTGAAATCCACGTACCCAGGCCAATCGCGTGTAGATTTTCTCGCGCACCCCTGTAATACACGTACCCAGGCTAATCGCGTGTAGAATTTCTCGCGCACCCCTGAAATCCACGTACCCAGGCCAATCGCGTGTAGAATTTCTCGCGCACCCCTGAAATCCACGTACCCAGGCCAATCGCGTGTAGATTTTCTCGCGCACCCCTGAAATCCACGTACCCAGGCCAATCGCGTGTAGATTTTCTCGCGCACCCCTGTAATACACGTACCCAGGCTAATCGCGTGTAGAATTTCTCGCGCACCCCTGAAATCCACGTACCCAGGCCAATCGCGTGTAGATTTTCTCGCGCACCCCTGTAATACACGTACCCAGGCCTATCGCGTGTGGGGACTCCCGCACACCCCTGAAATACACGCTCCCCGCACTGCGTTTGCTGCTGCCCTTTGCGCTGGATTGGGGATTTTGATGGCTTTTTCCTGCGCAAGGGGCGTTCTTGGGGGCGTAACTGACGCTGCTGCAGGGTCGCTGCGCCACTCTGCGCCACGGCTGGTTGTGGATGTTGGAATCCATGAATACGCTGTGCGCCTGAATGTGTTTCGGCGCACGCGGCTGGCGCAGCCTACCGCACGCGCACACTGTGCGCCAGCCGCGTGCGCCACTTGTGCGCCGAATTCTATGAATTGGCCCCTATGTGTTACTCACCGGAGTGACTAACGTCCTCCTAGTCCATCATCACCTTTCCTCCATCCTGTATAGGAACAGGAAAATAACACTTTCCCTTTAAATGTATGCGCGTGCAGCGCGTGGCCCTGGGAGCATGCACTCCCCTAACCCTTCCACTGGTGCCACACCTCAGTCCCCTTTGATGGGTCGACTGTATTAAACTGTTCAACCTCGCTGCTCTTATTTTAGGGGGAAGGATGGTGAGATGTATGGAGGAAAGGGGACTATGGACTAGAAGTATGTTCGTCACTCCGGTGAGTAACACTTAATTACTCCTACGTCCCATCCCCTCTCCTCCATCCTGTACGGGCAATTACAACCGATAAAAACGCCCTGGGAGGAGAGCTTGACATTCTATGCAAACAGTTTACAGAAGACAGCCTGGCCAAATGCTGCATCAGCCCTGGCCCTGGTATCCAGTCGGTAGTGCTTGCAGAAGGTCGATGGAGTGGCCCATGTCGCCGCTCTGCTAATTACTTGCCAGGGTACATGACGTTGGAAGGCAACAGCTGCTGCCTTGACCCTTACAGCGTGAGCGTGCATGCCCCTTGGTGACTCTTTGCACTGAGCCTTGTATGCCTCTTACATGGCAATTGAATCCTTGAACACTTGTTGTCCAGGCCCTGAGCCTCCAAATTGACAAATAAGGCTCTGGTTTTGCGAAAAGCTGTGGTCCGGTCGAGATAGAATTTTAAAGTTCTTCTGGCATCTAAACAGCGGAGAGTCTTTTCGGCATCTTCCTTTGGGATTGGAAAGAAAGTGGGGAGCACAAACCTGTTAATGTGGAAACAGGAGACCACCTTTGGTAGGAACCTGAGGTGAGTGCAGAGCACAACCTTGTCCCGATGAAACATAGTGTAGGGCTCAGAAGCCACCAGAGATTGAATATTGCTAACTCTGCAAACTGAAATAAGACCGACTAGTAGCGCTGTTTTGAGATTGACCAATTTGATGTCGACTGTGGCCATGGGCTCGAATGGTTTGTGCGCAAGGGCGCAAAGAACAACTTTAAGAGCCCAGACTGGTTGCAGGCATCTGACAGGAGGGTAAAGCCTGGTAAACCCTGCTAGATGCCTCTTCACTACTGGATTAGCAGAGAAGAAAGTAAACTTGTCCAAGTTCCTGTATGCACCAAGGCCGCTAGCTATGTTCTGCAGGTGTCAACCTGGACCCCTGATCTGGCTAAATACGCTGAGAAAGACAACACCTGGTCCAGAGTTCAGGATAGTGGGTCCACTCCATTTTCCTTGGACCAGAAGCAGAACCTGATCCATTTGCTCTGGTACTGATCTCGAGTAGTCTGACTCCTGGCTCCCTGGATGATTTCTAGGTTGTCTTTGGACAGCTGGAGATGTTGAAGAATCACCTGCTCAGGTACCAGGCTCCTAGGACTAGCCTCTCTAGTTAAGGGTTAATCACTGCCCCACCAAGAACTTCTTGTTGGGCTGACAGCTGCCAGAGGTCTGAGAACCATGGCCAGGCCGCCCACTGCGGCGCTATGAGGATGAGATGCAGCTGCCGGGATTGTCTGATCTTACAAACAAGCTTGTGGATGAGCAGTGTAGGGGGAAAAGCATACGCCCGCATCCCACCCCAGGGGATATGGAGTGCATACCAGAGGGAGCCACGCCCCATTCCCCCAGGACACAAACTGCTGACAAGTCTGGTTGTTCGCCGTCGCAAACAGGTCTGTGACTGCGTGACCCCACTTGCTGAAAATCTCTTGAAGGACTCTCATGTTCAGTTGCCACTCCTAATTTTTGGAGCTGATCCTACTGAGTCTGTCCGCCTCGAGGTTCAATTCTCCCGGCAGATGCACCACTGAGAGCCAGAGGTCCTGCGTGATCGCCCACTCCCAAATGATGAGGGCCATAGTGCATAGAAGGGGGAATCTGGTGCCCACCTGCTTGTTTATGTAATACATGCAGGAAGAGTTGTCTATCCGAATGCAAACTGCACTGCTCCTGATTAAAGGTAGGAATGCCTTGAATGCGTGCCAAATGGCCATCATTTCCAGCCAGTTGATGCGGTTCTGCTGGTCGGTCTTGGAACAGAGACCATGTACCAAATGTGTACCCAGAGTAGCACCCCACCCTTGGAGTAAGGAGTCCGTAGTCATAGTATGATCTGTCGGAGATGGTCTGAATGGTCTGCCCACCGTGAGGTTCGCATACTGACACCACCACGTGAGGTCCTGCTGTAGGAGCGCAGGTATAGTGACTGCAGCTCCTTGATGACCCAACTCCTGGTCCCAGGATGCCAGAAAATGCAGCTGCAGCCTGCTCATTTGCAGCCTGGTGAATGGGATAGCCAGGAGGCATGCTGCCAGGACTCCTAGCAGGTGCCGGTACCACCAGGCTGTAGTTACTGTTCTGCTGAGGAAATGAGCAACTGAAGATTTGATCGCTGCAGCCTTCTCCCCCTTGGGGAACAACCTCTGCCTCTAAGTGTCCCACAGCAGCCCCCAAAACACTAGAGTTTGTGTAGGGTAGAGCTGAGACTTCTGTAAGTTGATAGAGAACCCCAGATCCTAGAGTGTGGTCATGAGTCTGGAGGTTGAGTGACTGGTGTGCTCCGGGGACCACCTCTGACTAAACAGTCGTCGAGATAAGGATATACATGGAGGCATTCGGAACTGAGCAGAGCCATCACCCCGTTCATCAGTCTTGTGAATACCCTTGGTGCTGAGTTCAGGCCAAATGGCAGCACCTTGTATTGAAAATGCAACCCCATGACTCCGAACCTGAGGAAGGATTGATGGGACTTCACTATGATGTGTAAATATGCTTCTTTCAAATCCAGGGAGTAAATCCAATCCCCCCCACACAGCGTGCCCACAATAAGTGCTGGCATCACCATTTTGAACTTCTGCAGAGGTAGGTACAGATTCAGGAAGGAAAGATCTAAGACCACTCACAAGCCCGCCTGGTTCTTCTTTTGAATGGCAAAGATTGTGGGATATTTTAACCCACTCCAATGTGCTTCAATACATCATTTTACTGCAATGTTGAAAGAAACAGCCCAAAATGACCACGCCGACTCCTGTGCGTGCCAGAATCTTTAGAACTGCGTTTGTGTCACAAACAGAAAAAGGCTGCACACCCTGCCACACACAGTTCAGGTGGGGTGAGAACAGAGTACTCACTGCAGGAGTATGCCAGTGTGCTCTGCCACATTCAACATGGAGCAAAGGAAAGAAGCAGCATTACAGTGCTGAAAAACCCAAAATGCCTCTTTTAAATGTCATTTTCCTAATCTTAAAAAGTGCTGTTTTGGTGCTAAATCCATTCAGTTCTCACAAACATCTATGATCAAAAAGGCCCTGAAATGCTCAGGATCATCCATTGTGGATGAGAGGAACCGGGCCTCATTTGAATAACAGCTCCGGGCAACAGTATCCTTTGAAAAGCAAACCAGGAACTGTATTTTTCATTTTTCCATGGGAAACACGGCTAAAACTTTGCAACAAGTATCAAGAATCAGCTGTCCAGAGAAAGACTCTAAACAAAGGCATGATACATGTATCCAGGCTGCGAACCATTCCAGCACTCAAAGCTGACTAAAATGGGTATTTGCTGCAGAGGAAAACCGAATTTAAAAGAAATAAATTAAATGTGCTTTTTCCTGAATGAAGAGCAAAATCGTCTATTTTAAAAGTATATCATTGTGGAAAGGCTTCATTATTCAAGAATGTAAAAAGGATTTGCTACTGTTAGAAACACACATATAAACTGTTTAATTCTATATGTTTAAAAGTTAAGATTTAAAAGTATACATCAACTATGTCTAATAAAAAAAAACCTGCTATCCCAGAATGCCAGCCCTGAGAAAGGGTGACACCTCATAAACCTCTGGAGCAGGAAATGCTAATTGCGGGCTGGACAATGGTGCCTTTCAAGTCACATTAGACATTTGTCTTTGCCCCAGGCCAAGACAATAGCAGGCTAAGACACTCACCCTTCCAGTGGGAGCGGCCGGAAGCTTCACTCTCAAGGAAGAGGCCCCACCCTGCTTCAAAGGATTTGACACTTGCTTACAGTTGAAAGAAAAAAAAAACCTGCTTAAGTGACAATGGACTTCCTTTTGGTTTTAAAATGCCTATTTTTCATTTGAACTTCAAGACATTTAACAATGCCACAAGAATGAGAAGAAATTTGAAAAGTGCATAATTCTAATTTTTTTTAATTTTTATTTTTTATTTTGATACAGCTGAATAAATCAACTTTTCAAAAATAAGAACAAATTCAACGATGCATCACATATCATTTACATCTCAGTGGACAAGCAAATGAAAAGGAAAAATAAAAGAAAAACATTAATTACTTAAAAAATAAAAAAACATTTACAAAATGTTAAAAAATTAAAAATAAGACTATGCACGTCTCAATACCCAATTATACATTTGGCTTTAAACACTTTACAAATTGTGCTCAAAAGGTAATTACATCATAATTTGCGCAGGGAGGATCACATCAAGTAATTGAACTAATGCTTTGATCACAGGAAATTTCATATCCGCAAATAATAATTTCCAAATTTGGTTTGCATCATGTTCACTTATGTAGCACATAATTCTAAATTTAATTTTATGCTATTTCTTTGAAGATGTGATTGAGTCTGGTCTCTCGTTCGAGGTCATCAGAGCCCTAAGGGAACTCAAATTGATCATTGATTGAGATCCACAGGGGAGAGATGGAAAGTCATGAATCAACTCCAGAGCTTACTTTGTCCCTCCTTGGTATTCTAGCCGGAATGATCTAGTCATAGAGTAAAACTATAGTAAATATTTTCTTGTCCAAACTGAGTTCTTTTCTGTTTTCACTGGCCAATTTTTCTAAAAACGCCTCGCATTCAACCTTGCATATATTCCTCAGTTTGATAGCTAGAGACTTAATTTCAACTCTGACTTATACATAAGACCTGTAGCTACATCCCAACACAAAAACCATGCCAAAACAGTGTATTTCACCTGTTTTTCTTAAAAAACGTTTAATGAATTTTAGTCGGGAAATACACGTGCGATTTTGTTTTCAATTATGTTCAAACTTCCATTAAGATTCAAAGTGTTTAATTCTGCTCAAATTATAGCTCATGATTGTTAGCATCTTGTCGATGTTGCTCCCATAGATATTGATATTGAGTGAAGGATTTTTGCACACATTCATTGTTTCACACACCCATTTCCGAATGTCATTTTAAAGTGTAAGATTTCAAAATCTGTTTTTCTCTCTGGTTTGGGGAAGGAAGGTTAGATTTGAATTCTATGTTCTATTCTTTGTTCCTGAATACCTGCTACTTCCTTACATCTGTTTAAAGTTGCTTATTGGTGGGTTGAGGATTATTGCAGAGGGAAATGCAAACATAAGTGCTATCTTTCAAACAAGCCAAAAACTGTTCTTTTCTGTGTTTATATTCTGTGTTGCTAAAAGTGAATTTAACTGCCTTACATGCCTTTCTATCTGTTATTGTCATCACATTGGTGATTGCTGCTCCCTATTACAAAGTATATGTGATGTTAATTTTAAATAAATAAATATTACCTTTACCAAGTTAGCCTGATTCCTGGTCCATTGTGACCTGGGGGTATTTTGAGAAGAGGTGTGACATGAGTGGTATATCATTCAGAATATTGAACCTATAGACATAATAAAATAAGTATTTGATTTGTGCGCGGCATACTAGGCTGAGACCAGGGTGTATCGACTAATTGAAATCCTTAACAAGATGCAGGAGTAAAAGCCCTGCCCCTGCTGAGGGAGAAGAACCTCCTCCACTGCCTCGCTCTCCACCAGGGAACAAATCTCTGCCAAGAGTGAAGGAGTCTTGATCTGTGGAAGGAAAGGGGAAAAGAAGGAGGGAATGGCAGGAGAAGCCGGAAGCCAGAGGAGACCACCGAAATCACCCATGAGTCCATGAACGAGAGCACCAAGCTTGACTGTGCAGGGCCAGCTTGACCCCAACTGGGGTGCTGTGAACCTGAGAAGAGCCGTCATTGCTTTTTTGGGTTGGAGACAGATGACCAATTGTGGGAATGAAAATAGCTGTTGTGCGAAGACTTCTGGTGTTTTCGCCTATGTTGGCTGGGTGATCTGTCCTGCTGCCTGGACTGGCCGTCCTGGAAACCCTGGAAACTGCTAAAGGATCAGCTTCTGTCGAATTGAGAGTGGCCCTGCATGAAGGGTTTGGCCGCTGGCTTGGTGAGAATGGCCAGGGACTTGGCCGTCTGCGAGCTGCTCTTCTTTTTATCGAATTCCTCATTCATGGAGGAGTGGAACAAGTCAATGCCATCGAAGGGTAGGTCTAGGATGCTGTCCTGAACATCAGGATTGAATCTAGTTGCCTTAAGACGTCCTTCTCATGTCAGTTGCCAAACAGATTGCCCTGCTCGCAGTATCTTTGTGCACCACCGTAGCCTTCATGATGTCCTGTGCCACGAGCTTCGCTTCTGTGAGTCCTGCCTTGAAAGAGGCTTGTTTGTCGGACGGAATATACAGAAGGAAGTCTGCTACCTCTCTCCACAGCCATTGGATAGCCGCTGCCAGGATGGTGTCAGCATTGGCCTGCTTGAGGTGAAGGCCCACATTCCAGTAGACCTTTTTCCCATAGGCCTCGAAGCATTTCCTCTTCCTTGCCCAGAAGCACTGAAGATGCAGAGCTTGTGGTGGAGGTCTGGGATTGGCATTCATTGATGCTGCAGCAATGACTAAAGACAGTGGCTGGAGGTGCACTGACAAGAGCAGAGTGTCGCCCTCTACCTGCCTGAACTTTGCGTCCAGCTTCTTATTTGTTCTCTGAGTGGGGGGGGGGGCTTGAGCCATGCCTTCTTCACCCGGGCCTCCACATCTTTCTGTAACAGGGTGCCAGATCTGGATTCTGCTTTGATAATTAGCACTTCTGTCAGTACCCCTGACTCCGCAGCTTCTTCTGGGGCTGAGGAATGCCCAGGTAATCAGCTAAACCAGCAATCCTATCATGGAATGCCCTTGCTGACAAAGGTGTGTCCTGCTCCTCCTCATCAGTATCTTGTTGGTCACCTGTGCTAGAAGGGGCCCCTGGGTCCGCATGTGTTAGTTCTGCCACTGAAGAAGGCCTAGGCCCTGCAACTGGAGGTGTAGACACTGGTACCGGAATCACCAGTAGCATGGGCAATGGTGGTGGTGAAGGTAAAGGTTGCGCATGGACTGGCTGAGGTGGTGGTGTTGGAGGCAGCATCCCCTGGATTATGCCCTTCAGGATGTTCCCCATCTGTGGAGATCGCATGAGGGTCAAAAATGTATCAAGAAAACCATCCTCTCAGCGGGCTGGGAACAAGCCTGCACCGGCAACGGCTGTGGTGGAGTAACAGCCTCCTGTCTGTTTCCTCCTGGCAAGTACATGCCCTCAAGGTACTGTGTCTGACCGAGAATGTCAGGTATGACATGGTCCATGTGACCGGAGTCATAGGACCGCAGTCTGCCCTGGCCGCAAACTTGCGCCTTTGCGGTTCACCATGTTGGCAGGCTATTGTTCTGGGCGCCATCTTGTCTGTGTGTGCCGCCATTTTGTCCATGCCTTCTGCACGTGCAACTGTGAACGACGTGGGCCTGGTCTCGGCCTGCATGCCTGGACGCAGCGGCTCTGCCCCACCCTGCACCTCAGGCGTGTGCCTGGTAGGCAATTGGCCCTCAGCCATGTGGCTGGTAGTTCTGTCTGTGCTGCATGTAGGCGCTCCCTCAGGCGTGTACCCGGTAGCAGAGCTGAGCCCTCTCTTGGCCTTTACAATTTAATCTTTTTCAAAGTTCGGTAGTCACAAAAAAAAAAAATATTCAGTTTTCTAAGCCTTTTGGTTATCGTACTGTCAAAAGTCTTTAATTTAAACTGGACCGGCATTCACACTGCCTAAACTGTCCTTTGCTCATTCATGAGCGATTCCACCTGCAGAAACCATGCAGTTCACCACACAGCGTCCCAGAGTCATTAATGCTCCTTTGACTTACCGGCTACGCTGTCTCTGGGTGCTGCAATCTCCGTCGGCAGGCTGTCTGTTGCTGTCGCTCAGCGCACCCTTGTTCCAGGATCTCCGCTGGCTCGGTTGTTCAGAGAATGAGTCCCTCTGACTCCAGGAAGTCTGCAGACCAGTTCTGCTGTCGAAGACCTTTCAAATGCTCCCGCCACAATCCGCTTCCCCTGCAATGACTCTGCAGCTCCTGGGCGCTTCCAGCATGCATCTCCCTGGTCTCACCTCCAGCTTCTCCTGCAAGCGTTCCACAGGCAATCTCTCTGGCGATCTACTAGGCAAACTCCCAGGCAATGGCATTAGTCTCACCTCAGCGGGTCATTTATACCGCCTCCTCGCCCCAGGTGCAGGCAATGTTCCTTTACTGCATAACGGTCTTGGTACTCAGCATCCCTCGTCCTTGTCCCAGTAACAGAGTGGTGTTTGTGTATGTCTGTGTTAATAAAGAGAGCATGTCTGACTCTGGGTTTTCTCTTCCTCGTCTCAATATCTGACTGGCGTGTATTGGGAGAGTGTTTTCTAGAAAAGTAGGGAAAATATTGGTAATACACTATAAAAGCATGGGGGACATTTGACTCCTTATGAAAGGGAAATGGAGGATACCGTGTCTCACCCAAGGGTGGCTCCTACCCACTCCCCAAGACTCCTCCACCCAGGTGATGCTCCCTTTCATATCCACCACCATGGTAAGGAGCTGAAAGTGACGGCCATTATATATATATATAAATATTCAGTGAAAAAACATTGTTAAAGGGACGTTATGGTTCAGTTGCAATAATAAAAATCTATCAAATTCAGTGCAAAAACTTTGTTAAAGGGACGTTATAGTTACTTTGCACTAATAAAAACCTATCCATGTTATGGTTACAAGTCAAATCGAAATTCGGCAGTTATGGTAAGCTAAACAGTCATAACTCATGCCACCACCGGGCACTTTACACTCCACCTACTCTACCATCAACCTCTGCCTCTATCTTTCACTTCAGTCACACTAATACTGATCAAGTGCTATCTCTACTGATGAAGGCTAACCACTCTTGTGCTACATCAGACATTCTTGCTCCTCACGTAGCCAAGCCTATTGCCCCTTTAGTAGCCTCTCACTTAGCTGAACTCTTCAAACTGTCCTTCGGGTCTGCTTGCGTTCCCTCTGGTTTCAACACAGCCATTGTCATGACTCTCCAAATAAAGCAAGGGGCTGACCCAAAGCCACTGGCTAACGTTTGCCCTGTGTCTCTCCTTCTGCACTACTCTAATGTGCGGAAAGATTTGTGTTCAACCGTCTCACCAATTTCTTAGACATCCACAACATTCGAGAGTCCCTACAAGCAGGTTTCCATTCCTGTCACTCCAGAGACACTGCTCTCATGAGACTGTCCAACTTAATTGCCTTTGCTAAGCACTCCAACCTATCCAGTATCCTAATTCTCCTTGGCCTTTCTGCTGCCTTTAATCACTCTGATCTCCTTAATCCTCTCTTTCTTCTTGGGATTCATGATCAAGTCCTTTCCTGGATTAAATCCAATCTTCCACTTCACCAATTCTCTGTCTCCTGGAGCAAGAACACCTCACAACTCACTCCTCTAACTGTTGGTGTTCCACAAGGGAATGTCTTGGGTCCGCTCCTCTTTACATTCTACATCTCTCCTTTTGAGGCAGTAATCTCCTCATTTGGGTTCTCGTACCAACTCTTCGCAGACAACACCCAAATATTCTTCTCTTTTCCTGAACTCTCCCCTGATCCCTCTATCAAAATGTCCAACTGTCTCTCTGTCATTAAATCTGCACTCCCTGATGTTAAAATCTACCAAAACAGAGGTGCTCCTATTCCCTGTCAAAAGCTCTGTCTCATCTCTTCCTCTGCCTATTGTAAGGGGTCAGAAATGTGAGATAGACATCTTTGTAAAGAGTTTCCAAATTTAGCCATTTTATTACATATAAGGTTCCATAAACACCTCACTAGCCCTACCCTGATGAGGATTTCCCTGCCTAAAATAAACAAAAGGAAACACTCTAACAAAAGGATATGTGTCCCTCAAACTTGTACATCCACAAAAGTTCAATTCAACAAATATATATAGCATGTAATCAAATTCACACGATGACCATCGTCTTTTCTCATACCCTGGTTGCATTAACCTTCCACAGATCTGAGCATGGTTTTGTTTCACAGTTCAAAAGAAAACAAGGAAATCCTGATTTCTCACAAAAGTTCTGGCACAGTTCGGAAGATGATTTGCCACAAAGTTCCAACACATTTCTGAGGAATTAAACTTGATAACAAAAAGCTCTGTTGAATCAATGATGTACCAAAATAAATAGTATGCTCCAACTCCTCCTGGAGTAAGAACAAGTATCACACTGGTCTTTTCCAAATAAACAGCAACAATTGTCTTTGTCGGGATGATTTGCCACACACTTTGATTTCTGAGATATGTAACTCCTCCACAGCAGGTGTACACACTTCCTCTTTCAATGTCACAATTAACTTGAATTGTCTTTGTTAGAACCACAGCTCAGCACATTATATACGATCACCTGGTAAACTCATTTACTAGGCCTTCTACTTTGACAACTTGTTATATTGTTATACTTGCAAGCCTGCTAAATGCTTCACAAAATAACAAATTGTGCTTCAGTGGTAATTTTCAATTTAGAACAACAACTTCACAAAGTTTATTTGGCATTCATCTTTAAACCAGTTTCGAGTAAACAAGGAATCACCATTAGTGCTCTTTAGGACTCCTTCGCAACTATGCTCCTCTCCCTCTGGATAGCCTTCTCCAGAAGGGCAGTAAGTCTGCAACCTTTCTTTCCCCTCTACGCCAACAACCACATAGTGACCAGGATATGGTAACACTGTACTTCTGTCTTGGCTTTGGCAATCTGTGCTTATGTCAATTGGTGATCTGTACTTCACAACTTAAGAGTAGCAAGTCTTACAGCTCTGGGGTTCCCCAATGCACCCCTCTTGCCTTAAACAACATTAATTGTATTGATATTGTTGAGTTTTTAAATGCTCTTGGCTTGGGTAATGCCTTTAAGCTCTTGGTTTTAATAAAGATTCCCCACTGGGTTTTTGGGCCTTCCACCAACTCACACGCTTACTTACATATTCATTTTGATTCAACAAATGTTTGTTTTTTAAGAGTTTGGTATTCAGAATTGTCAACAGTACTCCTTTCACTTGCACGTGAGTGAAGCTAGTTGATGTGAACACAGAGACAATGTCGGAGCGTTCCAGAGTCACTTGCAGGCCGTGAACTCACCGGGTAAGTCTCTCGCACCCGCTCCGCTTGTTGTTCGCAAGTCTTCGGTTGCTGTGGCTTGCAGCCGTCGGGCAAACAGCCGCTTCTAACCCGCCTCTGCTCTCGCCACTTGAAATCAGAGCTCCTGCTACTCTGGAGAGCTTCAGGGGCAACCCAATCACCCGCAAACTCTTGTGAGGACATACTTCCCTTGCTGCTTCTGCTTCCTGCTGCGCAACCTCTGCACAATGAGGCTTCAGTGGGCAAGCATCCTCTTCCCGCTGTGCAACCTCTGCAACAGGGACAACTTAAGGCAAAGACCCTCTCATGAACCTGTGCCTTTTCTTCCCAGTAGCTTTCCCTTCAGCTACATACACTGCCTGCACTGCTTTCTCCTCTCCTGCTGCTCTACCCCCTGCACCCAATGGGGCTTTTTAAGACTCCCAGTCTCCCTCCGTTGTAGGTCATTTTCATTAATTAACTGACTGCTCCTACAGCAGTGTTTCACTGCATTCCTCTTCCTCGTCCCAGTACTGAGGGAATTATGGGACTTGAAGTCTCATCCAACAACCTTTTCCACTTTGCAGTAAACCATTAAGAGATTGGGGTTTCAGGGGAAGTTAAACAGGGGGTTGCCTCTTCCTCCTGACCTGTTCTCCCCCCCATGTGATTCTTCCACAGAATATCACCCCCCGGGTCGACATCAGGAAGAATCTTCCTTCCCCAGGCCACATGAGAAGGGTCGCAGGAAGGGATTCAGGAGGTGGCGGGGGCATCACTACTGATTCATCAAACTATCCAGTTCCCACATGGCACTCTCCCCTACTCTTCTTCAGCTAGAAACTTCAGTGTCACCTAAGACCCTTCTCACACCTTCTCTACTTTCAGCTCCAGAACTGGAACAGCAGCTCGTCTCAACCTCCCGAATATTAGGAAAATCGGGCACCTCGTTCCTTTCAACATATCGCCAAGCATCTCTTAACCACTCTTGTCTTCTCTAAACTGGACTACTGTGCCAGCACCAGCATCCTCTTTGGTCTCCCCACCTATGCTTTCTGTCCTCTTGACAAGATCATTTTATTTATTGATATTTGTAAGGTGCCTGTACAACAGATGGTGTTTCAAGGCGTCACAAGACAAAAAAAGGGGGAGAATGGGAGAAAGATAGCAATAACGGTCCTACTAGGCCTTGTGACATTCGGATCATGCAATTGCAGTAACAAGAAGTGAGGGGGGCAGGGAAGAGCCAGTCGGACAAATTTAAAGTGCTAGGGTGGGAAGGGAAGTGCAGGGTAGAGAGGAGAGAGTGCATGTGAACTGGGGGTGCAGAAGGAGGAGGA
This sequence comes from Ambystoma mexicanum, assembly GCF_040938575.1. Lineage (NCBI taxonomy): Eukaryota > Metazoa > Chordata > Amphibia > Caudata > Ambystomatidae > Ambystoma > Ambystoma mexicanum. The sequence goes on from NC_090934.1 coordinate 968,969,209, forward strand.
GGGAAGAGGGAACAGGGTAAAAGCGGCTAGGCGAGTGCTAAGGGGAGGTCAGGAGGGCAAGTGCCAGAGAATTGCATGGGGTGCAGGTCCAGATGCTAAGTGCAAGGAAGGGGGTGGCCTGGGCGGGGGGGCTTTGTGCCATCTAGAACTCAGAGGGAACCAGGCAGACAATCATTGCGGCAGACGGGGGTGTTAGCAGGGGAGGGAACTTCTCTACCAGGACTCTTTTTGATCTCCCTCACTTCACACCTACTTCCTCGCACCGTCAACAGGCTGGATGGCTGAGGATGGAAAACAAGGCCAGATTTAAATTACTTCTCCTGGTTCACAAATCTATCCATGGTAAGGCACCACAGTATCTATCCTCCTCTATCCAACTCTATAAGCATTATCGAAATCTCTGTTCTGCCTCCTCGACTACTGTGGCGCCTCACCCTCCCTGTGCTACCTCTCACTTTGGCTCTAATCTCTTCTTGCTCTACTTGCATGGAATTCCCTTCCCTTGGACACCCAAGAAACAGTCCACACAGATTTTTTTTCAAAACTAAACTAAAAGCCTACCTCCTCACCTCCAGTTACCCTCTTAACCTACCTCTCATCTGCCTGCTAGCTATCATTTTTCCTTTGCCTCTAACCTGCCTCTGTCCCTCTCTTCCTCTACCTCCACTCTAGCATCTCACCCATAATGGTCACATTCTGAGAACAGCTTGCCGTACTGCGTACCTGCACTTAAAAAAGTCCAATGTTGGTTGTACTTAATCTATGTATGTCCACTTCTGTATTGTCCCTGGTGACTGTTCCATTTACTCTTATCCACATCCTGGTCAGAATGTCCCTCAAACTCACCCCATTGTAAGAAGTTCACTGCTTCCTGCAAATCATATTTCTTCTCTGTTGTACATTCTTTTGTGATTAAAAGAGAATTTTTCCTCCTGTATATACATAAATAAATAAATATTTGTTTGAAGTAGGGAGTGAGGATCAAGTTGTAGCACTACAAGTTTCCTGCACTGATACATCTCTTTGGAGAGCTGAAATGGTTGCCACTCCCATGGTGCAATAGGCTCTTAGATTTTCAAGGACATCTTTTCCAGCATATAGTTGGTCATCCTGTCTAATATTTGCCATTCTAGAAATGTAGAAGCCAAGAGATGTTTCGGGTCAAGTCTAAGTAACCTCCCTTCATCCTTAGAAGGCTGAGGAGGTGAATAAAAAGCTGGCAGTGTTATCTTATGTGTCAGATGAAATTCAGAAACCACATTGGGAAGGAAGGAGGGACAAACTCTCAGAACTACCTTCTACTTGGAGAACATAGTAAATAGTGGTTTGCATAACAAGGCATGTAACACAGTCACTCTGCGAGCAGAGGTGATGGCTACTAAAACCATGGTTTTCAAGGTTATTAACTTGAGAGGACAAGAATGGAGAGGTCTCATTAAAAAAGTCGGTACCATGTTCAAATACCAGAAAGGACCCTGAAAAGAGACTAGTTGGAATGTATGTGTCAGTCCTTTCAAGAATTGTATGACAATTGGAATCATAAAGTAAGAGCCTTGTTCTGGCATGCATTTAAAAATAGATAACGCTGCCAAGTATCCCTTAACAGTAGCCGCCTGCAGCCTTTGGTGGGCTAGGTGCAGTAAAAAAGAAAGCACTGCAGGTGTATTGCAAGAGAAAGGATCTATATCTTTAGCTCTACACCAGGTGCAAAACCTGCTCCAATGGCAGCGGTAGGGTGCTTTTGTTGCTGGTCTTCTAGCCGAAAGCAACACTTCCATAACGTCTTTTGGGGGATGCCAATCTTTGTATCTTATCCTCTCAAAAAACAGGCGTGAAAGTTCAGTGTTCTGGTTCCTGGACGAAGAAGACAACCTCCCCCTTGCGAGAGTAGATCCACTCTATGGGGAAGAGGGCATAGAGGGCAAATGGCAGATGGACATGTCTAGAAATCTGGGTACCATGTCCTCCTGGCCCAATCCGGAGCAATCAAGATCATGGATTTCCCAACCTCCTGATTGAATGAGGAATGACAGGGACTGGTGGGAATGATTACAGGAGTGGAAATCCCCAGTCCACTATGAACATGTCCCCCAGAACTCCTCTCTGAGGAAATTTCCAGGAGCAGAACAGGTTGCACTTCCTGTTGATATTGGACATGAACCGATCCAGTTGAGGGCTTCCCCAATGGACGAAGATCTCTAGAAGGACTTCCTGAGCCAAATCCCAATTATGGGAGATCATGCTCTGCCTGTTCAGATCATCTGCTGCCATATTCCCTTCCTCGGCTAGGTGAACAGCTCACAGAGAGATCCCCTTTTGTAAAGCCCAAAACCAGAGCTGCATTGCCTGCTTGCTCTGTGGTAGTGACCCTATACCTCCTGTTGTTGAGGTAATGATGACCACTGTGTTGTCCGTCATTATCAGGACATTATTCCTCTCTATAGATGGCAAAAAGGCCATCACCATCAATGCTAGTCTGATAGCCCTCAGATCTGAAAGGTTTATGTGTAGTCTTGATTCTAATGGGGACCAAAGTCCGCTCATTGTCAGATCGCTCATGTGAGCTCCCCATCCCATGAGGGAAGCATCTATGACTACAGTTAGCTCCAACAAGGGTTGCCAACAAGGTTCCTCAATCACATTCCCGTCACAGGCCCATCACAGGAGATCCTGCGTGGCCTTGTTTGGGACCTGAAGAAGGTCCACCATCCTGCCTGAGAACTGTGACCCCTGGGTTCTGAGGGCCTGCTGGAGGGACCTCACCCTTTGGCGGGCTTCTGGCACCTGGAAAATTCATGATACCATGAGGCCTAGCAAATTCAGAAAGTTGAATGCCGGTTGGTATTGAGTATTCTGAAATCTTGACACCATCTGCAAGATATGTTCAGCCCTCAACTTGGGAGGCAAAGCCTTCCCTGTGGAAGAGTCCAGGACCGCTTCAATTAATTGATTTTTTTGAGAAGGTGTCACCTGGGACTTCTTGAGGTTGAGGGAGAAGCCTTGTTTGTGGCAGGAATGGCAGGTGATGTTGAGATGTTCCAGATCCTGCTCGGGAGAGCGAGCTCTGATCACCCAAACATCTAGGTAGGGAGAACCTCAGGTCCTTTCAGTGCTTGGGCTGTATATACACGTGGAATTAAGTATCCTGAAGAATTAGTGACACCATTCAGTCCTCCTGGAACTGAAGGGCCTGGAGGACCTACAAAAGAGTGACCATCTTTAATGTGTCACTCCTGGGGAACTTATTCAAGCGCCTCAGGTCCAGGATGGGTCACAGTCCTCTGTCTTTCTTGGGAACAAGCAAATAGGTGGAGTACCAACCCTGGAATTGCTCCACTACAGGTACCCTCGTCACAGCACCATCCTCCAACAGAGAAATATCTCCTGTCGAAGGAGCAGATCTGGTTCCCAAAGAGATTGTTTGCTCGGGGGACAATCTGGGGGTCTTTGCAGAAAAGGGAGACACCCTTGGGTCACTGTCAGTAGGGCCCACTGATATGTAGTAATTGGATGCCCTTCTTGCAGTTGCTGGGTCAACCTGCCTCCCAGCATGGTCCTGTGAGCAAAGTGCTGAGAAAGGTTTTGGGCCAGCGGCTGTGGCAGGGTGAAATGAGGAGGTTGTTGCCTGAGCAAATTCTGCCCCACGGACCCTGGGGGCACATGTGAACCTCCTTTGTCCTTGTCTCTGGGTAGCTCGACCTCTCCCCTTTGGCCAAAAGAGGAGTAATAGCAAGGCTGTCATCCGCCTTTGGCCCAAATAGGTTGGATTCATCAAAGGGTACATCCAGGAGCCTTCATTGGACATCGAGGGCTAACACAGACTTATGCAGCCAAGCAAATATCCTGATTATTGCGCTAGAGCCCATGCATAGACTGACACAGTCTGATGCATCTAGGCCTGATTGAAAGGATTGCCAACATTAAGGATATTACTGAACCCATCTCACATCTCACCTTCAGGAATGTTTTCTGCGACTTTGGAAATTACATTCCAAAATGTATGCGCATATTTTACCAGAGTACAAGATGCATTAATGGGTTTTAATGCCATGCTTCCAGCAGAGAATACCCTTTTTGCTAGTGCGTCATATTTGATATTGTCCCTATCCGGGGGGATGGTTGGATAAACTGCAGCCTTTGAACTGGAGGTAGCTGCCTGTACTACCAAACTCTCAAGTGCTGGGTGCCTGGAAAGAAAGTCAGGGTCCACAGAAGAAGACCTGTACTTTTTTCACCAACTCCTTGTTCACAGCGGGAGTGGTGTCTGGTTTTTGCCAGGTTTCCAAAAATGTTTTTTTTAATGCTGTATGGAAGGGCAGCACAGGCTCTTTAGGAGAGTCTCTATCTAAGATGTCTGTGAGATCCACCTTGGTAATGTCCTTTGCAGGACTCCCTCAACCCAAATATTCAATCACCCTGTTCCTGACTGTTCTATAGGCCACATTTGGTTGAAATTGACATCTGGCGTGCCAAATTCAACCTCAGGTGAGGGATCCAGACCACTGGCTTACTTTAGAAAAGTAGTTAAGTCTTCTGTACGAGATTGATCCGAGATCAATTCTTCTGGAACATTAGGAGTTCCAAAACCTTCATATCTAAAGGGTATGAAGTTGCCTTCTTCCTCCTCTACCTCGGAGATGGACCCAAAGGATTTGGAAAGAATCTGTCTTAGATTGGGGCTTAGAGTGGACACTGAGGTCGATGTCGAAGAACACTTTGACTCCTTCGAGGAGGAAGTCACAGAAGCTTATGGCTTCAATGTTATCCCAGTGGTTGGCGCTGTCAACGCTACTCAAGACGATATCCCAGAAGTCTTCAGACTCAGGTTGTTGGGCACGCGGTTTGAAGCCTTACTTTATTCCCTGTCAGTCTTGGGATCAATATGCCTTTTCATCTCTTTTGAGGGACCAGCGGGGGGCTGCCTTTCGAGAACACGTTCATCCTTTTCTCACAGAAATGTTACCATTTACCCACTGAGGTGGTCCTTTGGGGGGAAAGTACCTGAAGTTTATCGGGCAAGCAATCTGAAGATGATGAACAATGGCTTTGTTTGGTTGACGACTTCTGTGATGATGAAGAAGAGTAACGAGAATCGCTCTTGGATCTTGATCGCTTTGAATACTTGGAGCGATTTTGGGGCCTTTCTGGAGACTGGTCTCCGGTGGAATTTCTACCTTCGGGAAGATTTTCGCTTAAAAAATGTGGAAGATGGAGACTTGGAAACTGACCAACCTAGGATGAGCTTCGACCTTCTCTCCTTCAAGGCCTTACAGGTCGTCGATTGGCAGAAGCCGCATTCCACTAGTTCATGTTCTTTGCCAATGCACCTGAGACAAATCCTGTGGGGATCAGTGATCGCCATCTTCGAGCCACAGTCTCCACATCTCTTAAAGCATGTTTTTGGCATAGACATTGTGATAAATCACAAAAAGAAATACGATGTTAGTCAAAGAGAATCTCTGAGGCGAGTCGAACTGTCCCAGAGCATGCTGTTGTGGAAAAACGGAACTGAGGCAACGTGCACAGTGTGTGCTATTTATCCTATCAACAACGTCATGTCCAGACGCAGGAATGGTAACCATCAAGGGACATTGACGACAATGCCGCAGAGAGTCCGCTGCTTTCAAAACATTTTCTAAGACGGCAAAGTAGGATATATGTAAGATGAGGAATCCATGGGAAGACACAATCCATTAGAAATTATAAAACACTTGTAGAACACCCATGTTATGCGATTATAAGACCATTGAAAAACACTTGTGCACATGATGTCTATCTGCATAATCGAAATTATGTATAGTTTCAATGTCAGTACTAATGTTACATTTATCGAAAATGGTAACAAACTAAAACCCTGTTTTTATCCATAGCTATGTCACGAAAATGTGCGTGTGTTGTGGCACCCATGTTCACATGGATGGAGTGTATTCCCAGCACTGGAGCATCACCACACCAATGGAACCATAATTATCTTATTATAGGAAGATCGTGCTGCTCCCATTAGGCCATTTGCATTACCCGTCGTAAAAAGCAACACGCCACTTATAAACTTGTGAACAGAACTGACGAATACATCATATTTGTGGATGTTGAATGAACCGCTTTTTCTATACAAGGGAACGCAATGTGCTTTGTGATAAAAGCTGGAGGTAAATCCGCCGACTTTGCTCCAATTTTCAGTGGAATTAGCACTACTGGAATTACTGATGCAGTAGTTCCGCCAACATCCCCCATTGAGTCCAATGGACTCAAAATAAATGGGGCCTACCTCCATTTGTAATCCACCGGTAATACCGCTGGACTAAGTGGCACTAACAGTAATACCATTTGGTGGTTTTTGGGTTGATCTGCCACCCAGATACCACAAAACACATAATGAGCCCCAAAGTCTTAGACATGGCATAGGTCGTTAGCAACATCCCCCATCAAGACTTGGGCTTTGTACTGAGATTTAACATGCCTTTTTTGCATGATTTGCCAGCATTACTGTGAGCATTTTGAAACATGTGAACACAGAAAACAAGAAACATTTTGGAGGAGAAAACTAATCTGCTGTTTTTTCTCATTTCTGTAAATTGCCCAATATCATTTTTGGTCACACGCATTATGGGATGGAGTCAAACAAGCTGACAAGAGGTGCATCACTCTAAATGATATGCCCAAGTGTTGTTTGATCAACCTTCTCTTACAAAAACCTCCTTCTAAAAGGATAGGTTGTTGAAGCAAAGGTTCAAAAGGAGAGCTGACATAACATTTAAATAAAAGGTGTAATAGCAATAATTGTGATGCTCTTTGGAGTTGCTTCTGTGAAAACATAAAAGTTATACTTGTTAACTTTATAATATTTTCATTTGTACCTTCCGTTTTCTGCATGGTGTGGCATACTCATTAGTGATTTGCGATCTGGACTTTCTTCATAATTTTTACAACCAATGCATTTGCAGATGGAGGAACACATGATTTTAGCCTGTGGAGAAATATGATAATATACCAATGAAGTAAACACTGAAATATTAAAAAGAGAATTTTTGAAAGTTATTTCACCCATCCACCATATCACTTAATTGATTTAAATGTATAGGCATATACAAAACTGTACTTGCACTTGTACAACACTGTATGGTTTTCTGTTGAAAAAGCACACATGCAACACTTTGAGAAGGTTCTATGGTGCAGAGAACATTAACTGTTGGAGTGGCACCCTCAATAAGCAGGTAATTACCTCAGGTTCAAGACAAGGTCTACCAGCATTGTCAAATTCGGGTACTTTGAGTGTCACAAACTGAACCGTTTTCAAGATGTACAATGTAGGATTTAGGTTCAAAACATTTAAAATACATTCTTTAAAGATGCATTAAAATAATAACAGCATAAGCTCCACAAACAGTAACAATCAGATAACAACGACGGCATAAAGTATAAAACAGAGGAATATAACAAACCATACAAAAAAGTAAGGTAAGACAGTTAATCGAAATAGCTAAGTGCATAAATAGATAACTAAATTAATCATGTATTCTCCAAACAGTCAAATATCCCTCCTTGCTCCATAGGAACAAAGAAGTAGTCAGGATCTAGTCTTCCAGGCAGCTAAGCCAAAAGACGCCAAGCGGAAGCTTAATTGCACATCGTTTGATGTTAGTAATGTATATATAGTTGCTTTATAACGTCTAGAATCCAGGGTATCTAAAATTGGTACCAAAAAGGGTTTCCTCAGTGTAACAGAGGGTGCAAAACAGAAAAGAATTATCAAAGTTCCTGCTCCCCACATTGACATAAAGATGACTCAATGCTGTCCCTCCCGCCACACCATTTGGCTCTAACACAAGCCAGTGGAAGAATATTAAATCTCATATAAGTGATGATAACACAGTGAGTTTCCATATGAACATATTCCAAATAATATGCAAAGCCCAATACTGGTACTATCTGCATATATACCTTAGCTTCCCTAGTATGTATAAAAGCAACATTCCTTTTAGCTAGGAGAAATTCCCACAGATCAGCCTTAAGCGCAACTTTGCCATTAACTGGAAAGATGTCAGTATTTTCAAACCACTTAATCCTGCCCCCAGCAAACATGGACTGCTTTTTATACTATAGGCAGGGGATCGTGTCATACAACAAGAAGCCCCACATACTATGTATTACACATTTTGCAAGATCTAAGCAATCATCTTTTCAGATGTATACCCAGAAGATGAATGGATGCATTGCAAGACAATCTGAAAAATGGTCCAAACCAAGTTCCATATGAGTTGTGCAGGTGGGTGTTGTTTGCAGAACCCTTAACAACTTGCATGCAAAAGGGCTTTGCCGTTTATCAGGACTTATAAAACCCCCAATCTCCCTTCCACCTCTATCCCCCCCCCCGACCGCCCCAATTTAGAAGCGCTCTGGTCTTACAGATGGTAGGTGTTTCCCAGGCTTAATATTTCTAGAAAACCTAAAGATAGCACCAGCACACTGTTCAATCCTACTGGTTTATTTCCAGAGATGCTCACACCACCCAGGCTTGTGATTACTTTGATTACTGAATAATGAAAAGATTGGCAATGAGGCAGTCACTGGTCATTACAAAAAATGCTCCTCCATTCTTTGTTAGATTTCTTAGATTTCAAGAAACACATGACACTGCAGGTACTCACATTAACCCTCAGCCCTATATCCACCATATACTCTGTGAATGCATCACCCAAAATCTGTAGGGACTTTGTTGTCCTTGGTAGAAGAACAGCATCATCCTTATAAAGCAACACTGGGATTCTCCTAAGGTCAACCCGAGGGACATTAGAGGTTGTCATCTCTAAGCAACCAAGGAGAGAATTGGTATGAAAAATTAACCAGCAAGGGCGCCAAGACGTATCCATGCCACACCGCCTTGCTGATCACAAATTACCTCGGCATTTCTCCCTCTGTGGCATAGCATACCTTGGCACTATTTCCAGAGTGATGTTCCACCAGAATGTGCAGCAGGAATTCAGAAAAGCCCATAGCCATAAATTCCCTCCACAAGCAGGCCCTGCCTGGTCGAAAGATGATGATAAATTCATAAAGGCCACATAAACAGGGGCATATTTTACCGTTCTTACCCCTTCTCTAAAGCTCATTTGTTCATCACACAAAAGATAATGTGGTGAAGCCAGTCTAACAACCTACATAAAATTACACAAGTGCAGATTTAGGAGGGACCATCTGGGGTGGGGTGAGGGACGGATGGTAGGTGTTCAGGCTAATATGATCTCCTTGCCTAAATATAGGAACAATAAGTCCCTTCTTCCAAGTTGATGGAATTAGCCGGAATCGTACCAAAATGTCGTCCTCACAATTACGACGGCCGAAACTGCCGACTTTTTTTTTTTACTCCCCCCTTACACCACTTATATATGTGGGGGGTATAGAATATAATATGAATATGGGAGGGGTTGCGGGGGTCTGCCCCTGCATATATATGTGGTGTAAAGGGGTTTAAAAAAAAGTCAGCATTTTCGGCCATCGCAATAATCACATAGATCCGAATTAGCCTAAAATCAATAGAGTAAAAGGTTGAAGGCAGAAGGGGCAGCCAAAGGAGCTCCTGTCTTCAGAACAAATCATCTGGGATCCCATCACCCCTGGACTCCTAAACAGGGCATGCTTTCTTAGTACAGTTTGGACCTCTACAGGAGTTGTCAAATCATAACACCAAGTATGCTCACTTAATTTAAATGCAGTACTATGTTGACCACAAACACTGTGTACTCCTCACTCTCAGTATCGTAAAGTTTGCTAAAGAAATCATCCCATGTTTCTTGACCCATATAGGCCAAAGACACAGCTGGGAACCCAAACCCAGAGCACGGGTATTGTTAGCTACAACCTCCCAAAATACCCTACAATCAGTGTTGTTAGTTGCTCTAACCAATGCATCCCATTTCTACCAATTCATCTCACGTTTCCTTAATTAAAGGACATTCCTGTATGCTAATCTCCTCGCCCTAACTTTCACAGAGTGTTTCAGGCCATCCTTGAAGGCATACAACAAATCGCTATTTTGTTTTCGTTTTTTTTGTTTTTATTGGCATTTCTTATTTCACTCCCTTTTGTAGACTCCCCACCCCCCTCCCTCATCCCCCACTAACCCATATCAACGCCCACCCAGCTCCCCCAATTTCCTGATGTGTAAACATGGCATCTCAACATTATACAAAAATAAAGTGCCTTAGTACATTTACAAAAACATTTCTGCTGTTCAGGCAATTCCCAGTATATGAAGTTTCTGGGGACAACAAGAAAAATATTGTCCGATTGTAAACATTTCATCACTGAACTCCAATCTTTGGTGAATTTTGATTGATCGCCTTGAATAGAGTCCGTCAGCCATTCTAGTGCCAAAAAGTTCGACACTTCCATTTTTGAGCTATTCTGCTAATTGCAAGATTACATATGCTTTCTGGGTTACTTTCGGGCATTTCATTTCTTCAAATTCTTATTAGTTACTAGCTGTCCCTGGCCATGCGTTGCTGTGGCTCAATCTGGTTAAATGGAAAAGAAAGAAAAGAGAAAGCGCACGTTTCTAATATGTTTAATTTCACAATGCTTGTGGGTAGTTTTTAATGGCTCTGGCGGTTCTCCAAGTTGAGGCAGTTTAATTTTCCCAGCAGCACAAAACATTCCTTTCGTTTCTCCATTAAGTTTCAGAGCCTTGCAATAAGGACACACTTCAATCATGGTGCCGATGAGAACATGCCGGCTGAAACTGTAATCATCAGCTGGGTTGTACCGGTATGCAAGGCGATCGTAATCCCATGCTCGCAACCGTGCATCCTGATGTCTGGCGGGAAGTCACTCTGCTGCTTCCTCGGCACGTATTTGAGCCCTTCTAAATCGGAAACATTGAAATGGAATCATAAAATGTTTAGTATAGCATGTGTTTCTTTTACGTCCAACAGATGGCACTTTTTTTCAGACAAAGCAATTTTTTACCTGTCACAGGTGTGACATCTATGTATAGCAGGTATATAAAAACACGCGCCTATTCGAATGAAACGTTGTGTCAAAATTTCAAAGCAATCAGGTAAGAACTTTCCGAGATTTAGGATTTTGAACAAACGAACATTTACATTTTTATGTAAATAGATTAACAAAAGACATGAACACAAAGACCTGAGTTCGAGTAAAGAAAACATGTCCACCACACAATTATTTGCAGCACCCCAATATTGCTCCAACCCTGGGTAACTCCACCGTATATTTATCCAATGGCCCCACTGATCCACACTCCCTCCAGCATTTGTCAGACAACGAGGACTTCATTTTATGTAGCCGGGCTGGTCTATAGTGCCATTGCACCATTAATTTATAACAGAATTCTCTTTTTTGAAGCGACCTGGTGAGTTTAGGAATTGCTCTCCATAGCCCCTTCCATTCTTCTTTCGTCATCTCTTCTCTCAAAGCGAGCTGCCAACGTTGTTTATAGCTAGTGAGATTTTTTGGGATCGTTTCGTCCATTAGTTTATGCAGATTAGAAATAAGTGCTCTGTTCCCTGGTTTGAAGTTACACATTTTTTAAACAGTGTGGGCTCTCTAGTTGCTGTGCTCTTCCCTGGAGGGGCTAGAACCAAGTGCTGAACCTGGAAATACTGGAATCTACTGTTTTGCCACAGGCCAAACTCCTGTTTGCATTGTGTGAAAGATTTGAGCTCTTCCCCCTGAAACATATCTTAATTTCACACACCCCACTTGTTTCCATTCCTTAAATGCATTTGGTTTAAGACCCGGGGTGAACTGAGGATTAAAGAACATGGGCTTAAGGGAAGAGGGGAACGACGTGAAAGAACAAGTTACTTACCAACTGTAACGTTCTTTCGACTGGATGTTCCTCCCACGTATTCCTTATCTTTGATAAATCCATTTACAGCTTGCTGTCCTCGGAAATGTTTTCTCAGTAGAGGGCGCTGCGCGTCGTCGTTTCTTGAGTTGGTGTCCCTCGAAGGCCTCCGTATCGGCGCTGATGTCACCATAGGTATAAATAGTCTTGCGCAGCGTCCGTTGCTCAGTTCCGTTTTGAGGTGCTGTTTTGCCTTGTATGTGATGGTTAATACCCTTGAAGGAGCGTAGGCTACAACTACAAGGGAAGCTTTACTGCGGGGAAGGATGGGAGGGGCAATAAGGAATACGTGGGAGGAACATCCAGTCAAAAGAACGTTACTGTTGGTAAGTAACTTGTTCTACAAATGGATTGCGTCCTCCCACGTATTCCTTATCTTTGATAGACTCCCAAAGCATTAATGTGTAGAGGAGGCGGGAGTAAAATGAAATGTTTCCCTTTAAAGATGCACAGAGTGCAACACAGCTTTTCCATTTCTTGTCTCCTGCCTAGAGGAGGAATCAAGACTGTAGAATTTAGTGAAAGTATGTGCGGATGACCATGTGGCAGCCGCACATATGTCCTCAATTGGAACTCCTCTTTGGAGAGCTGAAGAGGCTGCAATACCCCTGGTTGAATGAGCCCTGAGATGTTGAGGGGGCTCTTTTCCTGCCAATTTATAGCACTCTATAATGGTTAATTTATTTTATTTTTTTTTAAAAAAGTATTGGTTTAAATTCAAACCTTTAAAATATTACACAAAACCAATCAAATCCATCAGCCCAACTGCAAAATACAAAAATACAACAATACACAATACAAAAACCCCAAACAACTCCTCCTTCCCATCCTCCATTGTCATCCTACTCCAGTCTAGTCAGCTTGAGTGACTCCCCGTGACTTGGGGTTAATGTTTGGGGTTAATCAGTCTGATGCTGAGCATCCGTGTTTAACCTCTCTTCAACTGAAGCCAAAAAAGATGTTAATGGCAAGATTAGTTTCATGTCATTGCCGTTCCACATTCTCATCCAACATTCCTCTGCGCTCACAAACTGATGCCCATCATTCCACCGGCCCAGGTGAATTGATCGGACATCTTTTAGTTCCGGCAGAACAACACAAGATGTTTAAGTGATTCCACTTCTTTGTCACAGCACCGGCAGGAGGGATTCACTCCTGCGTTGCAGGCCCAATGGCTGTATCGGTCTTTGGTTTTGAAAGCGTTTAGGCAAAACAGCAAAAAGAGTCTGCGGGCTTTCGGACTTGGAAATAAGTGCAGATATTTCTGTAGCACATTTTAGCCTCTTGCTTCTGCAGGTGCATTTGTCATCGCTCTAGCGCCAAGACGCTCACTACACGTGGCTTCCCAATCTGCCCGCCAGATCTTTACTTTTGCTGCCGTGGGATTTTCATGTAGGGTGTCCAGGCTAATGTTATATGCAAGTAAGAGATCTTCACAACGTTTTGACCATAAGGAGACAATATCAGTTCCACTCGAAGGCGCGTTGTGAAATACACAAAATTGCAGAATTCCTTCCTGAGCTCTGGATTTCCGATACAAGGCCAGTTGGTTCCAGGTGATCCTAGCATGCAACAAAATTAATGGTTAATATAATCCATCTTGAGATGGTTTGTTTTGTAATAAGTAAACCTAATTTGTGCCCTGCATACCCCACAAACAATTGGTCTGCTTGCCTAATCCGTGCAAGTCTGCTGATGTAAAAACTCAAGCCACGCCTTGGATCCAGCCTGTGCAATCTTTCTCCTCTTTCCCTGGGTGGGGAGGAGGATAAAACAAGGGTAAGGTTATCTTTTGTGTGATGTGGAATTCGGAGACCACCTTTTGGAGAAAATCCAGCTTCACTTGGAGAACTACCTTATCTTTGTGAAAGTATGTGGTGGTTTGCTAGACAAAGCTTGTAATTCTCTCACTCTTCTGGCAGAAGTTAAAGCCACTAGAAAGACTGTTTTAAGAGTGAGAAACCTCAATGAACAAGAATGAACGGGTTCCAATGGAGTACCCGTTAGAAATTTCAAGACTAGGTTTAGGTCCCACAGTGGAACCTGAAAAGGAGTTGGGGGGGAAAACATTAGTTAACCGTTTCGAAAACTGAATCACTATGGGCAATTTGAAGTATGAAGGCTCCTCCGCAGTGCGCTTGAAGATTGACAGCTCTGCGAGGTAGCCCTTGATTGTGCCAACTTGAAGACCTGAATTTGCCAAATATAGCAAAAAATATAACACCATCGGTGTACTACATAAAAAGGGTTCAATATTCTTTTTTCTACACCAGCTGCAAAATTTGTTCCAACGGCAGCGGTATAAAGATTTTGTTGCTGGCCTTCTGGCTGAAAGCAACACCTCCATTATGTCATCTGGGAGATCCCGATCCTTGTATCTCAGCCTTTCAGAAACCAGGCGTGAAGGTTGTGGGTCCTGATATCTGGATGGAGAACCCGACCTCCATTCTGCGAGAGAAGATCCTCTCTTTGCGGAAGACGAATCGGAGGACAGATGGACATGTCTAAAAGATCTGGGTACCACATCCTCCTGGCCCAATCTGGGGCATTTAGGATCATGGATTTCCAGAATCTTCTCAACCTCCTGATCATTTGAGGAACGACGGGGACTGGAGGAAACGCGTACAGAAGTGGAAACTCCCAGTCCACTACGAACGCGTCCCCTAGAGCTCCTCTCGGGGGAAATCCCTTGAGCAATACTGATTGCACTTCTGATTGGTACTGGTGGCAAACAGATCCACTTGAGGGGTTCCCCAAAGGGTGAAGATCTCTTGAAGGACTTGCTGAGCTAGTTCCCACTCGTGGGAGACTGTGTTCTGCCTGCTCAGAGCGTCCGCCGTCAGTTCTTCTCTCCGGCTAGGTGAACTGCCGATAGAGAGATGCCTTCTTGAATTGCCCAAAACCAGAGCTGCATTGCCTCTCTGCACAGTGGCAGTGACCCTACGCCTCCTCTTTTGTTGAGGTACTGCATGGCCACTGTGTTGTCCGTCATTATCAGGACATTCTTTCCCTGTACTGATGGCAACAAAGCCTTCAGTGCTAGTCTGATCGCTCTCAGCTGTAATAGGTTGATGTGTAGTCTGGACTCCGATGGGGACCAACGACCACTGATGGTCAAGTCATGGGCATGGGCTCCCCACCCCGTGAGTGAGGCATCCGTGACTACTGTTATCTCCAGCCATGGTTGCCAAAACTGTTCTCCTTTCAAGATGTTCTCCCGACAGGCCCACCACTGAAGGTCTCAAGCTACTCTGTCCGGGATTAGAAGGAGATCTGACATCCTCCCTGAGAATTGTGACCACTGGGTCCTTAGCGCCCACTGGAGAGATCTCATCCTCATGCGAGCCTCTGGCACTGGGAAAATGTAGGATGCCATGAGGCTGAGCAACCTCAAAAAATCGAAGGCTGGTAGACGTTGGGCAGTTTGAAACAGGGTGACCATCGGTAGAATATCTTGAGCCCTCACCTCTGGTGGCGAGGCTTTTCCCAGGGATGTGTCCAGGACTGCTCCAATGAACTGGAGTCTCTGTGATGGTATCATCGGTGACTTCTTTAAGTTGAGGGAGAAGCCCAGCTTGTGGAGTAAGTGGCAAACATAATCTAGATGAATCTGAGCTTTTTCCGGGGACACTGCTCTGATCAACCAGTCGTCCAGGTAGGGGTAGACATGAATCCCTTCCCTCCTTAGACTTGCAGCCACAACCGCCATTAGCTTGGTGAAGACCCTCGGGTGGAGGTGAGCCCAAATGGCACAACTCGAAATTGATAATGAGAGTTGCCAATGGCGAATCCCAACTACTTCCTGTGCTTGTGATGGATTGGCACATGAAAGTAAGCATCCTGGAGGTGAGGTCTAGAGATACCACCCAGTCCTGAAGCTGGAGGGCCTGAAGGATCTGAGAAAGGGTTACCATCTTTAACTTGTCTTTCCTGAGGAATTTGTTTAATTCTCTCAAGTCCAAGATCGGTCTCAATCCTCCTTTCTTCTTTGATATTAGAAAATAGGGAGAATACCAACACTTGTTCCTCTCCGCTACAGGTACCGGTTCTATGGCACCTTTCTCTAGCAGGTCTAAAATCTCCTGCATAAGGAGTGGGTCTGGAAGCTTCAAAGAGTTGTTCCCCGGTGGATGACTCTGAGGAATGTGTAGGAAAGGCAGACACTAACCTTGAGCAACTGTTTCCAATGCCCAAGCATCTGACGTAATAGCATGCCATTCTGTCAGATGTTGAGTTAACCTGCCTCCTACTGGTGTTTTGTGTGGGGAGACCTCAGAGGGGTTTAGAAGTGGCTGACGCAGATGCTGAGGCTAAAGTGGCACCTGCTGATGTGGGTTTAGTACCTTTGACCAGTCCACCATGGGTGAATCGTCGCTGGCCCAGTTGAGCTCGCTGCCCTCTGTCTTTTCCGAATGTGGAGTAAAAACGAAAGGGATTCCCCCTCCAGGACGTACCTGTGGGGTGACTTGGAGTTTGACAGATTGCAGCCTTAAGTGATTTTGCTGCAGCCTTTGATGTTTGCAATTTTTCTAGGCTGTCGTTAGCTTTTTTGCCAAATAGAGAGGTGCCGTCAAAGGGCATATTCAGAAGCCTGGCTTGTACATCAGGAGCAAAACCAGACATCCGCAACCACGCAAATCTGCATATTGTGGTACTCACAACATTGCTCTGCTGATGCTGTCAGCAGAGTCGATACTTGTTTGGAGGGACTCACACATCGCATCCTTCCCATACTTGATGATGTTCAAGAATGTGTCTCATTCCTCCCCTTCTGGGAGACAGTCAGCCGCTGATGAAGCGCACTCCCAATGGGTGTGGGTGAATCTAGCTAGCGTGCAGTGGCGTTGATATACTTAAGTGCCATACTGCATGCATGCAGAAAAGACTTTTTAAGCGATGGCATCAAATCTTTTGTCGTCTCTGTCTTGTGATATAGTGGGGGATGCCGATTTACTATTTGACAACGTTGCTGCCTGCACTACTAAACTCTCTGGAGTGGGGTGCTTACTTAAATATTCAGGGTCTGAGGCGGATACTCTGTACTTTGCAGAGAGCTTTTTATTTACTGCAGGGATAACTTCAGGTGTCTCCCATTTGAAGCTTTTTTTCTCTGCAATGCAGCATGAAAAGGGACTATAGGGTCTTCATCAGGCCCTTTATCTAAGATGTCAGTAAAACCATCTTGCTGGAAAGAGGGTGCAGGTGTTGTCTACCCCATAAATTGCATAATTCTAGCCATAAGGGCTCTATAAGGCAGAAATCTGCATGTTCTCCAGGTTCTAGTCTAGCAAATTCTGCCTCTGGAGAGGTATCTATGCCACTGGAATCTTGTAAAGATTCTTGTAGATCTTTCAATCTATTCTCCTCAGAAACTAATTCCTCTGGAATGGGTACTGTTGTTCTTTGTAACCCAAAAGGTCTCTCATTGTCAGAGTCCTCCCCTTCCTCATATATAGAGGATAAAGCTCTGAAATAATCAGGTAAAAAATAAAGGGGTAAAACCCATTTCCAGAGCAGAAGGAGCCAAATTAGTGGATACTGCTTGGGAAAAGGTTGTTGCTGTTGATGTAGACGTTACAGGTCTCGACAAACCCGCAAATGGCGTTGAAAAACTCGAAAAGGGCCTCAATGTACTCGAGAGGACCGGAATCCTACACAGTGTCATCGATATTGCCGACGCCACTCTCGACGCCTTGGGCGGGACCTTCGTCACCTCTGGTGCCGGTGGCGTAGTTGGGGTTTGAGGCCTCGAGGACGTATCCTTCATTGGGGTCGACAACGTCGTCGACGACGGCGTTGATGACACAGATTTGTGCATCGAAGGTACCTTCGCCGATGGCGTCGATGACGCAGCTTTACCCAATTACTTTTTGTCTTTACTCAAGGGTTCATGACGCTCTCGAGGGTTTTTGTTCGCCGGGTTCGACGACTCACTGTGTTTTTGTTTTTCGGGTGTTTCACCTGGGGTATCACCTGTAGGGATCTCTGAGGGGTTGAAGGCCGCATTCTCTTGCAAAATTCCTCCCACTTAGCTGGAGAGCTGTGTTTCGTGGGACAGGTGACCCTTTCTGGGGAATTCGAGGAAGGAGATCGATGATGCCTCTTATTAGAGTGCCTCGATCTCGAAGAGTGGTGGGAACCGCTTCGAGGTCTCGATCGGGAATGGTTTTTTCCGTGGTGAGGAGACGAATGTCTCAACTCATCCAAGGACAATTTTGAAGGGGTAGAAGATTTATGGGTCTTATCTCTTTCTAGCTTTCCCCTACACTCCTTCAAGGCTTTCGCCGTCATTGACATGCAGTCCTCACATTTCGAACACTGGTGCTCTGATCCAGGCACCACAAACAGATCCTGTGAGGATCCGTTAATGACATCTTTTTACCACAATCTTGACATTTCTTGAAGCCGGACTGTGGAGTCGATGTTTCGGACGAAGATGCCAATGTAGGATATAGAATTTTTCGTAAATTTGGAAGATTTTTCGATGAGTAGAACCGAGCATTGCGTCTCTGAGGCTTACAAAGCGCGGAAGGGAGTAGTTTCTTACCTGTAACTCCATTTCTCCAGCGTTGGTATCTTTCATGGATTCACATGCTTAGAATATTCCCCGTCGTCAGACTGGGAACCCTCGGTACACATATATAGCCGTTTCCTATAGGAAAACTTCCGACACTTGTGTGTCCTATCCACATCTACGTCCTCCCCGGGATCGTCCACGCATGCCCGTAGGACGTAATGGTATAAAAGCCCCGCCCCCGCGGGTCCCGTCAGATTTCGACCCCTCCAAAGAAGAAAGGGGGGAAAAACCTGTTTATGCACATATCCTGCACATTGCATTTCGGGGAGGCTGGTGGGCGCATGCGAATCCATGAAAGGTACCAACGCTGGAGAAATGGAGTTACAGGTAAGAAACTACTCCCTTCTCCAGCGTTGGATCTTTCATGGATTCACATGCTTAGAATAGATTGTATAGCAGTATCCTAGAAGAAGGAGGTGAGAATGCAATGCAACATACATTACAAAGTTAAACCACTCCCAGTCCAAATATATATATATATATATATATATGCACGTAAGCAGTAACATATTTATATAAAGGCGATACATAAAGGAAAAAACCAAACAACGGCAAGGTAAAAGACAACAGTTTCACCATTTGTCTTACCTCATTGAAAAAGATGGCGCAGCACTGCCCTCCCCATCTGTACTTCATCCGCATGCTGCCTTTCCAAGCAGTAATGGCGTGTGAACGTGTGTGGGACTGACCACGCCGCCGCCTGGCAGATGTCTGTCAGAGGAATTCCTGCCCATAGCGCCGCGGAGGAGGCTGTCGATCTCGTGGAATGGGCTCTGGGGCGTCCCTGTAGGGGTCTCCCGGCCTTGGAGTGACTAAAAGCAATTGCCGACGAGACCCATCGGGCCAGTCCTTGCTTGGAAATTGCCCTACCTCTGGTCGACGGACCACATGCAATGAACAGCTGTCTTGTAGTTCTGAGTTCTTGCGTTCTTTGTAGGTAAAACTTTAACGCTCTTTTCACATCGAGCGCATGAAGAGCCTTTTCCGCCGTCGACGAAGGGGTCGCAAAGAAAGTTGGGAGAGCAATGGTCGAATGCTTGTGATAGACAGTCGGTACTTTCGGGATGAAAGTAGGATTAGTTGATAGTATCACTTTATCTTTAAAGAATCTCATATATGGAGGGTCTAAGACTAGCGCCTGTAATTCCGACACTCTTCTAGCTGACGTAATGGCAATTAAGAAAGCCAGCTTCCACGATAGGAACTGCATGGATGAAGAGGACATTGGTTCAAAAGGAGGTTTCATTAAAGCCGCCAACACCACATTTAGACTCCACGACGGTGGAAACCGCTTCGTAGGGGGAAAAGTTCTAAAGAGACCCCTCATGAAATGTTTCACCAGTCTGTCGCTGAATAACGGTGCGGAATGTCTCCTTCTCGTGAACCTTGAGATGGCCGCCAGGTGCACCTTGATGGATGACGAGGATAGCCCACTCTCTGCTAGGTGCAGAAGATACGGTAAAATTTGTTCAGGAGTTACTTCCCCAGGCCGTATTTCGTGCTGTGTTTGCCACCACATACAGAACCTTCGCCACTTGCATATGTAGGACTTGTTAGTGGAAGGAGCCCTAGCCGCCTGTAGAATTTTCTGGCAATCTGACGAGACATTCAAATTGCCAAATCCTGCAAAGTCAGGAGCCATGCCGTCAGGTTGAGGCTGTCCGGATTGTGATGCCACACCGTTCCCTTGTCCCTGGATAGGAGATTCGGAACTTTCTGGAAAGTTATCGGTTGTTCCAACGACAGGTGTAGTAGGTCGGAAAACCATGGTTGTCTTGGCCAATACGGTGCCACCAGAATGACCCGGCATTTGTACCTGCGAATCCACTGTATTGTCCTCCGTATCAGGGGAAACGGAGGGAAGGCGTACAGGAACTTGTCTGTCCACGGAAATGAGAACGCTTCCCCTAGGGATCCTTTCTGAGGCCATCTGCTTGCGAACTGCTCGCATTTCTTGTTTTCTCTCGTTGCGAAGAGATCGACTGAGGGGTGACCCCACCTTTTGAAGATTCTTTGCAGCTGAATGGTGTCCATCTCCCACTCGTGTATCTGAGCCATGCTCCTGCTCAGGGAATCCGCTTGTACGTTCTTCACTCCTGGGAGATGGTGAGCCACTATAGATATGTTGTGTTTCAAAGCCCAATGCCATACCTTTTGAGCCTCCACAGAAAGGGTCCTGGATCTCGTGCCGCCTTGTTTTATCAAGTAGAACATGGCTGTCGTGTTGTCTGTCAGCACTCTCACTCTCGACCCCTTGATATGTGGGAGGAATGATTTCAAGGCCCATCTCACTGCCCTCAGTTCCAGTACATTGATATGTAGGCGTGATTCGGTGGGAGACCATCTGCCCTGGGTTTGGTGGTTGTCCATGTGTGCTCCCCAGCCCATCAGGGATGCGTCCGTGATGATGGTATTCTGAAATTCGGGTTCTTGTAGAGGAACCCCTCTGTACAGGTTGTGAACGCTTTTCCACCATTGGAGGGCTCGGATGATTTTGTCGTCGTCGACGGTTAGCCTGTCCAACCACCGACCCGTGGACTGCTTCCATCTGTCCGCTAGGAATTCCTGAAGCGGCCTCATGAACAATCGACAGTTGGCTACTAGATGGATGCAGGAAGCCATGGAACCTAGGATCGCCACATACTTTCTCACCGAGAGTGTGCCATGTAGACGTAGTTGACTCGTCAGCCGGTTGATCTTTGAGATTCTGTCTAGGGAAGGCTTCACTATTCCCGACTGGGTTTCGAATTGAGCTCCCAAGAACTTTAAGTTCTTTGATGGTCTTAGAGAGGACTTTTCGAAGTTCACTGCGAACCCCAGTCGTTGTAGAAGCTGTAAGGTAGCCTGTACGCTGTCTTTGGTCGACGCCGAGGAGGATCCCCTCACAAGCCAGTCGTCGAGGTACGGGTATACATGAAGCCCTTTCTTTCTCAGCCAGGCTGCCACGGGCGCCAAACATTTTGTGAACGTTCTTGGGGAGGATTTGAGACCAAACGGGAGCACTGCGAATTGGTAGTGTGTCTGACCTACCATGAACCTCAGAAACTTCCTGTGTTTTTGACACATAGGGATGTGGAAGTACGCGTCTTGCAGATCTAGAGACGCCAAAAAATCTCCCTCTTGAACAGACCTGATCACTTCCTGCAGCGTGAGCATTTTGAATTTCTGGCTCTGTAAGGTCTCGTTGAGGTCGCGTAGGTCGAGAATGGGATGCCATTTTCCGTTCGGCTTTTTTACTACGAAACACCGCGAGTATACCCCTTGGCCTTTCTGCGATGCAGGGACTTGCTCTATGGCACCTTTCTGTAACATAAGTGCTACTTCCTGCAGCAAATTGTCCAGATGTGGTTGGGGTAGGGGGATAGGTGGACACTTTGGAGGTTTGCATTTGAATAGTAGAGAATGTCCGTACCTCACTGTGTCCACCACCCACTGATCTGTTGTGATGTTTTCCCATTCTTTGACACAGCTCGACACTCTTCCTCCCAGAACGGTGCGCTTTCCGTCATTGCTGGTCTTTCTGTTTGCTCGTCGAGGACGAATAGGTCGGTCGTCTCTTGGATGACTGGAAGTTTCTGCGCCGGCTTGAGTTTTGAGAGGCGCGTCTATATCCTTGGGAAGGGTACGCCGATCTTCCGAAGGATCTATCCCTGGGTGTAGAAAATCTTGAGTTGCCAGATGCCCCTCTAAAGGGACGAAAGGATCGAAAGTGTTTACCACCCTGAAGAGCACCCAAGGACCGTGCCGTATCCGAATCCTCCTTCATGCCCTTCAAGGCCTCGTCCACCTTTTCTCCGAAAAGAAGGTCACCTTCGAAGGGCATGTCCAATACCTTATACTGCTCCTCGGGTCTGAAGTTGGTGCACTTAAGCCAAGCCTGGCGTCTCAGCACAACTCCGTTGTTTATCTGCTTAAAACCCGAATCTGCCAGGTCCATCGCTATGTTAATAGCATGATTCGACGCCTCTTCGCCCTCTCGTACCAGAGACAACGCCGTTCTTCTATGTTCCTCCGGAAGGTGGTCCAGTATAGGGGCCAGTCTGTGCCACATCTCCCTGTCGTACCTGGCCACAATAGCCAGAGATTTGGCTGCTTTCACAGTTGCAGCACCCACGGAAAGAACCTTCTTACCAAACACGTCTTGGCGTCTCGCCTCATTATCCGGAGGGGTAGAGCACTTGTGTTGAGCCTTGGCTTTCCTCGTCGCCGCTGCCGACACCACTGAATCAGGTGTAGGTTGGGACGAAAGACACTTCGGGGTAGAGTCTGGCACTTTAAACTTCTTTTCAATGCGGCCTTTGACGCCCGGTTCCGAAAACGGGTGACGCATAGTTTGAACTCCCTCTTTCCAGACATGATCTAAAATGGGTATTGAGAATATTGAGCGTCTATTCTTACCCATATGATCGAATAGAAAGCAGTCCTTTTTCTCCTCCTGTTGGGCCAGGCCAAACTCCTTACATGATTTTTCCATCATTGAATGAAAAGAGCCATATCGTCTGGTGGCGATGGATGAGTGGGACTCTTTGATGTTTCCAGTTCCACATCCGAAACCCAGGATGGATCCCTAGATGGAGACAGGGAGACATCCGATGCTGACCCACGGTCAGATAAAGAGTCCGAAAGCTCACCCTCCTCCTGGACTACTGGAGTCACCGGAATTCCGCTCGTTTTGGTTGGACGGTGTGACGGGCCGGGTTCGTCGACGGGGGGGGGTCGACGCCACAGGTGGAAGCCTTTCATCCAACGATTTTAGCAGCGAGTGTAAGGAGGACAGGACCTCCATGGACAGGGCCGTTTGGTTTGGAATATTGGTAAACACCTGAGAGCAGGTTGCTCCTGATGGCGACTTGGCTCGTAGCCCAAGGTCTTCCGGGCCCGCAATCCTGACACCGTCGTCTTCCTTCGAGGAAATTCGACACTGCTTGTTCCTGCAGTAACGTGTCCGGCAACCCCATATCAAAAACTTCTGGTCTCCAGGCCAGAACTTCGGTCGACGAGGACGTCGTCGCCGTCGTCATCGGGTTGATGACGGGGGAAACCAACTGCGTCAGAGGTAGTGAGGGCACTGACTGGTTCATCGTCGTCGACGGTGGGCCTGCAGGTGGCTTAGGCGGTCCCGCCTTAACGGTGCTCTCCCTGCGTTTATCCGAATCTCTACTCGTGGCAGATCTGTGAGGATCGCCCGAGGAGGATTTTGGCCTCTCCTTTCCATGTTTTTTCGACGATGATGACTTTTTTGAAGATTCTTTTGAAGACTCCTTGGAAGAGTGGCTTCGTGGAACATCCCTTTCCGCCGGTCGAGTCTTCTTCGCCGGTGGTTCCGACGAGGTTGAACGGCGTGGGGCTCCCGATGTTTTCGTCGAGGCGACGCTGCGCACGGAGCCCACCTCCGACTGAGGGTATGCTCCCGCCCCATCATTTAACCACGACACCAGCCGCCGATTACGATCTTTCAGAGTTTTCTGAGAAAAACCCTTACATATTTCACACTGGTCTGCGGAATGGTGAGGGTGGAGGCAATAAATGCAATCTAGATGGCCGTCCCCCTCGTAAACCTTCTTCAATCCGCACGTGGCGCAAACAAGCAAACCTTCTTCAATCCGCACGTGGCGAAACAACGGTTTGCCCGACATTCTGGTCAGACCAAAAAACCTCAGAGGCTCGTTCGGTCAACCCAGCGAGTAATTTCAACGATATCCTAGAAAGTAGAGACTACACGGGGGAATCCCACTATCTTTGGAGACGGTTGAAATCTGACGGGACCCGCGGGGGTGGGGCTTTTATACAATTACGTCCTACGGGCATACGTGGACGATCCCGGGGAGGACGTAGATGTGGATAGGACACACAAGTGTCGGAAGTTTTCCTATAGGAAACGGCTATATATGTGTACCGAGGGTTCCCAGTCTGACGACGGGGAATATTCTAAGCATGTGAATCCATGAAAGATCCAACGCTGGAGAAAAATGGAACTGAGCAACAGATGCTGCGCGAGACTATTTATACCTATGGTGACATCAGCGCCGATACGGAGGCCTTCGAGGGACACCGACTCGAGGGACGTCGACAAGCAGCGCCCTCTACTGAGATAACATTTCCGAGGCCAGCAAGCTGGAAATGGATTTATCAAAGATAAGGAATATGTGGGAAGACAATCCATTTGAATGGTATTTTTCATTGATCGCCCAGAATAGAGTTCGTCAGTCATTCTAGTGCCAAAAAGTTCCAAACTTTCAAAAACTAGTCTGTTATGTGTGGCGGTTCTTTCGTTTTCCATTTTTGAGCTATTCTGCTACTTGCAAGATTACATATGCTTTCTGGGTTGATTTCGGCATCTCTTCAAATTCTTATTAGTTATTAACAAAAGACATGAACATAAAGACCTGGGTTCCAGTAAAGAAAACATGTCCACCATACAATTATTTACAGCACCCCAATATTGCTCCAACCCTGGGCAACTCCAGCGTATATGTATCCAATCCCCCACTGATCCACACTCCCGCCAGCATTAGTCAGATAACGAGGACTTCCTCTTATGCAGCCGTGCCAGTGTATAGTGCTATTGTACCATTCATTTATACCAGAATTCTCTTATTTGAAGCGACCTGGTGAGTTTAGGAATTGCTCTCCATAGCCCCGCCCATTCTTCTTCCCGCACCTCTTCTCTCAAAGCGAGCTGCCAATGCTGTTTATAGCTATTGAGACTGTTCGGGATTGTTTCGTCCATTCGTTTATGCAGATTGGAAATAAGTGCTCTGTTCACTGGCTTTGAAATTACATATTTTTCAAACAGTGTGAGCTCTCTGGTTGCTGTGCTCTTCACTGGAGGGGCTAGAACCAAGTGCCAAACCTGCAAATACTGGAATCTACTGTTTTGCCACAGACCCAACTCCTGTTTGCATTGTGTGAAAGATTTGAGCTCTTCCCCCTACAACATATCTCTTAATTTCACACACCCGACTTGTTTCCATTCTTTAAATGCATTTGGTTCAAGACCTGTGGTGAACTGAGGATTAAAGAAAATGGGCTTAAGGGAAGAGCGGAACGACGTGAAATGGTATTTTTTAACTACAGAATCCCAGTTTTCTTCTACTACTCTCATAATGTCACTCGCATGTATATTAGGTGGATGGCCTTGTCTTGGCAACCACAAAGTCTCCCTTAATCGGGGGCCCCCCAATGCCTGCTCCATCTGGCCCATCTTTTCCCAGTGTCCCTAGCTGACCAAATACTTACTCAAACTTATTTGAGCCGCACGCTAATATTTCGAAAAGTCGGGGGGACCCATCCCTCTCTTTCCCACCGGAAGGTTTAACGTTTTAAGGGCTGGGATCGCATTGTGTATTTTCACAAAGAACTGCCCACGGACTCGTATAGGTAGAGTCTGAAACAGATATAATGCCTTGGGGTGTATGACCATCTTCACAGAGTTAATTCTGCTAAACCAAGAGACAGAGAGAGGGCCCCATTTAGCCATTTGCGTTTCTATTTCCCTCAAAAGTGGGTGGCAGTATGACGTGTACAGACTTTTTATTGTCAGGGTTATTGTCACTCCCAGTAGTTTATGTTCTGTTAATGCCCACCATATTGGTACCTGTGAGCGCAGTGATCAAGCTTCTTCGGGCGAAAGAGATACATTCAAAACCACTGATTTAGCTTTGTTGTCATGGCCACTGGGCAAGAACCACAACTAACATCACTTAAAGGGTCCAGTTGGGCCCAGTCCTGGAGCCTTTGGCGCCAGGCTCATGACAAAGTGTGCTCTGCACACTTTTTTCCTAGTGCACATGCTATTTCATCTCTTGCTGAGCCCCCATGTGCACTTAGGCCGGGCGTGGCCTTAGGAATGCATTGGGCTACACATGCAGCATCTTCTGGGAGTGGCAGGATGGAGCCATCATGCAGAGCAAAAGAGCGTGGCTGGGACCAGGCTATTTAAGCCTGCCCCAACCGCATGCCAGCGCTTCGCGTTAGTCTGCTCATGCAGCGTAACGCACTCCCCCGCATGCAGCGCTTCTTACCTATTTCCAGCGAAACCATCGCTGAAGCGCATTTTACCTGTTTTCCAGTGAAACCATCACCTGAGACGCATCCTACCTTCGCCTGAAGCGCATCTTACCTGCTTTCAGCAACATCATCTACCATCGCCTAGAGCACACCTACCTGACTCCAGCAATACTACCGCCTGCAGCGCTCCTTACCTGTTCCGGAGTTCGAACACCTATGCAGGAGTTCTTCTCGGCCAGCATCCTCACGGTTACAGTCATCCATCACCAGCCGACAGGTCTTCGGACAGCTGCTCCTCGTAAGACGTCGCCAGGCCATACCTGCAGAAGAAAAGGATAATTAACGTCAGAAACCACATACAGACAATTTGCTAAGGTTGCGCATTACATAACACTTGCGCTGACCTTAGGGCTCAAACTTAGCATCTATGTGGGACATTCTAAACTCCTCAGGGCTCTATTCGGGCTCACTTCCAGCAGCATGACTCTGCTGGGCCTTCATCACCTACTGGGAGAAAGAAAGACATTACTAGGGTATGAACACTAATCATGTGGAAAAAACATTGCTAACGAATACGGACAATAATCATTGTTGAAGAACACTTACCTTAGAAGTGGATCAGTCTCAGTCGGTCTGGGCTGCCATGAACCAGGACCAGTGAAGGAACAAGGTCCAATTAAAGCGGCCCTGCACTTGAGAAGCAGAACGGAGAGCTCATCATCATAGTTTAACAGGTGAGACTTTATGGGCAAACGCATGCTCACCACGTTCTGGGAAGAAGGGTTCGAGAACTACAGCCATATCACAGCATCCTCATGACCTTTCGTATCCTTACAGAGGCAGTTCCAACCATCAGAGCAATTCATAACACGGGAGCAGGGGAAGAAACCTGATCCTGGGAAGCCAGATCCTGGGAGGGCTGCAACCGTGCCCCAACGTGCCCGCAGAGACCAGGTGAGCGTAACATTTGATTCATTTTAGGCCTGCTACCTTGTCAAAATTCACAATTTCCTGTATTGCTGCCTGGACTGTGTTAGCCGGGTCGGTTGCCATGAGTAGCATACCATCTGCGTAGGCCATGATTTTATGCAATTTGCCTCTGAATTCAATGCCTTTTATTCCATCCGTCTGTCTAACCTTTGTGAGTAGTGTTTTCAGATGTATTGCATATAGTACTGGTGAGGGGACAACCTTGTTTTGTACCACATTGTAGAAATATGGGGAGAGATAGCCTACAGTTTATTGAGTAGGATGTTTATAATTAGCCTTAATCATATCTAGAAACTTTGAGCCGAACCCCATCTTCTTTAACATGTGGAAGAGAAAAGACCTTTGCACACGATCTGCATCAGTGGAGACTAGAACTGCTGGAATCTGTTTCTTCTCCAATATCTCCAATACGTGATAGACTCTGCGTATATTATCATGAGTTTGACGTGACTTTATGAAGCCTGTTTGGTCTGGGTGAATCAGAGAGGGCAAAATACCCTTAAGTCTCTTTGCCAATACTTTTGTAAAGATTTTGCATCTATATTTATCAAGGCTATAGGGCGATAAGAGCCACATATGCTGAGGTCTTTGCCTGGTTTTATTTATTTATTTATTGTTCATTTGTAATGCTCCTATAAACAAGTGTGGGGAGACAAGAGAAAAATAGCAGGATGATCTTCAAGGCATGGTACATTCAAATCGTGCAAGAGCTCAGACCGGTGCAGGAGAGGGGGAGGAGCAAGTGCAGGGTGAGAGGTTGGGTACCAAGTATGCCCAGTCAGTCAGAAGCTAGTGTAAATGCTGAGAGATGCCCCTCTCATTGGTCATTGACCAAGTGCAATAACGATGAGGCAAGTGCAAGCCCGAATGCAAAGTGTGAGAGGACTGGCGAGGGTGCCATGGACCTGTGAGACTCTGAGGTACACCAGGCAGCAAGCCAGCAGGCTGTGCGGGCAAGAAGGGAGAGAGGGGTAGAGCGGAGAGAGAGTTTAGGAAGGTAGAGGGAGAGAGAAGCAAGAGGAAATCAGGAAAGTCTTGATGAGTTTCCGGAACTTAAGGAGATCCGACTCAAGACGGAGGGCGGCAGGGAACGCTATTACAGAGGAAGGCCCTTGCAGAGGATAAAGATCTCCATCCAAATCTTTGCTTGAAGAACCGGCTCACTTGCAGAAGGTTGGAGGCAGTATTTAGGTAGGCATTGTTGTAGATAGATGGGTCCCAAGCCCCAGAAAGCCTTGTGGACAATGCAGAGGGTCTTGAACTTAATCCTTGCAGCCAAGGGGACGCAGTAGAGGGATTTCAGCACCAGAGAAATGCAGTCCCTAGGCTTGAGGCCAAGGATAAGTCTTGCGGTTCTGTTCTGGATGAGTTGCAGAGGGCACAGAGCAGAAGTAGTCCAGCATTGAGAGAACCAGGGTTCTGGAGACAGTGAGCCGCTGGGGAAAGGTGAGAAAAGCAAGAGTACCTCTGAGGAGGTGCAGCTGGTAGTTGGACTTTTTAGAGATTTCCGAAATGTGAGTGGAGAAGAGAGAGTGGAGTCGAAGGTGACCCCAAGGGTTTTTGCTTCACGGGTGGCTGCGGGCGCAGGGCCAAGGGAGGCCGGGCAGAGTGAGAGTGGGAAAGCACAACACTGCAAGTTAGAGATGGAAGTGGCAATCACATGTGCCAGGGCAGCCATGTAGGCATTGAAGAAAGAGGGGTATAGGTTAGAACCCTGGGGGAAGCCACAGGTTGAAAGAGTGATAGAAGAGAGGAAGGTCCCAAGTTCCACCTGGGATGGGCGCTCAGAAATGAAGGAGATTAACCACGCCAGAGTCTGACCTGTGAATCCCAGGGTGTCACAGAGACGTACGATCAGGATGTTATGGTTTACTGTGTCAAAGGCAGAGGAGAGGTCAAGAAGAATGAGGACAGATGGAGTGCTTGTGTCAAGATGTGAGAGCAGGTCTTCACGGGTGTTCAGAAGAGCAGGCTCTGAGCCTTTGGATGCTCTAAACCCAGACAGAAAGGAGTGATAGAGATAGGGCGGTAATTTGCCAGAGGGTTTCTTAAGTAGAGGGTGCACAAGGGAGTGCTTAAGGGAAGTTGGGAAAACTCCAGAGACAAAAGAGGGATTGCAGAGGTCAGCCAAGGCTGGAGCGAGAGAGTCAATGTTGTCCTTAATGGTTTTGGAGGGGAAGGGGTCTACCTGTTTGGATGAAACCTTCATAGACCAGACTTGTCTGGCAACATCATCAGATGTGGCACGATTGAGAGAAGAAAGGAGAAGTGGTGGAGGGGCCAAGGGGGCTCCTGAGGTGATGGTATATGATGTGGTGTGGAAGAGAGAGAGGAAAGGATGTCTTGGGTTTTTGCAGTGAAGTGTGCAGCCAGTGCCGAGCAAAGACCCTGGGTGGGTGTGACAGAAGAGGAGGCTGCTGCAGGATTGGCCAGTTCCTTACTGACCTTGAAAAGTTTGGCCGTGTTGTTTGATGCCACGGAGGTGCAGGCTTAAATAAACACCCTTTTCTTGGTGTGGATGCAGAGTCGATCTTGATTTGAAGAAGGTGGTAGGCCAGTTTGTCAGAGGGTCCGCCCAAAGAATTGCATTTCTATTCAGCTGCCCTACACTTGCGTTTAAGTGTAGCCAGATCAGAGTCGTACCAAGAGTTGCATTTTTTGGAAGGCTTCAGTCGGACCCTCATGACATGGGCAAGAGTATCAAGAGTATTGGAGATAGAGAGATTGAAGTTAGTAAGGGCGGTGCCAGGGTGGGAGTCAGCCGCAGGTGTAGGAGGCTGAGTAGGTGGAGGCAAAGGCAGGCGCTGTCACTCTATTCATGGGTCTGGTGACTTTGAAACTAAGTGGCTGCACTGGGTGTGCCGATTCAAGAGGAATAGATAGCTTCAAGTGTGAAGAGAGAAGAGAGTGGTCCGTCTAAGAGAGAGAGACAGTGAGAGGGATAGAGAGAGGGATGTCGGTAAAGCATCCAAAGTGGGGCCCGCCGTGTGCGTGGAGCCAGAGGGTAAGATAGAGAGGGAGAGAGAATCGCATAGATTGCAGAAAGGTCCTGATGAGTCAGCAGAGTCCAGATGGATGTTGAGATCTCGCAGCAGGAGGAGTTCGGAGGAGGAGGAAAGTAGAGAGGAGATCAGGTCAGCCCATTCTGAGAGGAAGGAGGAAGAGAGTGTACTGTGCTGGTGGCCGATAGAAGGTGGCCAAAAGGAGAGAAGATTTAGGCGAGAGGGAGAGTCTGCAGACTAGGCACTCAAAGGAGGAGTAGGCATGAGTAGGGATGATGGACACAGGTATCCATTCTGGGAAGATCAGTGCCACTCCACCTCCTGTCCTCTTGGGCCTGGGTGCAGAGGGGATCTTGTATCCTTCAGGGAGGAGTGTGTCAAAGCTCATGACAGAGCTGTCCTCGAACCACATCTCCGTGATGGCGAGCACATCAAGATCCATGAGTTTAAGGAGGTTGCAGATGTCAGACGAGTGTTTGACAGCAGAGCGAGAGTTAAGTGTTGCTATATGGAGCAGCTTGCCCTCTTTGAAGGTCTTCGGTGGGGGACTCAGGGGAAGGTGGTTCCACCCTGTGGGTTGCAAGAGAGCCAGAGGGGTAGTGGTGGTGGTGGAGAAGCCAAGGTCAACACAGGAGCTGGGACTGTGAGGCAAGGCAAAGGGAGCCTGTGCAGAGGTGGAGGAAGGTACAGTGGGCGAGGGCGCCAGTGCAGAGGAGGAAGAAGGCACAGTAGGCAAGTGAGCCTGTGCAGAGGAGGAAGAAGGCACAGTAGCCAGGGGAGCCTGTGCAGAGGGAGAGGTAAGGTTTGAGAGGCGAGGTAGGAGTCTGTCAACGAGAAGAAGGTTGGGTTGAGGACCCTGAAGCATGATGGTTCCATTTCGATAGACATTAATGATGACCCTGGAAATGGCGAAGAGATCAAGGAGAACCTCCCAGCAGGTGCCACCATTAATGGGAGAAGAGACAGGAGAGAGAAAGGCGACCATGTAACGAGTCCATAGGTCGGGTGAGGTAACAACGAAGAGAATGTTTGTGAGAGTCTCTCTGGCTGGTGGAAGCCGTGACATAGGTGTCTGCAATAGGAAGGCCTCGTTTGGAGCCAAGTATGTCCTTCTTAAGTTTCTTCCAGCCAGATTTAGTGATAGGAAAGGGGTAGGAAACAGAGAAGCAGTTAGAAAAGATAGGAGAGATAGATGGCAACATAGCTAGCTACAGTGGTGAGGAGGACACTTACCAGGCTGATGTACTGAGTCACATGGAAGGGGGTTGCAGGAACAGATGTGGTGGGCACCCTGCTAAATTCAATTTTATCTAATAGCAGATTAAAACACAATGCAGCAAGTGCACACAACCAAGTTCTATTTTAGGTAAAGGCAGAATAAAACACAATGCAGAATTTGCACATAGCCAAGTTCGATTTTTAGCTAAAAGCAGAATAAAACACAATACAGCATGTGCCCACAGCCAAGTTCGATTTTAGCCAAAATCAGAATAAAACACAATGAAGCACGTGTACACAGCCAAGTTCGATATCAGCCAAAAGCAGAATAAAACACAATGCAGCAAGTGTACACAGCCAAGTTCGATTTTAGCCAAAATCAGAATGACACACAATGCAGCATGTGCACACAGCCAAGTTAGATTTTAGCCAAAAGCAGAACAAAACACAAAGCAGCAAGTGCACACAGCCAAGTTCGATTTTTAAGAGGTATTGTGAGCAGAAGTACAAGTGAGATGGAGTGAAGGGTGGAACAGTCAAAGGAATGGAGGTAGAAGATGAGTGTTTATAGTTGTGGAGGCTTACCTTCAGGGAAGTTGAAAGATTATCCCGAGGTTTTCAGTGGACTCAAAAGGCATGATTATGCTGCTCAGCCTCCATATGTTCATGCTAGTAGGGGGTGCAAGGGATCCCCAGACCCACCAGGCAATGGACAGGGAACAGACAGGAGCCTTAGATAAGGAGCCTTTGAGAGAGGGGCCGGCTTCCACTTGCCGGGGAACACAATTAGCTGGAAGTAGCCGTGGCACTTCACTAGGGTGAAGAAAGCGTCAGCCATCATGGAGAACGCTGCAAGATTGTCATGATCTCTGCTTCCAAAAGGTCAGGGTTTTCCCAACTCCCTTGGAAGCAGATTCATAACCCAGGTTCCGAGTGCCAACCAGTCCCAATTGGGACCTTTTGGACCCAGTCCTGGCGCCAGTGGCACCAGGCTCATAAATATGCCCAGTCCCAGCGCTGGAAGCGCCGGGCTCATAATGCTTGGGTGGACTTACCTGCAGCAGACCATGCTGCTTACTTGCCTGCCAGTTGAGCCTCTGATCCTCTTCTGTTTGGAACTACTTTTCCTGTTGGGTGGGGCAGGAGCCACTCCCTAGGTTCAGAACACTGGAACTCTTCTGGAAAGCAGGAACTCTTTTCTTACCTAGGCGTGGCTGTGGGAGGAGACACCTAAGCACTACAGGAGGCTATTTAAACCACACCCGATGGATGAATCTTGCTTTGCGTTATTCTGCATCCTCTGCAGCAGAACGCTCATCGTGTCTTCTGCATCTGATCCTGGGCCTAAGGAAAAAGGCTTACCATCCTGAATCCAGTCTTCAGCAACACCTATAAAGACAAGAAAGAACAGGTTAGCATTACGGTCTTCAGTGACAGCTCTTCACTTACCAGGGCCATCGGCTGTCACCAACGCCTCGCGCTGCATTCTGAAAGACAAAGGCTTACCTACTCTTCGTGCGCTCCGGAGGTCTTCACACTGCATTCCGGCATCTGAAAGACAAAACAAGGTGCGTTTAAAGACATTGGGGAACTTTAATACTCACGTGCCATTACTCCTTTCCACATCTAACCCAGTGGGTATTCCGGCACCCTGCAGCCGCTCCGAACTTGTACCTGCAAAATAAAAAGACAGTTAGAGCGCATCGTGAAGCAAGCAACAAGCGCTTACTTACGTGCTTCCAGGCGCTTCTATTCATCACACGGGCTCCATCTTCAACTCACTTCAGCCCGTCATCTACCATCGCCGGAACCCTGCAAAACAAGAGACATCATTACTAAAGACATTAAAGACATTAGAATTACTCGAAACTTACCGTTCGTGCAGTAAACGACGGACAGCAGTCCTCTGAAGTCAAGAGGCCTGCTCCCCTCATCCAGTGAAGAAACTGGTTACAGCACCCTGCCCCGAGGCAGATGGAGAGCACGGCGTTCACTTACCTAAGGTGAGAGCGTTAGCCTTCGGGGTTCTACAGGAGAAGAGAAAGGGAAGAAGAGAGAGACATTCAATAACCCAGTTCATTAATCCCATATTTTCTATCTGCAGACATCTTACCCTTCGAGTCAAACATACAGTGCACAGAGGTCCAGCCCAAAGAGCCAGCCGTGTGTTACACGTCACCTTTGAAGATACGGTATACGCCCAGTCAAGACCGGCGCCTCTACGGGAATCAGGTGAGCGTTACAGAACGCAAACAGGGACGTCATTTGGGGGTCGCCAGAGGTCGCAAGAGCGACCGCTGGCGATTGGCCAGCGACCCCTGTCAATCTCTTGCGACCTCTGGCCATTGACCAATCAGAGGAGGAGGGGGCGTGGCCACAGCGTGCTGCGACGCTTGTGTTGGCCTCCATTTTGATTATTTCACGACGCGTGTGGTGCTTTCTCGTCTTGCTGCTGCCAGCTGAGGCTGAGTGTTGTGTCCAGCTGCATCCACCCACGTCGATCCACCCCCGCTGAAGGAGGAGGCCAGGCCAGTGACTGTGACTGACTGACTTCGAGGTGAGTGACTGAGTCGAGCGTGAGCCGAGGTCGCCGCCGAGTCGCCGACGGCAGGCAGGCAGGCCTCAGGCCGCAGCAGCTCACCAAATTCATTTGACTGACGACATGCAAATATGTGCCGGCGGCGGCCTGCAAGCTGCCGCCGGCATATATTTGCAATGTAGTAAAATGAATTCGGGTGCCGACGGCAGGCCTCAGGCCGCAGCACCAAATTCATTTTACTGACGTGCAAATATGTGCCGGCGGCGGCCTGCAAGCTGCCGCCGGCATATATTTGCAATGTAGTAAAATGAATTCGGGTGCCGACCGGCAGGCCTCAGGCCGCAGCACCAAATTCATTTTACTGACGACGTGCAAATATGTGCCGGCGGCGGCCTGCAAGCTGCCGCCGGCATATATTTGCAATGTAGTAAAATGAATTCGGGTGCCGACGGCAGGCCTCAGGCCGCAGCACCAAATTCATTTTACTGACGTGCAAATATGTGCCGGCGGCGGCCTGCAAGCTGCTGCCGGCATATATTTGCAATGTAGTAAAATGAATTCGGGTGCCGACCGGCAGGCCTCAGGCCGCAGCACCAAATTCATTTTACTGATGACGTGCAAATATGTGCCGGCGGCGGCCTGCAAGCTGCCGCCGGCATATATTTGCAATGTAGTAAAATGAATTCGGGTGCCGACGGCAGGCCTCAGGCCGCAGCACCAAATTCATTTTACTGACGTGCAAATATGTGCCGGCGGCGGCCTGCAAGCTGCCGCCGGCATATATTTGCAATGTAGTAAAATGAATTCGGGTGCCGACGGCAGGCCTCAGGCCGCAGCACCAAATTCATTTTACTGACGTGCAAATATGTGCCGGCGGCGGCCTGCAAGCTGCCGCCGGCATATATTTGCAATGTAGTAAAATGAATTTGGGTGCCGACGGCAGGCCTCAGGCCGCAGCACCAAATTCATTTTACTGACGTGCAAATATGTGCCGGCGGCGGCCTGCAAGCTGCCGCCGGCATATATTTGCAATGTAGTAAAATGAATTCGGGTGCCGACGGCAGATTGGAGACCACACAAAACGAGGGGTTCTGTAGCCTTGGCGAATGCACGGGCACGATGATTTGCGTTGGGAGGAGCGATAGTTTAGGAGGGGCGAAGTCAAAGAGTTAGTTTATAAAAATTAGATTCGGTCGCAAAACATGTCAGAGGCTCCCTCCTGCATGGAGCAAGGCGGGTTGTTGGCATGATGTGCGCGTTGCACCCATCTCTGTGAGTGCTCTTGCATTTGGCTGGTCTGTTTCTTACACCACTGTCACGGGGAGCGAAAAGAAAGAAAATGCAAAAAAGGGTGAAAGGTGTGCACATTGTCTTGGCGTCTTACCACAAACGGTTCGCCTCTCCATGAGGTGGCACAATGAGACAGTGAGGACGAGGAGCATGCCCGGCGGCACTCTCTGGGTGACCATCCTCAGCCCTGGTGCAGAGAGAGAGAGAGAGAGAGAAAGTGTGTGTGCGTGTGTGTGTGTGTGTCAGTCTGTGTGTGTCAGTCTGTGTGTGCGCGCCTCTGGGGTGGGGATCTACAAAAGTTCAGCGTGAATCAGGTGACATTTTCCTTCCTTTCCAGTGCATCTCTTTTAGGTATATGGGAATGCAATCTGGTGTAAGGGGTGGGGGTGGGAGGGACCCCTTCGCTGCCTGTTGTTTGAGTAAGGGCAGGAGGAGACGGACAACAAAACCCAGAATGAGAACTCAGCGAGAGAGAGAGAAGCACATCCACTTGTGTGTAATGAACACCACGGGTAGGAAGTGCGTTCTAACACGGGGATCTTGTTGATCAAAGTAGAACACACACTAACTAGATCCAGCCGAGCCGGGCTGGGTGTGTGTTTTACTTGTCACGGACCGTAGGAGGGCAGCGCGAGTTCCGACGCGGACCCTCGCATCCGCGAAAGTGCCACTGGCACCTATCAACTGCTGCAGATCCAGGGATGTCCCAGGAGGGAATGCTCCCACTGGCATCACTGGGCAGCACCCCCCTCCTCGCCGCTTTGGATGGGTCTCTTTAACGCAGACCCAGCACCTCGCACAGTAGTCAAGTGTCTGAAATGTACATGTCTCACCTTTTGAGACCTGTCAGAAGGCATATAAAAAGTTTACTACGGTAGCCTGGGCTGCGCCCGAGCGGCCCCGCGTTCACTCGCCCTGTCTGCAGCCTGGCTCTGCCACGGTCCTTCGTAGGCGGCCTCCCCTCCCTGCCACCCGGTTATTAAAGCACAGCCTGCCATTCTTCACCCAAAGTTGGCGGGGTCTCATTTATAACATTTCTTGGCACAGCTGAATGAAACTGAGTAGGCGATATTTCCCATTATACAGAAACGATTACTGAACGGAAAATAGTTATCGTGGATTCAAAGGCTTCCTTCTTTTCTCTCACTCCCACCCGGCCATCCCCACCCCATGATACATTTCTATTCTCTCCCTTTCCCAGCCCCGGAGGACAACAGACTGCGAAGTATGCAGACAGAATTCCTGCACATTGACAGGTCGCTGGGACTTGGGCTTCCAGCGCCCCACCTTCATTCGGCACCCCTCCTGTCCCCCACCCCCAGCTGCAAATAACTCAACGATAACAGATTTTTTTCCACCAACTGCAAGAGACGGTGCTAATCTTTTAATAAAAGATCCCGTTACAATGGGATCTGTCGGACAGACTATAACAGACCCAGAAATACAGCCAAGCTAATATTAGGAGACAGTTGTTTGGGTGCCCAGCCCGGCGCTGCGGCCCCTGCTTTCTGTTCAGGCGCTGCTGGGGCTTTGTCAGGGGCTCAAAGCCCGCCCGATGGGTACCCCCTAGGGCGACACATTGAAAGGCCTGGTAAATGACTGACCCCACTACACTTTTCCGCATTAGCATCATCCTCGCTTAGGCTGAGGCGCTGTCAGGGGCCTCCGCTGTCTTTGGTCCCCATCCTTCAAACTCCCACAGATTTCCCAGCCACGCTTTTTTCATCTCCCCGCCATATGAACGCAGGGTTGTTAGTGCCCCCTACTGGTAGGGATGACAGAAACTATGAATGGCAGGCACCTAGCAGAATGCAGGCCAGCCGCAAAACGCTTCTCGCGTTGCCCCTTCCTCATAGAGGAGCGCCGAGTCTTCACGTGTGATGGCATGGGATAGCGACGGCTTCTGGAAAGCATGGCATGCTTGCTGGCCTACTGGGGTCTGCCACAACGGCACTAACGAAGTGTGTATAGACTTCGAGCAAGGCATGCGTCAGCTCTTTCTCTTCGCTTTGCAGCCTTATAAACAGGCAATACACTATCAGGCCGCAGCACCAAA
This sequence comes from Ambystoma mexicanum, assembly GCF_040938575.1. Lineage (NCBI taxonomy): Eukaryota > Metazoa > Chordata > Amphibia > Caudata > Ambystomatidae > Ambystoma > Ambystoma mexicanum. The sequence continues at coordinate 969,006,760 of NC_090934.1, forward strand.
TTCATTTTACTGACGTGCAAATATGTGCCGGCGGTGGCTTGCAATGTTGTTAAGCTGCCACCGGCACATACATTCTTAACCAGCGCCTCTAGGACTCGTACTAGTGACTGATAGTCTCCCTCTTTAGTCTCCCTCTTTCAGCCTGTAGTTCCCCCGCCTGTGTTGTGATATTCAGACACTCCTATTTCACATTCAGAAGATGCAGGTGTGCAGGGTTCCACTGCTCAGCACACCGGATCACCACCTTCCACACCGGCCATTGGCCACAAAGGTCATTCGTTGCCTGGTTCCCCTAATCCCAGCTGCCCAGTAGTCTACTCAGCTGGCTGGGCTCTTTCCCCATCATTAGTGAATTTAGGTTAGTGTGCAGAATATCCACACTGCTCAATGTTTGTCCCTACCCCATTTCCTTCATTTGAGCATATGTCTCTTCCAGGGCGGCTCCACCACCCCCCTAAATATTTTCCAGCATGGACTGATGGACACTGAGAAGTGTATACTCTCCAAGGCCACACATTGCTCACAGTTGCCAATTCTCTCACGGTCCTGCAATATACATGGGCGTCCCTCACTATTTACCCCATTCATTCAATCCTTCGTCTGGGGGACTTGCACTGTAGAGGTTGGTTGCTCTACAATATGGCAACCTGTGGTGAGCAGAGGGGCAATGCCATGGTGTGCAAAATGAGCAGATGAGTGGTGCCAAAATAGGTGGAAAGGTCAGGAGAAAGAAACTGAAGTACAGAATAAGTGACTACGTGACAGGCAGATGCAGTGTGATTGTGTTACGCTCTGCCACTTGCCTTTGATAGGGGTTCACCTAAGGCCTGTCCTGGCCAGAGTGCAGGGCAGAGTCACATAGCTGTCAGGTCACTGGATTGGTCTGAGTCCAATGAAAGTAATCACCTACCAGCCCACTGTACAGACAGACTAATGTGTTGCATGCTATGTCCTGCAGCCTGCCTTAGAGTCACATAAATTACCTTCCACTATAAAAAGCAGTGGGGTCTGTCACTGAAATCTGTAGGCGGTAGGACTGCTTAAAAAGCAGTAGCCTACTGCCTAAATCTGTAGGGTTGGCAAGCATGTTAGTATAATGAATTCAGTGCTGGCACGGCAACGGCTTTACATTAGGGAAAGTAAGCAAGCCGCTGATGCCAGCAGCACCAAATTCGTTTTACTAACGTTACATTTTGTCTTTTATAGATCATGTGGGGGAGGGATTGAAGGCCTTTTTAATTCCTGCTGTAAGATAAGTCATAGCCGGTTCCATGTGCCCACGACCCCAGCCAGTGTGTCGATGTGCCCCTCGTCACTGTGTCCATGTGCCCCTTGCCCCTCGCCACTGTGTTCATGTGCCCTCCTGAGCCCAGCTTACAGCAACAGCTTATGCAAATTATACTGCTTAAATTAACCACAGGCAGATGAAATCCAAGTCATTTGTGGCCTGCAGCCTATACATTTTGCAATGCATTTAACTAGGATTTTACATTGTGACACGACATTATGTAAACTGCTCCTTGCCCGAGCCACACACTCAGCCTGGGCCTGCTGCGGCCTACAGAGCTAGTTCCTAGAGATCCTAGGACAATGGTGCATAACATGCATCCCTCTGAGTTACAGAAGGTTAATGATGAATCGTTGCCGGGCCTGAAGTCATTCTCTAGGTCTGTCAGGTGCAAAGCCTCTGTGGTCCAGTTTGTCTCTGCATGATGCGTGCACCCCAGAACTCTAAAACTCTATTAAAAATTAATATGGTCTGGTGTTGCACAAATGAATCTTTCTGATATTTTGTTATTATTTTCAGACCTGCATCTTCGTGTGGAAGTTCCTTCCTTTCTGTGTTCTCAACGCCAGCAAACAGTACCACCATTTAGCAGCTGACATCCAGCCTTATCTGTGACCGCTGTGAGAGGTAAATGAACGTGAAGCAACATATTGAAAATGTACAGCATATGTTAATGATCTGATCTGTTATTCCATATCTATTTATGCATTGCAGTCTTGTCCTAGTTGTTTCAACACAAAAGATGGCTGTTTCTCTTCCATTTAATCAGAGAACAGCACACAATTAACTTCAAACTGTATGACACTGAACACATGCTTCACTTCAGTTTTTTGGGACCCACAGGTTTCCTTTTTTCTTAGAGGCAGAGTTTGAACAGGTTGCAACTGTTAATCTCTCAAATGTAAAGTATTACCCTGACAGATAGGACTGACCTAAAAGTAAGCTACGAAAATAAATGCTTGAAATCACTGCTTAGGTATGTACTCAGTGCTCCAGATAAGATTTTGAAGTGGGACTATTGTATTCCCTATTTTGTAAACTTGGAAGTAAAATGATTTTTAGGGAGTAAAAATGTAAATCTAGTTCCCCACGGCAGTATTTTGTAAGCAAGTAAAAATGCTTTAACTGAAAAACTGAAAGGTTTTTCTAATAATTATGTTGCACCTAGTTACTCATACACATTAAAAGATCATGTGCATGTCTACCGATCGAGCAGTAATAATAGTACTTTCTTCCTTTGGAACTACGTGCGCTACCTCTCCAAACATCCATGGAACTGTGTGCGTGAAAGAAGGGCTCAGGGTCCACAGTGTTTGTTTCCTATTTTTTGTTGGGAGTATTTGTAATCTGTTTTTCTTTTTGGGGAGTACTCGCTTATTTTCAGGGAGTACAGTGATAAACTTGTAAGCCAAAGCAATACATTTCAGATTTGTCTCCTCTTTGGTATTTAGCGGAAGTGGTCCTCCAAAGAAGAGTGAAGCACAAAAGAAGTCAGGAGGACACTGAGGAATCCATCATTTGCTTGAACAATCGCTTCTGATTTAGCAGTACTAAAAGAACGAACATGTCTACACCTACAGGAAAACCCAAGGATCCAAAACAGAGGTCAATCGTTGATATGTTTTCTCCAAAAGCAAGAGGAGCTGGCCCTACTCCAGGCACTGATTCAAGCAAGCGCAAGAGGTCTGATGATAACTCAAGTGGCAATTCAAACACAGCTGCACATGTTGTCCAACCATCGGCCAGCACATCAACTCTTGCTGGCAGCGAAGCTGCTTCTTCAGGTGCAGACAGTGCATCTACATGTGCTGACATTGGTTCACTATCTCCACATGCTGACTCTTTGTCTACAGCTCCACCTTCCTTGGCTGATATAGCATCTCCTTCATTTGTAGTGGCCACTGAAGGCTCTTGTTCACATGCAGACATTGCTGTGACGGTTTCACGTGATGCTGATGACCCAAGCAACACTTCAACGTTCCTGGATAGCGCAGAGTGCTCTTTCAACCCTGATGTTGAGGATTGTTCTTCCCGTATTGGCATGTTTGATGATCCTCCCACTGGTGCTTGCTCTCCCGACATTTCACTCCTCGGGGAGAGCACAAGCAGCTCTTGGTTGCAGAGCGATAACAGTATGCAGATGTGTCTAGCTGAGCAGGGCATTCCAAGAAGATCTCCAGCTCCCAATTTAGATGACAGTGTGGTGACTGATCTGTCCCCAAATCCATGCAGTGACCCTGTACAGCCAAAACTTCCTACATTTAAGATCTAAATCAAAATTCATACCCAATTTAATGGAAAACAATGCCATAGACCTTTTTCAAAAAGCTGTAAGCAATGATTTACGAAAAAAATGCCTTGAAAACAAGCAAACTAACATTAAATACAACTTAACGAAAGCTGAGAAAAAGGCAATAGATACACTTTCCAAAAATGAGGAAATAGTTGTGAAGTCAGCTGACAAAGGAGGGAACATTGTGCTTATGAAGAAACAAGATTACGTAACAGAAGGAACAAGACAACTAAAGGACATTAAATGTTAATCGACATTACAAAAAAACCCAATTAGAGACATACAAGCTCAATGGAATCAAATGGCAAAACATTGGGAAGAAATGGGCCTACTGACGGAAGAAGAAACAAAGTATTTGGTAATAGACAAACCTGTCATGCCAATAATATATTTCCTCCCAAAAATACACAAAAAGTACAAGACGTTTCCACCATGTAGACCCATCATTAATGGGATAGGTTCCTTAACAGAAAGAATCTCAGAATATATAGACTTATATTTACAGCCCCTAACAACAGGGCTAGCCTCTTATTTACGAGACACGAAACACGTGATACAGCAAATGGAGTGTATACCGTGGGAAGCAGAATATTTATTTGTGACGTTGGATGTGGTGTCACTTTACACCAGCATCCAACACACAAAAGGAATGGAAACAACGGAATTTTTCTTGAAAACAAGGTCTATTTCATTTCTCAATCAGAATAATATGATTCTGGAGATGCTAAATTTTGTTCTGACAAACAACATTTTTTTGTTTAATCAAGTCCTATATAAGCAGGAACAAGGTACTGCCATGGGGGCGAAATTTGCCCCATCATATGCAAATTTATTTATGGGCCATTTTGAATTAATCCATGCCTGGCAACATGAGGCATTCATAGAAAATAAAATTGTCTACTGGGGTCGTTACATAGACGATATCCTTGTGATATGGCATGGAAACAAAACAAGTCTTCTGCAATACATTGTCTATCTTAATGAAAATAATCACAATATTAAATTCACAGAAAAAATCAGCTCAGAAGAAATAGAATTTTTGGATCTACTATTGTACACAGATGGTGACAAGATACTAACAGATTTGTATATTATGAAGTGCATTAAGTATCCAGAACCTATACTGAATAAACAAATTGAAATCAACATAATCAAGTGATTGAGTAATTTTTCCCAAGGAGCGCACTAAAGGGTACCAACTTTATTTTTTAAAACTTCCTACATACCCTGTAACTGGTTCCCGTAAGTTTAACGGAGACTACAAAACATATCCTTGGGTGGAGTATTCCGTTCTGAAAGATAAAGTATACTGCTTTGCATGCAGACATTTTGGTTCTAATTCTGGAGGAGGGGGGCGTGCACGTGGCAATGTTCCATTTGTTGATATTGGCTTCGCTAAATGGGAAAAGACACGTCGTTCTTTAAAGATGCACTCAGATTCTGATAAGCATAAGTCTTCGGTTGTAGCTTGGGCAGACTTTAAGCGTGTACAACAGACTACAGGCCCTCACCACTCAATTGTGTCAATGCTAGCAAAGGTTGGGGACCAAGAGATTGAAGAGAATCGTCAACATGTGCTGCAGTTACTAAAGGTTGTATGTGTTTTGGGTCGTCAAGGACTTGCTTTCCGAGCCACAGATGAATCGCAAGACTCCCACAATAAGGGAAACTTCATAGCAATATTGCGTTTGCTGTCTGATAATAATGAACTTCTTAAAGTAAAAATGGCTAGACGATATGGGCACTACACATCTCCAGAGTATCAAAATGACATGATCTCAGTTGTGGCAAATCTTATACGTCAGAATATCGTTAGGAAAGTGACAAAGCACTTTGCAGTGTTGGTTGATGAAACCAAAGACATTTCGCATAAAGAACAGATGAGCTTTGTGATCCGGTTTGTAGATCAAGATGGGAACATTCAGGAAAAAGCCATGGGATGTTACCACATGGAGAAGTTGGATGCCTCCAGTTTAGCTGCAGCCATTGACAAATCTGTACGCAATGCTGGCCTTGACTGGAAGAACTGTGTGGCACAATGCTATGATGGGGCATCAGTTATGAGTGGCTGTTTCAATGGAGTGCAAGCGAAAATAAAAGAAATTGCTCCACAGGCAGTTTACATTCACTGTCATGCACATCGTCTAAACCTTGCGTTAGTGCAAACTATCACTAACAAACAAACAGTGAAGGATTTTTTCTCAACTTTGCAGGCTGTGTATGTGTTCCTTTCACAAAGTTCTCCTCGGCACGAACTCTTTGTAAAAGCTCAAACAGAAAGCGGTCTGGAAGTACAAGAATTAGAAAGACTTTGTGGCACTAGATGGTTTTATTGGTACGCGTGTGTTAAAAAAATACAGGCTCGATTTGAAACCATTATAGTTGTTCTCAGTGTAATAGAATCATCGCAACAACGTGACAAGCAGGCTTGTTCAGAAGCCAGAGGACTTCTCCGAAATATGCCGTGCTTTGAGTTTTTGCTAACTTTGTTAAGTATGGAAGCAATTCTGAAAAAGATTTGTGTGTTATCTGATGAACTTCAGAGAAAGCATCTTGATTTGCCAGATGCGAGTCACCTAATTCAAGTGACAAGAACTGCCCTCGTCAACCTTAGACAAGAATGCCATTGGATGAAAATCGTCAATGATGCAACGGAATTGGCAGAAAAATGTGGTATTGAAACAGTTGAAGACCACGACCGCAGAGCTTTACCAGTAAGGCACCACCAACTGAGCAGCAAACTCAAAGAATACCTTGTTGGTGCTACTGTAGGGAAGAGGCCTGGACATTATGAGCACTCTGAGGATCGAATGCCACAGACTGAACGGATAAAGCAAGAGGTGTTTTTCTGCACCTTGGATAGGTTTGTAAGAGAGTTGGATGCTCGTTTTATAGATAACATGGGGCTTATCAAGGCTGCCGGCATGTTCAATCCAAGGGCTAAAAATTTCTTGGAGGACTCATCTGCAGATCTTCTTGCTCGGCACTACCTAGGGCCCCAAGTAGATTATGCTGCATTGCATTCAGGACTTGACACTGCAAGAGGCTATTTATCTGGCAAGACTTTAGCAGGTATTCACTCTGTCAGGTACTATCTCAATGAATCTCCAAGAGGCTTTTCTGATGTCCTAAATCTGTTGGATCTGGTTCTTGCATTGCCAATTACAACTGCAACAAATGAGAGGTTCTTCTCCTGTTTGAAAAGAGTTAAAAACTATTTGCGAAATAGATGTGGAGACAACAGACTTAGTGATTTGTTGGTAATGGCATGTGAACCTATGGAGGTTGAAGAGGTAAATTTGAGTGATGCCATTGACCGATTTGCTGACATGCGACACAGGAGGTATCCTCTGAAAAGATGAACCATTATATTCTTCGACACTGTTAGATTATAGCTCAATTTTCCAGTTAGGTCTTTCTTTTCAAGTCACGCAGACCTAATCAGCACCACATACAGTCTTCAAAACCATCTGCTACTCTCCTACACTACCAGCCTCTTCTCCTCATGAAGTCAGCCATGATACATCGCTCATGCACTACAACCAGTTTGTCTCATCTTCAAAACACTGCATGGTATGCTGTTGAGTTTAGTCAACATCCTATTTTTTACCAGTGAGCTAAGCAACAATGGACCATTACGCCAGAAACATCATGTGTGTCTTTAAAATGGCATCATCTGCCACACCGCTGGATTCCTACAGATTTTCAGTCTAAGCAACAGCAAGACATTCAATTAGCCTTTTCCTGTGAAGCCAGACAGGCACTACTAGTAGCACAGCCACAAGCATCTGTCAACCGCCAGTCTCTTAGAATCTGAGTAGCCTCCATCAGCATCTTCTTGACAGGTCAGCCAGAAGCTGCAGCACAGCTGGAGTCTTGTGTCATGAAAACATTTGCTATCCGATTCCCGCCTGGCTCTTCTTCATTTCCAGTCAAGGAAGCAATGATGAGCCATCTAAGCAGCAACTTCCATTAAGCCAGTCACCAGCTACCCCACAGCTACAGTTCTGTCTTCACAATGCCAGCACCGTATCCTTGATTTGTAGTCAACCAAGCAATGATGAGACACACCCAGTCAGTGCCCTCTGTTAAAACCAGCCCGGCACCATCGGCATCACAGCCAGTATTCTGTGACTTCAAAACAGCACCTGCCATACTTGCAGCCTCTTCTCTGCCAAACACCTGCAGCTCGACTACCAGAGTTCTGTGACCTCAAAACAGCACCTGCCATACTTGCAGCCTCTTCCCTGCCAAACACCTGCAGCTCCACTACCAGAGTTCTGTGTCTTCTTGATCTGTTGCCATTGAACACTCACAGACCTCTCCTCTGGTTTCCAGTCACCTAAGCAACAACCTGCCTTCGAGTCAGAATCTTCACCTCACATGCCATTGAAACAGCAGCACCGGCACGTCTGTCAAGCCACTGTTCTGCTCAATCTGGTAAGAAACTACATTTTAAGTCTTATGATCAGAGTGAAGGAAGAGCAACTGTTGGGCATTATCCAAAAATCTATATAATAGTACTAATTGTTGGAATGTGTACCATTGTGGTGCGGGGTGTGGAGGACAATGAACATGTAGGAACAGAAACCTAGGCATATAAAGAGTGTTGGTGAGTGTGGGAGTAATGCAAAATGCAGCCAGGATTTTTTCCCCCATAAAATCTGGGCACTGGACTGATGAGGCTTTTGGTACTGAAGTTTGTATCACTCAGTAATGCACTGTATGCCTTGAACACATTTTGAACTAATCTTTTGGCAGCCAAAATAACACAAGCAGAAGAGTCATTAAAAACTGAGGATGCCATACATGTTTTCTGGTGAAATATTCTCCAATCTCCCCTTTTATCCTGGCTTTCCCCTATCCCCGTGCCCGCCTATCCGTCCCTGTCCCCCCAGAATGTGATTTTGCTCTGTAGTCCTGTTGAAATAACAGGGCAGATCCACATAAAGAGGGGATTGGGGTTCATACACTTCACGTGGCAACATGGACCTTGACACTGATACATATGATGATCCATTCTTGTATGAAATGTCACAATACACTGATATCGTAACCATTTTTTTCTTAATGCACTGAGCGATAATGCTTTATTAGGCCACTTCCTGTGATGTCATGGTGGGGGCGTGGTCTAATGACATCACTTCCTGTGGGGTGTGGTCAAATGACATCCCTTCCTGTGGGGGTGTGGTCAAATGACATCACTTCCTGTGATGTCACTCTTGGGGGTGTGGCACTGTGATGTCACTTCCGCTACCCCTGGCATTTTGGTGAAATGACGTCCCTGAACGCAAAGCCTACCACAAAACTCCCGTCCAGGCGCTATGGAAACCTCGGATACCGACCAACTAGCCCAGTTACTTGGGGAACTAAGGGCAGAAGTGCATGCAGCCCGTCAGGAAACGAACGCTCTAAGAAGGGAACTGATTATTTCCAAGGAGCGAACAGATGATCTCGCTAGACAATTGCTACAGTCACAAGCCGGACAGACCCTGTTACCCGCATCTGGGGGAAATCTTCCTTCTACATCCTCTATGAATCCAGTGCAGATCAACCTACCTGGGAATGTACCTCTGGCTCCGCCCGAACGATTTTCTGGTGACCCAAAGAGGTTTGCAGTATTTATCAATCAGTGCCGGTTGCATTTCTTATGCCGGCCAGCAGCCTTTCTAACTGATCAAGCTAAAGTAGCTTTCGTGCTTTCGTACCTCAGTGGCAATGCGGCAGACTGGTCGATCCCTCTAGTAAATCAAGATGATCCGGTCCTCCATGATTTTCAAGCTTTTCAGCTCAGTATGGAAACACTGTTCGCAAGACATTCACAGGGGCAGGCCTTGGACAATGAGCTTCTTTCGTTGCGACAAGGTGATCAAGACCTTTTGGTTTATATTGCGTCTTTCAACAGACTGATAGTGGAAACTCAATGGCCTGAGGACAAAAGGATTACGCTGTTTTATAGAGGTCTACGTGGAGAGCTCAAAGATGTGTTAGCCCAAGTAGTGAATCCCCCACAAGATTGTTCGGACTATATAGACTTAGTCGTTCAAATAGATCACAGACTGCAGAACAGGAAGGCCGATCGTTCCAAGTTTGATGCTCGAGTATTTTCCAAACCGCCAACTCCTTCCAAAGGAGTAGACTCCGGGGAACCCATGCAAATAGGGGGTCTGAAAGGTCCTCTAACACAAAAGGAGCGGGAAAGGAGAAAACAGTTGCAATTATGCCTCTATTGCGGAAACTCAGGGCACTTTCTTCGAGACTGTCCGGTGAAACCTGCTAAGAAGGCAGTAGGAGCTGCAGTTACCAAAGTTACAAACTCTGAGCAGGGAAACGACCTCGCCCGACAAGAATAGAGGTCCTCTTGCTGAGCGTGAAAACCAGTTCCGTGACCTCGCATTTCGTGATACCTATGGTTCTCATTAGCCCTGATAATCCGGATCGATTACATGCAATTGAAGCTTACGTCGACAGCGGTGCCATCGGCAATTATGTGGATCATGAAATGGTTTTGAGGATGAATCTAACTCTTTGTCCCAGGGCTGTAAAGGACGTCATTACTATGGTGGATGGTACGGAGATAGCCTCCGGGCCAGTAACGCATACCACTCAAGAAGTGACGCTAATAAGTCAAGATGGACACCATGAGAAGATCGTGTTCGATGTGATCAAGGCCCCTCAGTTTCAGATTATTCTAGGAATACCTTGGTTAGAGAAACACAATCCTCTGATCGATTGGCGAGCAAGAACGGTCCAGTTTCCAGAATGTGTCTCTACTTGTCACCCTCCACCTGGTGTTGCACTGGCAGCAATTTCTTCAGAGACTCCCCAGTTACCTCCCGAATACCTAGAATACCAAGATGTTTTCCGGAAGGATCAGGCTAACTCTCTACCTCCTCATAGGTCTTATGACTGCCAGATAGACCTGATACCTGGATCTACTCCTCCTTGTAGTAGAATTTATGCCCTCACCGAGCCCGAGAACCTTCACCTTCGACAATAACTGGATCAATACCTGGCAAATGGGTTTATTCGTCCTTCCAAGTCCCCTGCTTCTTCAGCTTTGTTCTTCGTTCCAAAAAAGGAAGGAGACCTTAGAACTTGTATAGATTATCGCTCCCTGAACCAGATCACCGTTAAGAATAGATATCCGTTACCTTTTATCCCTGAACTCCTGGACCAAGTCAGAAAAGCATGCATATATACAAAGCTGGATCTTAGAGGAGCTTACCACTTGGTACGAGTAAAAGAGGGCGATGAATGGAAGACGGCCTTCTGCACCAAGTATGGGCTATTTGAATATCAGGTCATGCCCTTCGGACTTTGCAATGCCCCGGCCGCCTTTCAATATTTTATGAACGATGTCCTCAGAGAGCTCATAGATGTGTGTGTTGTTGTTTACATTGACGACATCCTCGTTTATTCTTCATCGGAATCTGAACATCGGAAACACGTGAAAATGGTCCTCGAAAGATTGCGTCAACACAAACTTTTCGCTAAGTTGGAAAAATGTGTTTTCAACGTGACTGAAGTTGAATTCTTGGGATTCATATTATCACCTGGCGGAGTGCGTATGGATTCAAAGAAGGTCGATGCAGTTCTCAAATGGCCATCACCATCCTCCGTAAAAGGTGTGCAAAGCATGTTAGGCTTCGCTAACTTTTACCGCAGGTTTATCCCCGAATTCTCTCGAATAGTCCAACCCATCACTGCCTTGTTAAAGAAAAACAAACGTTTTGAATGGTCTACCGAGGCGGAACAAGCTTTCCAGGATTTGAAGACTAAATTTATCTCTGCACCAATCTTAAAACACCCTTGCCCCGAACTCCCCTACATCGTGGAAACTGATGCAAGGACCCGGTAACCAATCAGTTGCATCCCGTGGCATTTTGGTCCCGCAAATTCTCGCCTCCTGAAATCAATTACACGATTACTGACAAGGAACATCTGGCTATCAAGTCTGCCTTTAAGGCTTGGCCGCATTATCTGCTGGGGGCCCGACACACCGTTACTGTGATTACGGATCACCGAAACCTGCAATATTTGAAAACCGCAAAAGCCCAATCCTCTAGACAACTCCGTTGGGCATTATTCTTTGCCGAGTTTGACTTCATAATTACCTATCGACCTGGTACAAAAAACGGTAAAGCTGATGCCCTTTCTCGGATGGGAGTGGAAGAACACTTGATCAACCCTAAACCTGTACCAATCATTCCCGAACAAAGAATTCTGGGTGTAATCGCCACACAATCCATAGAGGAAGTTAAGGATAAAGCCAGGCAACTTGTGACTCCAGCAGACATACAGAATTGGCATCTGCAAGGAAAGGACTTTGCAGTAAAGGACAACTTATTGTATTTCCAAGAACGATTATACCTACCCAGCACAGATTTACAGAAAGAAGTAATCTCTTGTTATCACGATTCTTTAATGGAAGGACATCCCGGTATAGCCAAGACCTCAGAAAAGATCAAGCGCTACTTCTGGTGGCCGTCTTGGAAAAAAGATATCAGAGACTTTATAATGTCCTGTGGAGTATGCGCCCAAAACAAGAGTCAAAAGGAAAGACCAGCAGGCCTCTTACGCCCTATTGACATCCCACCTCGCCCTTGGCATACGCTTTCTATGGACTTCATCACCGATCTACATCCATGCTCCGGATACAATACGATTCTAGTAATCGTGGACTTATTCTCCAAGATGGCGCATTTCATTCCGCTCAAAGGCTTGCCAACAGCAGCAACTCTGGCCCGAGAATTTCTCAAAAACATCGTCCGACTGCACGGTTTTCCTTCGGTTCTAATTTCGGATCGAGGCAGTCAATTTATTTCTCATTTTTGGCGAAGTTGCTGTCGGTCGGCTCAAATTGATGTGAGACTATCGACCAGTCACCATCCTCAGACCGACGGACAAACCGAGAGGACCAATCAAACTCTGGAACAGTATTTACGCTGCATGCTGCAACAAACTGAAAAAACTTGGAAAGACATCCTTTGGATAGCCGAATATGCCTACAATAACTCTGTCCATTCGGGAACTGGGAAAACCCCGTTTTTTCTTTTGTACGGCAGTCACCCTCGAACCTCGGAGTTGGATCCCCTCCAAGATCTTGAAACACCAGCAGTAGACTACCTGCATTCTACAATCACCCAAGCCTTTAAGGAAGCTGTTTCTCACCTTCAAAGGGCTAAAGAACAATACAAGAAAGGAGCAGATCAACATTGGAAGGAAGCCCCTCAATATCGAGTAGGGGATCAAGTCTGGTTATCCACCAAATATCTACCTCTAAAAGGACCACGCACATTGAACCCAAGATACCTTGGTCCCTATTCCATCACTACCATAGTAAACCCAGTAGCGGTCAAGTTGGACTTGCCCCCGCACATGAAGATACATCCGGTCTTCCACGTCTCTCTATTAAAACCCGTGCAACCTCAAACCCGACTAACTAAATCTCCAAAACCTATCCTAGTTGATGGGGAACTCGAGTTTGAAGTCAAAAGCATTCTGGACTCCAAGAGCTCCAAATCTAAACTATTTTACCTAATTGACTGGAAAGGCTACGGCCCCCAAGAGAGATCCTGGAAACCTGCTGAATATGTCCACGCTCCTCGCCTAATCAAAAGATTTCACCGAACATTTCCTGACAAGCCAAAACCCCCGGAGAAGCCCGGTTTGGGAGGGGCCTTGAGGGGGGTACTGTCATGATCTCTGCTTCCAAAAGGTCAGGGTTTTCCCAACTCCCTTGGAAGCAGATTCATAACCCAGGTTCCGAGTGCCAACCAGTCCCAATTGGGACCTTTTGGACCCAGTCCTGGCGCCAGTGGCACCAGGCTCATAAATATGCCCAGTCCCAGCGCTGGAAGCGCCAGGCTCATAATGCTTGGGTGGACTTACCTGCAGCAGACCATGCTGCTTACTTGCCTGCCAGTTGAGCCTCTGATCCTCTTCTGTTTGGAACTACTTTTCCTGTTGGGTGGGGCAGGAGCCACTCCCTAGGTTCAGAACACTGGAACTCTTCTGGAAAGCAGGACTAGGCGTGGCTGTGGAAGGAGACACCTAAGCACTACAGGAGGCTATTTAAACCACACCCGATGGATGAATCTTGCTTTGCGTTATTCTGCATCCTCTGCAGCAGAACGCTCATCGTGTCTTCTGCATCTGATCCTGGGCCTAAGGAAAAAGGCTTACCATCCTGAATCCAGTCTTCAGCAACACCTATAAAGACAAGAAAGAACAGGTTAGCATTACGGTCTTCAGTGACAGCTCTTCACTTACCAGGGCCATCGGCTGTCACCAACGCCTCGCGCTGCATTCTGAAAGACAAAGGCTTACCTACTCTTCGTGCGCTCCGGAGGTCTTCACACTGCATTCCGGCATCTGAAAGACAAAAGCTTACCAACTCTTCGCACGCTCCGGAGGCCTTCGGCGCTGCATCCCGCATCTGAAAGACAAAACAAGGTGCGTTTAAAGACATTGGGGAACTTTAATACTCACGTGCCATTACTCCTTTCCACATCTAACCCAGTGGGTATTCCGGCACCCTGCAGCCGCTCCGAACTTGTACCTGCAAAATAAAAAGACAGTTAGAGCGCATCGTGAAGCAGGCAACAAGCGCTTACTTACGTGCTTCCAGGCGCTTCTATTCATCACACGGGCTCCATCTTCAACTCACTTCAGCCCGTCATCCACCATCGCCGGAACCCTGCAAAACAAGAGACATCATTACTAAAGACTTTAAAGATATTAGAATTACTCGAAACTTACCGTTCGTGCAGTAAACGACGGACAGCAGTCCTCTGAAGTCAAGAGGCCTGCTCCCCTTATCCAGTGAAGAAACTGGTTACAGCACCCTGCCCCGAGGCAGATGGAGAGCACGGCGTTCACTTACCTAAGGTGAGAGCGTTAACCTTCGGGGTTCTACAGGAGAAGAGAAAGGGAAGAAGAGAGAGACATTCAATAACCCAGTTCATTAATCCCATATTTTCTATCTGCAGACATCTTACCCTTCGAGTCAAACATACAGTGCACAGAGGTCCAGCCCAAAGAGCCAGCCGTGTGTTACACGTCACCTTTGAAGATACGGTATACGCCCAGTCAAGACCGGCGCCTCTACGGGAATCAGGTGAGCGTTACAAAGATTGGTTTTCAGTGTAGATGGAAGTAACACCATAAAATGTGATCCACTTCTGGGCCACAGCACCAGCCGTAGCCAAGACACAGAAAGCCTCCTATCATGCTGTGCTGTAGTAGAACACTCCATGCAAAACCCAGTAAAATAAATGATTAATTTTTTTAAAGTTTGGGAAACAATACTATCTTCGCCTCCTCCATAGTGAGGGAGATGCTACCTGACAGTGCAAATGAGTTAAATAGACAGGTGTGTATAGGAGTTAGTATATTGCCATACGTTTGGTAAAACCTTGCTGGAAACTAATCTGGGCCTGGTGATTTGTTTAACGGGAGTTCCCGTATGAAACAGAGCACCTCTTCTTGAGTAATGTCTGTGTTGAGAGCCTGACTTTCCACCGAAGGAAGCTGGGAGAGGGCCAGCAAATCTTAGTATCACTGTGGGGAATGTGAATCAGGTACTTTGGACCAATACAGTTCTTAGTAGAATGCGTAAAATTGTGTGAGGATAACCTCTGTGTATGATGTGTTTTCCCCCGAAGGGAGCCCAATCTTTTGATTGTCATGGCAGCTATTTTCTGATGAAATTGGGAAGCTAAAAGGTGATCCATCTTGTTAGATTTTAGGTAGTACTGTTGCTTGAGGAGTAAGGGAGATTTCTCTGCCTTTTTGGTGGGGAAGAGATTTAGCCTAACTGCCACCGACCTAAATGCTTTCTGAATCGAAGGCCCTTTAAATGTTTCCATCTGTTTCATTATTTGGCTTAGCTCCACCTCGAGTTCTATTTCCAGCACCGTATTTTGACTGCGTCTATTGGCCGTGTGTGCAATAAGTAAGTTGCGCATAGTTGCTTTTAATGCATCCCAGGTAACATTCAGCTCCTCCTCCCCCATGAGGTTAAACAAAAAAAAATTCCCTGATTTGTCCCTTAATAACCTCCTAGTGATTTGATCTTGTAATAGTTCCAGTGACAAACGCCATGCCAAAAGCCTTTGTTTTGCCCATGGATATTTAAATTCAACCATAATCGGAGCATGATCTGCAAGTGTCATAGTATATGTAAAAATCTGTGTGATACTACCAAATAGCGGTACCGAAACCAAACATCTCTGTGTGAGAATGATCGGTGCACATGAGAATAAAACGTGTATCCCTTATCATTCCCTCTGAGAGTAAGCCAGACGTCGACTAAGGATAAATCCACAAGTTTCTGCCTCAGTGCATTTGAAGGGAGAGCCTGAGGATATCTAGTAAGCCTGCTTCTATCACGCACCAGGTCCCAAGAAATGTTGAAATCGCATAATAGCAATATTTCCCATGCTGTAAAAGATTCCAACTGCCCTATTGTCTCTTTCAGGAAGCCTTTTTGGCCCGTGTTAGGAGCATATATTGAGGCCAACAGCAGCCTAACCAAACCCACCTCCAGAGTTACAAATACATATCTAGCCTCCTTATGAGCCTTGGAGTGGATAACCTTGGCATTGAACCCTGCTTTTATTGCTATTATGACTCCAGTGACCTTGCCCTCCACATTAGCATGCAGAATTAGCGGGTATTGACACAGTCGGAGTTTACCTATGTCCATCTTCCGGATGTGAGTTTTTTGGAGCTCCACTAAATCCGGTTTGTGACGCCTCAAGAGAAATTCTAATTGTTGCCTTTTCTGTGGAGTATTTAGCCGCCTACCATGAAGTGAATGTACTTTGTTTCTCTCGCCCTGGTTTTGTCAGTTCCTGGGGCACCTCATCTGAAACACTGTATACTTTCAGAAACACATCAGGAGAACTCCTCCTAATCTCTCCCAAACCCCTTTTCTCCCCTGTTACCACTTCCACCCAATCACCCCAACCCCCCCTTTGTTCCCCTGGTGCGGACACGGACCTTATTGTCACCCAGGGTAGAATCCTCCAGCCGTGAATTGTCTAACGACCCAGGGTTGCGTGCGGGGTATCCTAACACCCCATCTGGTGCCTGAACAGATGAATTCCAAAATGTCGCTCTCTGTCTCTTATGGGTTATTGTTCTCTTAAAATTACTTGAACTGTACTCCTTCTTTAATCTTGAATGTTTCTTTACTTCACTTCCTTGAAACTTGGGCCTCTGAGACGTGCTCTCCAGTCTCCTTTTGCGTTCCTCTTTGTTTACCTCTACAGTGCCCCAATGAAATCCATTCCCGTGCGATAGGTTGCTTGCCACCTGCTTCTTTTCTGATCAGTGTCTCTTCGGTTGAGCCCGTTGTGGTTTCCTCCTCAATTTGGAGCAATCTATACCCTCTATGTTGCTTGCCTTCCAGGGAGAACAGCAGCCCAAATGGAAAAGTCCATCTGTACCTGATTTCTCATGCCTGCAGTATCTTAACTACAAATTGCATCTCTCTCCTTTTAGCAGATTTAAAAAACTAGAGATCCTGGTACATTTGGATTTCCGCTCCATTGTAGGCTATAGGTGCGGAAGTTCTCGCCTCTCGTAAAAAATGTGCTCCTTCTGTGGGTACGTAGTGCATGCCACCAATACATTACGGGGGCATGACCCGGGTCTGTCCTTCTCAGCCCAGTTCTGTGAACCCTATCTAATGGAATGTTACATGCTTCTTCTCCCGCTATGAGGTTTGCAAAATTCAGAGTGATGGCCTCTTTTAATTCTGGATCCGAGACTGTTTCCAGGAGGTCCTTGATCCGAATATTAGAGCGCCTGGAGCGATTCTCTAAGTCCTCATATTCCATTTCCAAGTTCTGTGGGATTCTAGACAGCTCTTCCAGTGCTACATCAGCTTGCTTATTGTCCTCACTTGTATCTGGATTGCGCTCTCATTCGTGTCAACCCTATCACCTAGAGAAGGGAGTTCTTTACTGAAGTCTGCAAGTGAACGCTGGATTTTCAGAATGTGAATTGCGTTTGGAAGGCTGCAGAAAACTTGTCCTGGAATTCCTGAAGACCTTTAGTGAAGTCCTCCCTAGAGGCTGCCGTAACTAAACCTTTCCCCGAGGGGCGGAGTTAGGATTTGTAGATCGGTGGGTCCGGTCATGGTTGAATGCGATGTTGTCTTTGGTTGCTGTGCCAGGAATTTTTCTAGTGGGTTAAGCAGTTTACTTTGAAGCTGACTGTGCCCGGACGGGGTCTGTTTCTTGTTGCCCCTGGCATGTGATTAAGTTTCTGGGAAGTTCGATGCTTGTAGAACTCACTGTGCCAAAAATCAAACCTCCAGAGGAGTGGGAGGTGGGAATAGCAAGCGTCTAGGCCTGGTTCATTTTGCGAGGTCCGGGGGCAATTTTCTTGCTTCTTTCTTGGTGTGTCCTCTATAAGCCAATTAAGCAGCCTAACTAAGTAGCAAATCAATTGAAGTTCTTATCTTTTGCCCACCTCATTTTGCCCAGCCGCTAAATAGTTTCTGTATGAGCAATTCTGCTGGGCGCTAGCCTCAATGCTAGGCCACTAGTGCGAAGGGAGTTCCCACCCCTGCTGTTGCAGCCTCAACCCAACCTGCCGCCTGATTCCGATGTGAGGAGCCCCTATGCTTGAAAACAAAGAGGTCTTGAACTTCAGTTACAGCGTCCTTAGGCTCAGGGATATTTCACTCACTGTGCCTGAAGGACTTGATCTGTGCGTTTCCAATGTATTTCAGTACTGCACTTCCTTAGATCTCCCATCTTGACCACCCGAGCTTCCCCGCCTCTGCTTCTGTGGGAGACTGCTAGCCCCGATTTCAGTTCCTTCCTTTTTCAGCAGAGAGCCTTCTGCCACTGTGGGTAGGGGCTGCTTACCCCTGCACGGGTCTTCTCCGCCGTATAATCTGGCACCCCTAGAGCATCTGCAGCTCGTGCACCGCACCCTTCTCGTTGGGTACCGCGCCACCGTTCGTTCAGCAAGTGGAGACCTCACACTTCACCAGTGGGCAATGGTCTCAATTAGCTTGGAGGCGGGGCGCTATTATTCCCTCTCCAGTTCTTACTTGGTGAAAATATTATTATTTGTAGAGCGAGAGAGCTGCAATCAAACAAATCTCTCTTTAACTCCTTGCAGTCCATAGTTAGCCATCAGTGTCTGTTGGCACAAGTCTCACCCTTCCTTTTCTTTATGACTAAAACGTTCCCTAATGGATGTGGTTGAAGATTTACAATCCCTCACTGCAGCCCTTCTGGTCTATCTATCCTGAGACATTCAAAAATCTCTGGATGACACTTATTGATCAGCTTCTCATATAATCGGTCACCATTTGTCATAGGCCATCTGATAAATCTTCCCTCTTCTGTCAGACCATGAACAACACCCCACGGGGCTTCTCTCTCACTCTCAGCCCTAGCTCAATAACATTCTGTCCTATGGGACTCAAATGCGAATGGGGATTAACATTTACCGGCACCTGACTTCCCGGAACTCCAGGGGCGTAATCCCCGGTGATTCCGGCAAGTTAGGTGGTGGTAAATCACTACAAGTCTGGCGGCTACCTGCCGGTTTGAGGGCCATAATCAATAATACTGCGACAGCCCCTATTATCAAAGGTGAACCTCCCTGGAGCATCAGGGAATATTCTGCCGTTCACAGGCCTGAGGCCACAATCAAATAAGATCTTCCCGAAACAAGGCACCTTAACACAGAACGAGCGATCACTGAATTTAGAAGGGGGAATATTACAGGCTTGATTCGCTGCCTCATCATATTCTATCACTGAGCCCAACCCATGCCCTGATTTAACATTAAAATATGCTTCTACCAGAGTCAAGCCATCGTTAGAACATAACGTAAAGATTTCAATTTTGCCATCAGCGGCAAGCAATTTTTCCCCTTTTGGTTATTATAAAAATGTACGAAACACAATTTATGGCAATTGCTGATTTTATACGCATGAACGTTGATATCATTATCAATTACAGTGTGTGAAAACCCCTTCAACCCAACTTTTATGACAGCAAACAAAGCCAGGCCTCCCACAGGGCATCCTCTCCGGACCTCTTCACAGCCGGCACAATAATGGAAAGGATTCCTAAAAGATAGAGTGCTCCATATTTCTTACAGTAAAATAAAGTCAAAATTGGATGCAAATTTTACCCAACTTCAAAATCCAGCTTTGAGGTCAATCCTGTAATATTACACACTAAGATTCTACATCCATCCTCCACCTGTTTGGTGGTAGATATCGCAAATGGAACATCATTTGCCAAATCCTCAGCAATCTTGTGTCTCCCTCTGATCCACCAGAGATACTCAGAGTTAAATCTATCCATTCTGTTCCTCTAACTTGATTGATAGCACAGTTACCATTATGGCATTGACTCTGGGACACATTGTCCAAGCAGGCAAGGGCTTCAAACTGATATGCAGTCACCTAACGTTAGAAACCATTGTTAAAGGTGAATCCATGTATGTATTGAAACTGTTGACCCTCCTGCACCGCAGGTCTCTGACTTCCATAGCCCATTCTCCAATTAATCAAGATGCTGGCCAATCGTTGTAAGTTTAAGACTAAGAGCGGCAAGAGAAGTAGAAATAGAATTAAGGAACGGGTTTATTTATTAAAGAGACCCAAAAGGAAATCCTTTATCATAAGGCGGAAGTAAGCCCCTACTTCAACATTCTAAGAATCTCACAAACACGGCTTGAGGACCTATGAACCATTACCACACAATTCCCAGGTAAGGTTTTAACGCCTGCACCAACCCAAACCACTCTCCTTGCCATTAGAATGTTTTTGCCAGGCTCCAGCAAGAAGCCAGTCTGGGTATTAATAAAGTGAGTTGAATTTACAATTAATGAGGTAGTTGACTTACAGACACCAGATTCCAACTCTGATACCTCAGTTAGTACCAGAACTAACAAGGTAGCCTGTGAAGGTAAATGAAGAACATCCCCCCTCTTTAAACTAAACACTTCCCGGTTTCTCTGAGGGGTGGTGGGGCTAGGTCACTGCAGAGGTTTCACCTAACATAGCTCTCCCAGCAGGATTGCTACTATCTCTGATTTCGTGACTCTGTCAGACATTGGGCCCCCATAAACAATGCCAAACTCAATCTCGATCTTCAGTCGATGTAACAGGATTATACTTCTTTTGAGAAGTAGCTATTGAAGGAGCTATTGATGGTGTTCCTTGTGTAGATGTGGTCCCTTCCTTACATCGACAATTAGAAATATCATTCATGCTCCTATGATCTAAAATCCCTACAGTGTCCTTGGTTGGCAGAGTAGGGGCTTTGTTACTGACTAAGGAAGCAGGAATATTCCTCTAGACTCCCACAGCTTGTAGTCGGTGTAGACATTTCTGTTTTCAGGGAATCCACTGTGGTTAAGGCCTTATCAAGCGCCTCTTTCAACAGATCAATTACTAGCCATGGCTGAGAGGTGGTTGGAACAAAGCCCCCAACTCTCCAGGCATCTGCCATGACCCAAGGCTGCCAGGATGCCTGGTGTGACAAATGCATCCCCATCACCAGCCAAACCTTTTATCACTTGATGACTAGCAGAATCTAGAGTGTCTGATAAATCCTTTTGAGATGTAACGTTAGAAACCCCACTACCACAGGGCATAGCAACAAGTGGAGCAAGCGGAGCAACCAATACTGAGGAATTTGTATTATCAGAAGAAAGAGGCTAACTTCTAGGCTGATTTATGCCTTGTCCTCCACCTGCCTGTTCGGAACCCTCATTGTTGGCGCCTTCTTTACCAAATCTATAGAGGGGCTGGTCTATCATACATGGCTTCTGGAAAACTGCAGAGTGCAATTCACTGAGGCCCTGTACTGCTGAATTAACCTCAACCATGACCAATACACTGCAGCCACATCAAGGTATTGCTTCCTTGGTAGTGTTTGGAACCTAGCACTGCTCATTGCTTACTTCTAGTTTCAGGCCTGGGCAGTAGCTCCTAATCACCATCTGCTGCACTTTTTTAGTGGCAGGGAGCTTAATTATAGGTGAGGATGTTGGTGAGGAAGATGGGGGCTATAACAAATGTGTATGGGAACATCCCCAAAACTACATTACTGGTGACCCACAAATTCAATGCATTACTGTTGCACCCCTTAACAGAGTGTGCATGTTCCTCCTTCAAAATAGGAGTAAGGGGCTCATGAACAGCAGCTTTCATGGAGCAAGTTCCTTCCCTCTTAGTTTTCCTCAGTCTCTTCCCCCAAGCCATACATTTCTAATCCAAGGCAACCAGCAGCCACATCGGGAACATCTTTCTTTTAATTTACCATAGCATAAGATGGCCTACAGTATGATTTGTGACCAATCCTCCAAAAACACAACCACAACCTAAGGACTGGGGTGGGGTGGAAATATAAGAATAATACAGAAAGGATCCGTTGATTGCCAGAAGACAATAACCAGTAAGCAGTAAACAGTTGTGAGCAATAAAAGAAACAAACACTATTTTGCTATTTTAACATCTTAGCTTTTAGCAAATCTGCAGCTCTTTGCAAAGAATATATGGTGTAAGGACCACAAACGACCACCATCTTTCAGTGTAGGCTCCTCTCATTCTAGTGTCCCTTTGCTAGATCCGTAGGCTCGTTAGATAAACTAGCAGACATTTTTAGAGTGGGAAGCTGACAGGTTTGCATGCTCTGTGGCTAGAGGAATGAACCCAATGATGTTGAGTGCCCCACGGACTGATAAGTTATGAAGCTGCACCACTCCTTCCAGAGACGCCAACTCTGACAGCTCCCAATGTGTAAAGATGAGATAAATTTGCGTCCAATGGATTTGAATGGGAAGCTACAATGGCATTGAAGCAATTGATTGTATTGTGCCTGTGATTGCCATTTGATCTGACACACAGAGCAACAGGCCTTTCATAATACAGAGATGGAGGAGGAACGCAGCAAAATAAGGGAGCACAGCCACCACTTCCTATGAGAACCAGAGTTTGTACAGAGAAACCATCATGGATGTTAACTCCCGATAAGAACTTTGAAGCTGAGCTAATGTCAGCAGATAAATCCTGTGAAATAGAGCATGCTTGGAAGTGGAGACCCTGCAGCTTGCAAACCACTTGTCTAGAGACAACCAAGCATGGAGTGGCGTTCACTGTTAAATAAATCGGGTGGACAAGTAGTTAGTTCTTCATTTTCAGCTAGGGGTAGGGGAGTTTTAATATGGATTAGTGCAATGACCTATCTTTCAACAGTAAACAAGTTGGAGGACTTGAATGGGCGTTATGTGGATATTGCAGGCACACATATGCTAGACCGATATTATTACTTTGCACATTTGCTGTTACTATTGATGACTTACTTGTTTTCGACTCAATAGTTAACATAACTCAAATGTATCCAAAATATTCCTTTATCTGGGGGGGGCTTTAATTGCATCTTGGATGTTTGCTTGGATACCTCCAGAACCAGGGGTCACCCACAGGAAGGGCTTCTAAAGCATTACTTCAGTACATGAAGGATTTGCATCTGGGAGAGGTATGAAGATTCTATCTAGCAAAGTTAGAGGTTATTCTTTCTACTCTCCGGTGCACAATTCGTATTGCAGAATGGACTATCTAATACTAAGGCTGGGGGATCTTCGGTGACCCTACCAAGATTGTAGGCTATCAGACCATTGATTCCTACTTACTTGCTTTAGATGGTCAAGTAGATTTTCCCCCCATACCTACTTGGAAACTTTCTATAGAGGACATATTGGATATATCAAATGCTCAAGCAATCAGAAGTGGGATTTGCTAGGAAGGAAGGCACAGTAGAGGACCAATCCACCTTATAGGAAGTCTTTAAGATAACAATACGTGTGATATTTATATCCACCTCTTACAGGGTTAAGCAGACACTTCATAAACAAAGTTTGGAATTGGAAGACAGGATGAGTCAACTAAAATGGGACATGATTGGAAGAGCAGAACTGGGGGAACGATTGATGAGTCATAAGAGAGCCCTCTATGATATTTATTAGCACTCAGGGTGGGGGGTGAAGCCAATCAGGTTGCATGGATCGCAGGCTGAAATCTGGAATGTCAGCCCGTGTTCCACGGAACCCGCAGGCTGCCTTCCCCACCGCAAGCTGACATCACCCCCATATCCTGCCCTCTCGTATCTTTAAAAAAATAATAAATATCCCAACCACCCCTATCCATTCCCACTTACCTCATTGCGGCAGCAGCATAGCCTGCAGACGCAGCAGCAGCTTCCTTTTCTGACCACCATGGTCATAGAAGAGGGGCTCCATACGGAGCCCCACCTTCTTTAACCATCGCACCCATTTTGGGTAAGTATTTTCATTCATTCAATGGGGTGCTTTGGTAACCCGGGCTCCTAATAGCGTAAACCCCCCCGTTCCAAGCATCAACCCCCAACAACGGCCCGGTGCCCTTGTTATAGGCCCTCGCTTTGCTTGGGTCGATAACTTGGGCTGCTGGGCCACTACTCCCAGTTCCAGCCCTTGGAACGAGGCGTTAACGCTATATGAAGAACTGGGTAAACATGATTATAGAACCTACTTCTATAGACAACATGATGAAGTAGATAATGTGGGTCACTCCTTGGTGGGGCTGGTAAACAGAGAAAAGGGACCCAAGTATATCCTGCAATTAAGAAATGATTGAGGTTAATTGGTGCATGAGCCTAATAAAACTAACCAAATATTTGCATCATATTTTGTGCAGCTCTGTTCATAGAAACCCAGCATAGACATGAAAACGGATATCAAAGCTACTGTACGAGGCCTCCGCACCACAACTAGATCCGAGTGAAGTAGCAATAACAGATGCTCCAATACAGATTTCCAAAATTGAATGGCCTATACGTTTAAAAAAAGTGAGACTCTGGGAGGAGGTGGATTATCTATTGCATTTTATAAAACGCATATAGATTGTTGGCTGTTTATATTGAAGCATTTTAAAGTCTTAGAGAGGCAATGACAGTGGCAATATTGAACCAGATAAAGATGAGACCAAATGTGAATCCTATAAACCCATATCAATGATATATGTGGACAATAAAATCTTGCTGAAAAAGTTAGAATCCAGACTTAGAGTCATATGGGTAAAGTGATCACTGAGGAACAATCGTGATGTATTCCCCATAGTAAAAAAAATGTAAATATACACAGATTAATTGTGATAATGGAGAATATGTTTTGCAGAAGAGGTCGCTGGGCAATTATCAGTTTGGATGCACACACAATGTTTGACTGTATTGACTGGCTACATACATTGGAAGTACGGTTTGGCATCTAGGGGCCATACCTAAGATGGGTTACCTTATTGAGATCAAATAACCAGGGTTAAAACAAACAGCAACATTCCATCCATTGAAGAAAGGTCTACAGGAGCCAGCAGTGATGCTCCCTATCACCATTGATATTTTCCCTTACTGTTGAACCACTGGTATGCCTTACCAGGAAAAGTTCGAGAAAGAGGATTTTGAATAGAATGACACATATTATATCACTATACGCCAGTGACAATTGATTATGTAAAGGATCCTGCAACATCATATCCAGTAATACTTGAACAAATTGAAGAGTTAGTCCTAGGATTGGGACTAACAGCCTCATCACGAGTTTGGCAGTAATTCCACCCCAGCGTAATTACTGTTACCATTGTGGTGTCTGACAGAATTAGCGCTGTATAACAAGTTGTCAGGAGCACGCATACACCGTTGGCAGTAACAGTAATTCTGTCCAGTGGAATTACATGCGTAAATGGGTTTCGGACAGTAATTCCGCCCAGGTTCGGCAGAATTACTGTTAACGGTGGCATATTCAGCACTAAATAGCATAATCGCCATAACGGGAAGCATGACGAAACCCATCTTTAAAAATGCAACTAACTCCTATTTCCTGTTGCCATCAGAGGTACCGGAGATAAGGCTGCAAAGGCAAAAATGTACAGAGGCTGGACTGCAGCTGCCAGTGGATGAGGTGTCTGCCATGCTGAAGAGCAGTATGGAAGCAGACAACCTAGGGCCTCTGGCCAGAGCAAGGATTCAGTGGCTGAAGTAGCTAATGTTTTAATCTCTGTACCGGAAAATATTAATCAATATAAGAATGAATGTACCTACGACTTCAACAGATGCTACTTCAGCCACGGAAATTGCCTCTTGTTCAACACACATACAAGCAGATACGCATTGGGGCACCTATGAGAGGTAGGGTTTCTCTTTAAACTGTGAACATAGTGTAAACTGTTGATTCATAATATTAAGACTGAGAGATACCCATCTGCTTTGTAACACACAGATACCGGAAATTAAGTTGCAGAACATTTGAACGTAACAACAAGTAACCACTCCTGATGAAGGAAATTGTTTTTCCGTAACGTTTTGAGTTTTTAATATGAACAACTTCTGTTATTCTCTGAGATCTACTTATACAACATTGTACGAATATGAAATTAATATTGTAACTTTGACTGTATATTTGGAAGGTTGTTCACTCCACTCTGTTTTTGAGTTTAATTAAATATGATGTTTAACACCGTAAATTCATTGCACTAAATGGATGTGTTCTAGTGACTAATAATTAATGAATGCTTGTGACATTAATCAAACTTATACCTAGTGGGGTCTATCCATGGACCTGTATTAGTGAACATTCTCTCTTTAACATGACTCATAATTTCATTGGATTGGTCCCCAATCCAATATTAATTAATTGAATGATACTTACTTATTGTTTGTCTCCATACAATCCCTCGAGTGTGCTGGGGACGTGAGTGATCCACAGACCGTGGACACTTTCCGTTTTTTTGTACTTTGTTCATCGCAATCTAGTGTCAGGGTTGTGTTACTCTCCTCTGCACCTCACTAACCAATTCAACACTATCGAATTCCTAATAAAGAAAAGTGTGCACCTGTACACATTCTCTTGTTCTAAGAAATCTGCACTCTTCGAGTGTGTGACACACTAACACGGGTAGCACCCAATTGATAATATAATTTCGCATGAGAATATGTCTCGAAAATTAATTAAATCACTGGCAAACACGCTACAACATTTGTCTTTAATGAAGAGGAAGCTACACGCATCCTAGCACTAATTAAAGACATCTAAACTACTACTCCAGCAGCAACTAATCAGGAGCAAATCATCTTTCGGTTGGAAAAATTTATATGCAGAGAAATTTCACAGAAATTACATCCTACCACCTTAGCCCAATACTATCGAGTGCAATGAATACCAAGAGGCCTGAGGGTCTATCTCAAACCTACTCTCTGCAAGGAAGTCCCCGATTTTGTAAAAAAGTGGGAGCAGATACTCAATAAATGTTCACTTGACCTAATATTACTAACGATAGAAGAATTGTCTAAATCAGTCTCCAAGTTGGACACAGAAATTAGTGAACTAAGTGAATAATTAAGTGCTTTTAAAACCAATGAAGAATTGAAAACGATCCTGAATGACATTAACCTATCATTAGAACACTATAAGAAAGAAATTGAACAACGCAAGGTCCGCAAATTTAGGCGCGATACCCTCGATTATTCTCAGGACTTTGGGTATTCCTGGCAAGAATATTACCAGAACATCAGACCTCCTCGCCCCAATAGACCCTACACAGGGACCCCTGGACAAGGTACCAGTGACATTAGCAGTGACAGTCCTTAAAGTAGTGAAGACACCAGACGTATGGGGGAGACAACAGAGGCCCAACCATCAGCAACACATCCCACAAGCGGCGTGCTGCCAACTCCCAAACGGCAACAGCATCTTCCGCCACACCACTTGTTTTTTTAGACAAAAGACCACACAATGAGGGAATAAAAAACCTAAGGTCAAAGAACAAACCCAACAACAACTAGCAGTGAACTTATCATCAAAACAATTGACAAAGAATCAACTTGATGTTTTGAACCTTGGTCTCTCATTTCCCCCGACTCAGAATACTACTCACTTGGAAGAACAAATCAATTTATACCGACTTATAAAATGCATCTCAAAGTGTTCTTTGCTGTACAACCACCTAGCAGCACTCCCTCTGATACAGAATTTCTTGAGATCAAACCTAAAAGTACCTTTGATCCTCCAATCCATAACACTACATTGAAGTTATTCGAAACGCAAATGTTAAATCAACTCAAAACCATTCATTACAATAAGATCAAAAAATACAACATCAGAAAACATCAGAGTAAACTTATCAAAGAGCTGGCTGATGACAACACATTATCTTGGAAACCAGCCGATAAAGAAGGTGCAATCGTGGTGATGGACACCACATTCTACAACGAACAATGCATGTCACTCTTGGATGACAGAGACACTTATATACCTATCGATGAGGATCCGACCTCCAGAATCACTTCACTAATTGAAACTGTACTAGAGAAAGCAATGGATAATGGTTGGATCACAGAAAAGACAAGACGATTTCTACACAAAGTGAATCCCATAACACTGGTATTCTACAGTCTCCCAAAGATCCACAAACAACTACCAAGACCTCCATTCAAACCAATTGTGGCCGGCACAGAGAGTGTGTTCCACCCACTGGCAATGTATGTAGACCGTGTACTACAACCAATTGTCCAAAATACCAGTACCTATCTACGCAACACGGCACACTTCATCAATATTCTACAAAACATCCAGGACCTTGATTCCAATGATTTACTCGTCACACTAGATGTACAAGGTCTATGCACATCTATTCCTCACGATAAAGGCATAGAAGCCTTACAGTGGGCATTGTTGCAAGAGTCTCACTGCAGTGCAGACAAGACTTTCATAATTTAATTATAAAAAAGATCATCTTAAACAATAATTACTTTAGGTTCAACAATCAATTCTACCCTCAGGCATCTGGGACCTTAATGGGTTTGGCAAGGCTCCAGCATATGCCAATTTGTTCATGTATCATCTTGAAACCAAACACATCATTACACACCTGAGATGGAGGTCAAAGTTAATTTGTTGGATAAGATACATCGATGATGTGTTTATGATATGGAGAGGTGACAAAGATCTACTACACAGTTTCCTGACGCACATCAATCTAGCCAATGACAGAATTAAGTTCACCATGGAAACAGACACACCCAAAAGTCACTTCTGAGATGTAGAATTTGAAATTAAGGATGGGGAGATTGTTACGAATCTGTTTGCTAAACCAACAGATGTGCATAACACTTTACACTATCGGAGCTCCCATCCCAGACACTTACGAAATAATTTGCCATATAGCCAGTTTCTTCAAGCTAAAAGGATTACATCAGTTGAATCCACACTAACAATCGAGATGGACAAATGGCTTTTAAATACTCCAAGCGAGGCTACCCTGAGGAAATCATTGCTGCAGCCAAAGACATAACTGCCCTTAAAACAGGAGCAGAACTTTTGAGCAAAATACCAGAGCCCAAGGAAATACCCTTTTATACACCCTAAAAATACTCAAGCCAGAGTCATCATATTACCAGGTTAATAAGAAAAAATTGGAGGATTATTGAGATGGACCCACATCTCCAGAAACCTTTCCCGGAGCCACCTTTGATAGCATATAAATGAGGTTGGAACTTCAGAGATCAATTAGTGAAAGCATAACAGGTTCAGGAACAACGACAGGTGACAATGCTGATAAAGAAATTGGGAACCTTTGCTTGTTTACATTGCTCGAATTTCAACAACATTACAAAAGGAGACTACGTGAGACATCCATGCACAGGTGCTAAGATTAAACTTAAACATTACACCACGTGTGACACCAAATCTGTTGTGTATGCTCTTAATTGCCTTTGTGGCATTTACTATGTTGGTCAAACCTCAAGGAAAATGAAAGAACGGCTTAATAAACATAAAAGCAACATCAGAACCAACAACCAACGTTCCACGGCCACTAGACATTTCACGGAGAAACGCCACACGGTAGCTCAGCTTCGATTAAAAATCTTGGAAGTGGTCCAAAGAGCCCTACGGGGCGGTAATCATACCAAAAGAATGGACCAGCGAGAACTTTACTGGATCGACAAATTAGACAGCATGAGCCCCCATGGGATGAATGAAGATTTCCACCTATGGGTCTTCTAATAAGACACTGATACACCACAAAATGGGATTTAGCGGGGCTCTATGCCCCTTTCCAATAAAAATCACATGACAACAGGACGTATTTCAGTCCTCATGAACATAAATCACATTTTAAGTTACCACAAACTCATGTAAGGTCCAAAGAGATTGAGCTATTTCTAATGTTCCCTTCGGAACAACTAATTATAGCCAATACATTTGAGGTCTTCACATTCTTTTCAGACATTTTGTTGTTACTTTTGTGAGTTCCTGGCTACCCTAACATGCTAGAAGACCGAGATTGTACAAAGTAATAAATACCAGGAATTTACGTGATTAAGATCTGGATTGTACTAAATATTGATATCCGTTAGCTTTGTACCTTACCAACAGGTTATTGTTAAACTTCCAGCATGAATGTTTGTGCCAACATAACATTGGCATCCACTGGCATATACGGGACGTAGAGATCTAGTTTGCGTCCAACATGATCCAACTGTATAGAATGAATTGAAGTTGTCCTCTATACTTTGTAGCCAGACTGTGAGCGTAGGTGCCCTGTGCCAACACACAGCCATTATTAGGACTACTTTATAACCAACGTGGCCTGTACACATTAGGAATGCTTAATAGGGAATTTTGATTACACAATCATAACCACTATCTCATTTGACTATTGACTATCTCATTTGATCACAACCCCCTTTACTCCTGGAAGCCACTATCCTCTCTTGCAAATTATCCATAGGGGGAACTTCATTGGCTACTAGATACTCGTCTCCAGGCAAATTACTTTTGGGTAATTAAATTGCCGTCACCAGCAATATTACTTGATGCAACTGCAGGAGAGTATTTTGCCCCTGAGGATTTGCACATACATAATTCCCTTTAGTCTTCATCAGCAGAAACAAACGCGAGTCACACAATGACGTTGGATGTTTACATCCAACGTCATCACGTCCACGTTGTTTGATGTCACTCTGTTAGTGACAGATAACCTTCTGGCTCGCAGCTTTCCATCCTCTGGATTGCGTCCTAGTTTGGCAGCTACCCGCGCACAATTATCTTTTCAGGTAGCATTTCCATCATTTTATTTTGCGTATATATTATTTACACAATTGTTTACACGGATTTGTTATCCTATGGGCCATCACTAGTCTCAGTAAGCCCATTCCCTAAAAGTCTGGTCCGTGAATGCAACAGCTTTCATGACCACGTGTTTTACATCACTAGAATGACCTTTTTGAATGAGTTATTAGCTACGGTCTCCACGTTGCACCATGTTATTATTTCTGAGGACCTATAAAACTATGTTTAGGGCTGGATCAGGTTCTTATTTTACTTCTTTACACCCGTACAGCAATACAGAGGGTGTCCCAGATCGTGTGGATTTCCATTTCCTCCAGTCCCTGAATTTTTTCGGCGTGAATCTAAAGGTAATCAGTGGACAACACGTTACTGTAGATTTCATTTACTTGTGCCTATTTTATGCTAAGCATATTCCCATTCCCCATAGATTCTACAATTCCATAGTACATTCATGGATTAGAAGACTTAATGTATACGCAGGCATTAAAACATTAGCCACAACCCACGTATGATCCTGCTTCCAATTGGGAGGTAAGCTGAGCCATGTTATATATTTCTATTTACATATAAAAATATGAATCAATGCTGAAAAGCAAAAAAATAATTTCTAAGCTGAACCATGTTCCCTTACAGTTGATGCGTACATGTACCGTATACTCAGTCAGTATGCCTACAAGCCTTCACATAGAACTATGACCACTTCCATGTGGTCCGACATTTAGCAATTTCTGGACTCTGTGACCAGCTCCAATCTAGGAAGTATGTCCTATATTCCACCATGTAGTAATCCATTAGATTATGGCGTCTGTTGAAGTCGTAGGTACATTCATTCTTATATTGATTCATATTTTCAGGTACAGAGATTAAAACATTAGCTACTTCAGCCACGGAAATTGCCTCTTGTTCAACACACATACAAGCAGATACGAATTGGGGCACCTATGAGAGGTTGGGTTTCTCTTTAAACTGTGAAAATAGTGTAAACTGATGATTAATAATATTAAAACTGACAGATACCCATCTGCTTTGTAACACACAGCTACCAGAAATTAAGTTGCAGGACATTTGAACGTAACGACAAGTAATCACTCCCAATGAAGGAAATTGAGTTTCCGAAACGCGTTGAGTTTTTAATATGAACAACTTCTGTTCTTCTCTGAAATCTATTTATACAACATTGTACCAATATGAAATTAATATTTTAAATTTTACTGTATATTTGGAAGGTTGTTCGAGCCACTCTCTTTTTGAGTTTAATTAAATATCATGTTGAGCACCGTAAATTCAATGCACTCAATTTATCTGTTATAGTGACTAATAATTAATAAATGCTTGTGACATTAATCAAACTTATACCTAGTGGGGTCTATCCATGGACTCGCACTAGTGAACATTCTTTCTTTGACATGACTCATAATTTACTTGGACTGGTCCCAAATCCTATATTAATTAATTGAAGAACAAGTTACTTACCAAATGGTAACATTCTTTCGATTGGATGTTCCTCCAACGTATTCCTCATCTTAGATGTATTCCATCCAACTTTAGCTCCTTCAGAATTTTTTTCGGCAGAGGGCGTCGTGCGTCGATGTCGTTGAGTCGATGGTCCCTCGAAGGCCTCCGTTGAGGGTGACGTCATCGGGTATAGAAGTAGCACACGCGGTGCATGTTGGCCTCAGTTCTGTTTTTCCCCCACTCTTGTTCTACTGTGTAGATTGTGCCGGTAGTCAGGTATTAGTCTTGCGAGAGTTGAAGTGGCAATAAGCGGAAAATTTAGAGAGGGGTAGGATGGGAGGGCGATGAGGAATATGTTGGAGGGACATCCAATCGAAAGAACGTTACCAGTTGGTAAGTAACTTGTTCTTCGAATGGATTGTGTTCTCCAACATATTCCTCATCTTAGATAGACTTCCAAAGCAGTATGGAACATTCTCTGGAGAAGGGAGTAGATTTTTGATACCCTTATATGGCTGAATATAGCACTGCTTTACCAAAATTCAGCTCCTTAGACTGGGAAGCATCCAGACTATAGAATTTTGAAAAAGTATGCAGTGATGACCAAGTTGCTCTTTCACAAATGGATTTTATGTGAACACCTCTTTGAAGGGCTGTCGAAGAGGCAATGCCTCTGGTGGAATGGGCCCTTAAGCCTTCTGGTGGGTCTTTCTCTGCCAATCTGCATCATTCTGAAATGCAAAGCACAAACCAACGTGATATGGTTTGTTTTGACACCGATTGACCCAATTTCCTTCCGGCATAGCCAATGAAAAGTTGATTATCCACTCTAAGCTTGGAAAGCCTAGAAATGTAAAAGCTTAGAGCTCTTCTCGGGTCCAACCTGTGCAATATTTCCTCTTCCTTACTAGGATGAGGTGGAGGATAGAATGCGGGTACAACAATTTTCTGATTTAAATGAAAATCGGACACAACTTTAGGTAAAAATTAGGGTTTAACCCTTAATACCACTCTGTCCCTATGGAACACAGTATAGGGTGGCCCAGAAGACAGTGCCTGCAATTCGCTCACTCTTCTTGCAGATGTTAAAGCAACTAGGAAAGCAGTTTTCCTTGTTAGTAATCTTACTGGAAAAGTGTGCAAGAGTTCCAAAGGGGCACACGTTAAGAATTTTAGAAGTAGGAGCATTCTTCTGATGAGCGCTTGAAAATGGAAAGCGCTGCAAGATAGCCTTTAACGGTCCCAAAATGTAGACCTCTATGTGCTAGGGACAAGAGGAAGGATAGTACGTCCTGAATAAACCATAGAAAAGGATCAACAATCTTTTCTCTGCACCAGTTGCAAAACTTTTTCCAACGGCAACGGTATAAAGATTTTGTTGCTGGCCTTCTTGCCAAAAGCAGCACCTCCATGACGTCATCTAGAAGGTCCCAATCCTTGTATCTCAGCCTTTCAGATACCAAGCGTGAAGGTTGAGAATCTTGACCTCTGGATGGAGAACCTGGCCCTCCATTTGTGAGAGAAGGTCCTCTCTCTGAGAAAGATGTAACGGGGGACAGATGGACATGTCTAGAAGGTCCGGGTACCACGTTCTCCTGGCCCAATCCGGGGCAATTAGGATTGCGGTTCCGAACCGTCTCAGTCTCCTGATGACTTGAGGAATGACGGGAATCGGAGGGAATGCATATAATAGTGGGAAGTTCCACTCCACCACGAACGTGTCCCCTAGGGCTCCTCTCGGGGGAAATTTCCTTGAGCAATACCTTTCGCACTTCCGGTTGATTCTGGTCGCAAAGAAGTCTACTTGAGGGGTTCCCCAAAGGGCGAAGATCTCTTGAATGACTTCCTGAGCCAGTTCCCACTCGTGGGACACCGCGCCCTGCCTGCGCAGAGCGTCCACTGTCATATTCTCCTCCCCGGCTAGGTGAACTGCTGTTAAGGAGATTCCTTTTTGAATTGCCCAATACCAGAGCTGCATTGCCTCTCTGCACAGGGGTAGTGATCCTACACCTCCTCTTTTGTTTAGATTATGCATGGCCACTGTGTTGTCCGTCATTATCAGGACATTTTTTCCTCTGACAGATGGTAGAAAAGCCTTCAGAGCTAGTCTGATTGCTCTCAGCTCTAAAAGGTTGATGTGTAGTTTGGACTCTGATGGAGACCAACGACCGCTGATTGTCAGCTTGTTGGCATGAGCTCCCCACCCCATGAGTGAGGCCATGGTTGCCAAAACTGTTCCCCTTTTAGGATATTCTCTGTGCAAGTCCACCACAGAAATCCTGCCGAACCTTGTTCGGAATCTGAAGAAAATCTGTCACTTGACCTGAGAACTGGACCATTCAGTCTTTAGAACCCATTGAAGGGATCTCATCCTCAGGCGTGCCTCTGGCACTAGAAAGATGCAGGATGCCATGAGGCCCAGCAACCTTAAAAAGTCGAAGTCCTGGAGACTTTAGGCATTTTGGAATTTGGAAACCATCTGAGGAATGTCTTCAGTCCTCGACTTGGGAGGCGAGCTGTTGCCCAAGGATGTGTCTAATACAGCCCCTATGTACTGGAGCTGTTGGGAAGGTGTCATTTGTGACTTCTTGAAATTGAGGGAGAAGCCCAGTCTGTGGAGGAAGTGGCAGGTGATTTTCAGATGATCCAGTGCTTGTTCAGCAGAACGTGCCCTAATCAGCCAATCGTCCAGGACGGGGTAGACATGAATACACCCTCTCCTGAGATGCGCTGCCACTACTACCATCAACTTAGTGAAGACCCTGCGTTATAAATGGAAGGCAGTACCCTTGGGCTATATTCTCCAGAGCCTAAGCATCTGTTATGTTATGTTAAAGGTACTTATATAGCGCACCGTCACCAACAGAATTGGTCCCCAAGTGCTCTGGCGGATCTGTAAGCAAGAAGGACGGCGGGCAGGGTTAGTCGGGTGGAGGGGGAGTAGGAGAGTGGGAGAAGTGGTGTGCTTCAGCCCGGTATACACCATGGGCTGAGATTTGGTGCAAGTGTCGGATCGGGCGAGACCTTTTGTGCTGTAGGTGCTGTTTATGTGTTGTTTGTGTGTTGTTGATGCAGTGCGGTAAAGTGTGTGCAAAGTAATGGCTCGCCATTCTTTGAGATGCTGAGACAGTCTGCCCCCGCCCGGTTATTCATCACGCAAGCTCTCCATTTTCCTCGTCCACCACAAGGGTTTCTTCTTTGGCCTCTTTGACTGGCCATTCCTCTCGCCTTTCCAAATGAGGAGTAGTAACGATAGGAGGTTCTCCCTCCAAGGTTGTCCTGAAGAACGAAAAGACTGAGGTTGCCTACCTCTGCAACCTCTCAAGGCTCTCGTCAGCCTTGCTTCCAAAAAGGAGAAACCTGTCAAATGGCATGTTCAGAAGACAGGCCTGCACATCTGGTACGAAACCCGACTTCCGCAACCACGCAAATCTGCGCATAACTGTGCTTGTAGCCATAGATCTGCTGATGCTATCTGCAGTGTCTAATCCAGATTGAAGGGATTCCTGCATGGCTTCTTTGCCATCCTTAACGATAGCTAAGAAGCCTTCCTTTTCCTCCCCTTCTGGAATGTACTCTGCTGCCATTGATATGCACTCCCACAGAGTGTATGAAAATCTGGCTAAGGCACATGTGGAGTTGGCCGACTTAAGGGCCATACTCCCAGCTGAAAATACCTTGAGACCCCATCCATCCACACGCTTGTCGTCCCTATCTGGAGGGATGGTAGGGTACGTCACTTTATTAGCTGTAGCTGTGGCTGCCTGGACCACCAGACTCTCAGAAGTGGGGTGTTTGGACAGATAGCCAGGGTAGCTAATTGAAGGGCAGTATTTTCTTGTGAGGGATTTATCTACTGCAGGGATAGAATTCAGGGATTTCCAATGTTTGGCCACCCTATTTTGTAAGGCCACGTGAAAGGGTGCGATTGGGTCTGTAGGTGGACCTTGGTCCAGAATATCAGTAAGGTCATCAGCGTGTTCCCCTGGCTCTGGCCTACCGATCTCAGTTTCAGGGGACGTGTCAGCACCACTAGCATTGTGCAGTATGTCAACCAGATCTCTCATCTTACTCTCCTCTGAGATTAAACAATCTGGGACATTAGGAGTTCCAAACTCAAGGCCAAAGGGAACCTCCTCTTCCTCAGATCCCTCCTCTTGCTCAAAAATCGAAGTAGTATAAACTTTCTCAAGAACCACCAAAGGTGTAGGCTTTGATTTAGCCTCTTTGCCAGTTTTAACATGCTCAGAAGGCTGAGTTGAAGTCACAGTAATTTTTGGCGCCGATGATTTTGGTGTCGACGTTGATGGCGTCGATAGAAATGGCGCCGACAGCATCGAGGATTCGACGGTCGTCTTCGAAGATTTTTCTTCGGGGTATGTGGAGTCTTCGATAGCGTTGATGATTTTGAGTGCCCGTCATGACTCGTGTGACTTTCTTTCACCGGAGACCTTGAAGGTTCTCAATGGGTCTTTCTTCGATCACCCAGGCTCGCGGGCGCTCAATTGTCGGAACGGGACCACTCTCGTCTGGTTTCTGAACAAAGCACAGATGGAGGCTTGCCCTTCTCAAAAATTTCTAGCATTTTCAGACAAAATGCTTCCCACTCTGCAGAAGAAGAATGTTTTGTGGGGCACCTACATTTTCTGGGGGATTCGCCTGACGATGATGAAGAGGACGGCGACTGATGGTGCCGTTTCTTCGATCGTTTTCTCGAGAACGATGATTAGCGGGAGCCACTACGAGATCTTGATCTGTTTTTGGCCTTTTTTGCATCGAGGAGAACGCACTCCAGACTTGACGGTTGAGGAACGATCAGATTTAGTTTTATGGCCTACCTGTAATTTTTCCTTCCTCTCTCGCAGGGATTTACTCATCATTGCCTGACATTTCGAGCGATGCGCATCCGTGATGGACATTTTTGCGAATCACATTATCTGCACTTTTTGAAATCCGAACGAGGTGTAGTCGGGGTCGATGACAAAGACATATCGTCGATGATATTTTTGATTTTTATGAATTGCATAGCAAGTCAATACTATGGAGGCTTGCTGAGTCTCCGAAGCAAACACGTTTGCGGAAAAATGGAACTGAGGCCAATGGGCAACGTGCGTGCTACTTGTACACCCGATGACGTCACCCTCAATAGAGGCCTCCGGGGGACATTGGGCCTCATTACGAGTCCGGCGTTAACCGAGGCGGTAAAACCGCCTGGTTAACGCCGGACTCGTATTACCATTCCGCCTCCGCGATTCCCGGAATTACCGGGGCATTACAACCCCGGTTTTCTGGGAATCGCGGAGGCGGAATGTTGCTAATCCCCATTCCCATTGAGTCCTATGGGACTCGATGGGAATGGGGATCATGGAAACACCTGCAGCATCTCGTAATGCTGCTGGTGTTTCCTCGTCCGCCTGCAGGCGGGCGGTGTTAAACCCGCCAGGTCAGATCTGGCGGGAACATCACCTCCCGCCTGCAGGGGTCGGATTCAGGCGGTCCAGAAACAACGGTGGCGGAGGGTTTACTGCCACCGTTTTTTCCAGACCACCTGGGTCGTAATGAGGCCCATTGACTCAACTTGATGCCATTGACGCAGGGCACCCTCTGCCGAGAATTATTTTTCCAAAAGCAGCCGAAGCTGGACGAGATATCAAAGATGAGGAATACGTTGAAAGACACAATCCATTTGAAATATTGTTTGGATCTTGCTGGTAATTCTGCCGGTGGAATTAGCCCCGGAGGAATTAGCTCTGGTGGAATTAGCGCAGATGCTAATTCTGCTTGATGTTGGTGGTAATTCCGCCGGTGGAATTAGCATCAACCCCTAATTCAGTGGTGTGGGAAAAGTGGCAGTAATTCCGTTACAGACACTTTTACAGTATAACACCAAACTCGTAATGAGGCCCTTTTATGTATTCCTTGGAACACATCCACCAAATCAACACTATACTTAACTCAAACAACTCTGACATCTAGCTAGGAGATCTCCCCAAGCCAACTACATTGGTCCACTTCAGGTATCTTGGTGAGAAGGTTGGTGCCAACATTGAAGAGGTTTATAGCTACTCTCTCATCTTCAGACTCTGTTTGCCCCTCTATATCTTTTTTAAAAAAAAGTTTTATTGGTTAATACCATATAAACCTTTTAACATTATTGCATCGCGTACATACAAGTACCTACAAGGTCAGGTCATCAATATGCAAAACTCAGTCCATATTGCATCCCATTTTTGTCACATTATTCAGTCAACAGTGCTTCTTCCAATAGTTTCAAGGCAGCTATCGTTGCACCAATGATCTCAAATGTCAAGATTCCTTCCCACCACAAATCAGCTGATATTGAGGCGTGTAGCTGATAAGAGTCACCCAGCAGTTTTTCTCGGTTTCCCTTCAGTATGGGGCAGAACATCAGTAGATGCTTTATACCCTCCAGGCCACAGTGACGACATCTTGAGTCCTTCAGTTGGATCTGTTTTTGCATAAGTCTGACCGCACCCATGGGGAGGATGTTCAATCTGCATCTTATCAGCATATCACAGTAGTGGGCTGATGGGAATTTTTTTTGGTATTTCAGAAGTGTATTTGGGTCTTTATTTCCCAGATGATATTATTGAACAGTTTATAATTAAGCCTTACCTCTGAGGTCTCTAACCAGTCATTTTCTTGAAGTTTTTCTTTTACTTTAAGAGGGTTGGTCATTAAGGTCTCTATTTCAACGTTATTCTCAACAAGCACGGCATTACATCACTTTTTCCAGTCAATTAGATATTTATCGTTGCCCAATGTGGAACACTCAAGATAAAAAAAGGGACAGGTGGAAAGTCCATTATACATTTTCGGTATAGAGAGATAGTTTTCCACATGGTTATTGATTGCAATGAATGGTGTCTCACCTCAAATCTGATCATGTAGACCGGGAGAGAATTTGGGAGTCTCAGGACCTTTCTCCAGAAGTAACCTTCACAAATAGCCCATGTCTTACAGGGCAGATGTAATAATGCCTCTGCTCCATAAAACAGGACTGCCACCACCTTTTGCTTATAGAACGTTATGGCAGGGATCATGGAGTAGGTACCCTAACGATTATGGATGGCTCTTCCTTGGTTGGCCAGCTTTACCAGCTTCTGTTTGATAAGCTGGTAATAACCAGACTCATTTAAGTTTTTATTTATCCTTACTCCCAAGTAGATCATAGAATTTACTATTTCCATTTTTTTATTGTTAAGGAACAGGTTACAAGTTTCATTTTCTTCTTATTTCCACGAGCAGATTTCAGTATCAGGATTTTTGATTTATTAACATTCGCTTTCATGTGGTTTTCATCCAAGAAGCTTTGGAAAGTATTTAGGCGTCTTTGCAGACCGATTACTGTCTGGTCAATAAAGAACAGATCGTCTGCATACAGTACCCACGGGATGGTGCCCTTGTTTACTTTCGGAGGGAACGCTCTTAGATGTTTTTGTGACATACCCATGTCTGTCATACAGTGGACAAACAGCAGAGGTGCAAGCGCACATCCTTGCTTTATTGCACAATGTGTCTTGATTTTAGATGATAAGAAGCCTTCTTTAGATATTCGGACCTGGATTGAGGTATCCGTGTACAGGGCTTGCATTGCTTCAATTAGGTCCGTTGGGCAGCCCCATTTACCCAGTTTCTTCCAGAGGCGACCGCGACAAACAGAATCAAAAGCGTGCTCAAGGTCAATAGATCTGAGGTAGAGTTGAGTCTTTGATTGCCCTCTGTTTCAGTAGTTTTAGTAGGAATATATTAAGCGCAGTTCCCACCCCCGACAGAAATGCTGTCGGTTGTGGATCAAGGATACCCGCCAAACTTGCCCATAGTTTCAGGTCTCTCAGCAGCAGTGAGGCGAATAATTTACCTATGGAATCCAGTAGAGCGATTGGGCGCTAATTAAGGGGGTCAACTCAATCACCTTTTTTAAAAATTGGAATAATTATCCCTTCTTTCCCGGACAGGGGGATAGACTTGGTGCATATTATTTGCATAAATAGCAAATAGATAATTTCACTGCAGTGTTCTTTGTTTGATTTAAATATCATGTTAGAAATGTCGTCTGTGCCGGTTGCCCTAGACATGCTGAGTTTTTGGATCATCATTTCTATGACCACACGGTCAAAGTTTATGTTCCATGCCTCCACGTCACTGCATACGTTCCCCTCAAAAAGATCTGTGGACTCTTTCTTTTTGAATAGTTCCGTAAAGTGATCAACCCAAACGCTTCCGATACCTGATGTGCAGCAAATGCCACTTGAAAGTCATTGCCCTTGTTAATGATTTCCCAAAGGCTTCAGGCATTGTTAGTGGTCACCGCAGCCAGCATCTTTTCAACATCGGATTGAGCACATTTGGCCCTGCTTGCTTTAGTCCAATTTTTATAAGTTTGCATGATTTTGGACGCTGATTCCTTTCTGTAATTTTCTGATTTTTGATCTGTTTTTTTCCCTTTTAAAGACCAACTCTTTGTTGTAGGCATGTTTCCTTACCACATTAACTTTCATGGTCTGTTTCTTACAGATTTTATAATCTTTTAATAGCCACCTGTATTTCACTGCTTTGGGGTGTTCACTGACGTGGGTTGCGTACCTCTTAAACACCTTTGGTACTTTGCATCGTGTTTTATTCTTAAGTTAGTTAAGCCCCATGCTACATCAACCTCCCCTGTCATCCGTTTTTCCTTACTAAGCAGTGGAATAGATGTTTCATTTTTCAACAGGTCGTGGTCACTTGCAGTTTGTTTCATTACAGCAAGGCCTTCAACCCAGTCCATCTTTTTCCTTGAGATATGGCAATAGTTTAGGCACGCAAAGCTTTTCCCCCGGAGCATGTATTAGAGCCAGGGAGGTCACCTTTGGTTTGGCCATTCAACATTCTCATGTCTCGTATTGCCATTTCATTTACCCATCGGAGTGCTCTACCTGTTAGATGGGATTCAGTAGTTGGCTTCCCATTCTTCGATAATAATCTGATGTTTAAATCCCCACAAATCAGGATTAGTTGATTTGGTTCCTTCAACATTGATACATCAATTTCTTTAATTATATCTTTGAGATATGTTTCGAAAGAAGACGTTTTTTCACTCCAATAAGTATTCGTATTAGCAACTTAAGGTTCTGACCATCGAGGTGTTTGGTAATATTCAATATCTGCATGTCAGGATTTGGATTATGGCAGTCTGTCACCAATAGATCAGCATTTATTTTTATTAAGGTTAACAAGTGTCCAAATGCTCTTCCTCGACTCCCTTTTCTTGCTGGGTTGATAAAGACTTGATAGTTCCCAGAGATGGGTTTATTCCGTACCCACGATTCCTGTAAATACACAATATCAACTTGGTTAACAAAAATGTTTGCCCCTGAGAACAAATATGCAAAGCCACAGGTATTCCATGAGGCACAAGTGAGTTTCCTCCCCTCTTCATCTGCTGTGATCTATTGTAGCTTCGTTCCTGATAGAGCGGCCGCCAGCCAGGACCAAGCCTCAGGTCTCGGGCTAACGTGTTGATTTATTTTCATTGATTTGAGAAATGCTCTCGAATTATCAATGATGAATCGTAGGTTTTTCTGCAGGTCTTTTCCTTCTAGTTGGCTATATCCTTTTCTCCTAAAGAAAAACCTCCTCATACATGGCTCCCCCAGTCTCTTGCTACACTTAGAAATTCTGTGCGAAAGCAAAGCACTACAAGGTGACCGGACTACCTTCATATGGCACAAAGGTAAAGCTAGAATACAACAAAGAATTCTGACTAGGCCTCCGTGCTTGGGAGGTCTGGGGATCCTGTACGTGGAGAGCTATGTCCTTGCCACACAAATAGCACCAATGCTATCCTGGGAGGGAACAGACAAGTCAAAAGGATGTGTGGGAATCGAGCAGGGGGTAACCACAATCCCACTGGGAACTCTACATGGGCTGCTGGTGAGCGATAGGGAAGCTGAGGGTCGGCTGTTCGAAGCAATCAAGATCTCACTGAAAGGCTGGGACCGAGCACTGAGAAAACGGAACATCACCCCGGGGTTGGGGCCCTTCACCCCAATGGCACATAACCAAAACATCTCACCGGGCAAACGGCCCCGTTTCTGGAAGAACTGGGGACAGGAACAAACACTATACTTGAAGGACTTCTTTCAGGAGGGAAACTCTTTACAGTTCGAAGAGTGCAAACAGAAATATGGGGTAAGGGAAACAGACAGATATACCTACATTCAGATCCGGGACTGGATAACACACAAGGAAATCAAGAAAGCAGCTACCAGAGTACCGGTGGGCCTGGAACTAACGCTACACGAAGGAGGCGAAGCAGAAGCTGTCTCCAAAATATACAAGCTGTTGGACAGTGCACAGTGCACAAGAGAGTGACTCCTTCCCACACATGGACAACTGGGCAAAAGACATAGGCGACTCCATCACCGAGGAAGAGTGGACCCAAATCTGGAAAAGAGCACAGAAATAATCCAAATGCACAGCCATTATAGTGCCATTATAGCGACTGCACATAACATTGTTGGTACCTGACCCCCCTATGGTTGCATAAGAAGAACCCCAATTACTCACCCACGTGCTGGAGAAACTGTGGAGGCAAGGGTGACTTGTACCATATGTGGTGGTCCTGCCCCAAGGCGGCCATGTACTGGAAGGAAGTTCTGGGCCACATAAAGGAAATGACAGGGAAACTGCTGCCAGCAGCACCAAAAGTCATACTCCTGGCCATTACGGTAGAAGATGTATACGCGGCAACTGGCAACAATGCAACACTTATCACCCACCTGCTAATGGCAGCTAAGATGACCCTGGCACAAGCATGGAAAAACCCAGACAGCCCAATAACGGCATGCTGGTGGGTGAAAACATGGAACGTAATGACCATGGAAAAGGTAGGGACCCTGAAAGATGGCAAGTACCTCAAATTTCGGGCAATCTGGGACCCCTTCTTCGATTATGTCAGAGACAGAGAAGCATATTTGTTTAGGCCAAACCTGTTAAGAGCGATCCAAAGCTGAGCACTGACAAGCCAAGTCCAGAAACTCTGCTTCCGTGCAGAAACTAACTATCCAGAGCACAAATATCCCTTCGGAAAACAGATGGACCGATTCATGCCATCGGGGAACCGGGAGGGGCGAGGGGGAGAGGGGAAAGGGTGTTGAACGATTGTAGTCAAAGTTAAGCTAATGTTCAAATTTACACCTAAAAACTGTAACACCAACGGTTAAGATGTGGCCTTAGCAAATGCAACGTGTTAAATTAATCACATTTTTGGCCAACACAATATTTTAAAATGATGGTGTTTGAATAAATAAAGTTGGTTACAAAAAAAAGAAATTCCGTGCGAAAAGCTGAATGCCCTCAGAAAAAATATAAATCTCCTAGTAACTTCACATTGTTATATGTTCTTTTTACTTCTCCCTCACTCAAAAAAATGCTAAAGCTAGTTATGTTCAGTCCCTTACCACTTCTCAAGCCTCTTTTCCGGGAATGCTATTTTCAGCTTCAAATAAACTTTTTTCTCCTCTTCCTGACCTTGCATATAACTCATCTATTACTGCAGAAGTCTTCTCTACATTCTTTCTTAATGAAGTGATGGATATTATATACATTGGTTATCTTTGTGATCTGGTTACTCCATACAAACATACTCATTCTTTTTGGTCTGCTTCTCCGGATTTGCTCTCTGCCTTACACCCGCCCTCAATGGGATTAGTGGGCTGGGTGTGAGCAGCATTGCAGTAGTGTTGCATGGGATTGCCCGAATGCCATAGTGATGTCATGATATGGTGTGATATGGCATTTTTAACGCGCCTGTAGACAAGTGTTCCTAGGAGTGTCAAGACAAGGGAGGGAAGACATAGGGAGGACAAGACAAACAATCCTACTAGGCCTTGTGTCATCCGGATCATGCCAGTGCAACAACAAGAAGTGCAGGGGAAGGCGAGGCGGAAGTGTGATCAGGGCAGCATGGCCCTGAGTGAGTGCAGCCAGGGCAACACGGCTCGGGTATGTGCAAGGAGGCAGAGGGGCTGTAGTCGTTACAGTTACAACCCCGAGGTAAGCCAAGAGGCAGTGCAAAGGAGGACTGGTCGTGGAAGAGCCTGGTATCCAGTGAGACTCTGAAGGAACCAAGAAACCAGTCAGTGCATGAACCGTATCACTACAAAATACCCAATTCCATTACTGCAAGGTAGAAAATCTTGCATGGAAAACAACAAATTTCCCCCAAAAAATAGATGGGGGTTGGGTAGGGCTATTTAATAAAGTGGGGGGTGGGATGAGGATCTGCGGAGATCTCCCCACGCATTAAAAATACCTAAAATGTGTTGTTTTACATGCAAGGTTTTTGACCTTGCACTAAAGAATTTGGTATTTTCACATAGATCCGTCATGAACCAAGTGCACCCTGGGTATCAATAATGTGAATGGGTTAACATGCTTCTCAGCACCGCAAGCAGGACAGGTGAGATTTGTGTATGTGTTAGGAAGTGGGACTTGGCATCCTCTGGAACCCACAGAAACACAAATATTGGTAAATTGGAGAACATGGATGACCAATGAAGTACCACAATAGCATTCCAGGATTAAATGACTGGCAGTAGGTCAATTATTTCCCAATGCAGGGATCTCATG
The DNA here is from genome assembly GCF_040938575.1 of Ambystoma mexicanum. NCBI lineage: Eukaryota > Metazoa > Chordata > Amphibia > Caudata > Ambystomatidae > Ambystoma > Ambystoma mexicanum. The sequence goes on from NC_090934.1 coordinate 969,051,588, forward strand.
CTTCTCTTTGTCATGCCTGAGTGGGACATACTGTCCAGTCTTTTTTTGTGTTCTGTGACATAAGGTACTATCTTTGAAGTTAGTAATGGATACTACACGTCCCTAAATGTAAGCATTGGAACTAGGACTGCCCTACTTGGTCATTGGTTGGGGACATATGAGAGCTCTGCCATTGTGGTGTTATGTACTCCCTTTGCCCAAATCATTGGTGCAGTATTTGCCCACTCACCTTGGCATGAAGTCTCCCAGTGGCAAATGTGGTAGGGAAACATGTAGCTTAAGTGTGAGATGGTGTGCATTTATGAGGTGGTGTGGTTTCATGTACAGACTGTCACAACCAAGGGATCCACATACAACTCGAAACAAGGTACTATGACTCAAGCGTTTTCATAACAACAAGCAGAAAGCTAAGGCATTTGGTTTAACTGAGACCACTTAGTGAGAATATAACAAAACATAAGCAAACCTGACTTGGGCCAGGGTCCTCAGTCATTCTCTGTCTTCCATTGGCTCTGTCTCTCTGGTGGATAAAACAAGGTATTCACAGTCTTTGGGATTTTAGTGCAATGAACCACTTTCTTGGCTGTTAATGTTGTTGTCTTGGCTTTCATAAAGGTTGTCAGGATGTAGTGCTTCTCCATGGGCACACCGGCAGCAGAACTTCTTGTGCCATGGATTGTCTAAATACTTAACATCTTTTCCGGATTGTTCTGGCACCTGAGGTTAATAGGCTAAACCTCTTTTCGAGGATGTTGTAACCTCCGGGGTGCTGCTTCTTCGCCAATTTAGTCCCTCCTGGAGCTTTGGTCAAGAGCCGCCTCCTCTTTTTCTGCCCACCTGCTTGGGAAGATCCTCTTCCTTATCTCATTCCTCTTCTTCCTATCCGGTCTTCACCTCCTCGCTAACCTCTATGACATTCTGCCATGCTCTAAACTGTTCCTCCTCCACCCTCTCTTTTCTCCTGTTGGTTTCTCCTTCTCCTTTAAGATGTCTTAATGTTGCTCTTTACTCCTCTCTTAACGCTGCTTTTGTCTCCACTCAAACGTATTCCCTCCTCTTGCATATTTCTCCTATTAACCTCCTCCACTTCCACTCCTCTTTCTCTCTCCTCCTCATTGCGGCTCCTCCTCAACATTGATGCAACTTTCACCTCCTCCACATCCGCTCCTCTTTCTATCAATAATGTTCTCCCTTTTTCTGTCCTACTCATCACCTTCTTTACCTCCTCTCCTCCTTCACTCTCTAGTCTTCTCCCCTTCTCGGTTTCACTTTTTTCACTTCTTTGGCCCCTTTTCACCTTTCTGTCGTCACTCTGCCAAACCTTGTTCTTCACATAACACTTCCATTTCCTGTCTCCCAAACCTCTCTATCACCCTAATCTTTATATACTCTGTTGGCATTACCCACAGTGCTTCTAACTTCTTGATCAACTTTAACGAAGTGAATGAGGCGTGTGAGTGCTGTGCTGGAGTGCCTGCCATAGAACAACAAACTTCCTAGCTGTCATTTGGCAGGCAGAGCAGTGTGCAGCTCTGTGATCGGAACTCATTTCTGTGCAGTTTAAAATCTTGAATCCACACTCTTCATTGTAGTAGATGCACTTCAGATTATGAAGCGCCTTTTCAATTTGGTTCACTATGGTGAGTAATTAAGAGATGTGTGGCCTCATGCTGGCTCCCATGGAAACCGGGCATATAGATCCATGCAGGTTTTCATGAAAAGCAGCTGCTACTAAACGTCTCCTTTGAAATTACTCTTCTGCTATAGTGTCCATGTTTCGTGGACAGGTGCGGTGGCAGGTCTGCCGTCTGCATGGGCCTGTAGGGTATTTTGTGGAGATTTGGGGCCTGACGGTATTTTATTACCGCCGAAAAATAACTTAGCAATAATCACTCCTTGTATTCAGATTGGGCCATGTGCAACAATAATACAGTGGACATGCATTATTTCAGCACCCAGACATGCATATTTGGTATGCGTGGTTGGTGGTATTTTGGTGAGCATAATTCCCTTGTTTTATTTGTGGCCCCAATGTCCAGAATCCCTTATCTTTGCTTATATTTTTCGTGTAATCACTAGAGAGACCTCAGACCTACATTTTAGGAATACCACATTTTCAGTGTTAGTGTGCCACCATGGGCGATCTCACTGACTTATTTACGACAGAGAGCTATATGTGGTAATTTTGTGGTAATTTCCACTACCTTATATACGGCAGGGAATTATGTTCAGAGAGTCCCTCTTCCCGTTGGCTCATGTACTTCCAACGAGCTATGCTACAAACAATCACTCTCAACTGTCCATACTGAATATGATCATGCACACATCTGTCTTAAAATGACAATTGCATTGTTTAAAAATCTCCCCTCATCATCAGCACTGTATTGGTAAATATAAGACACACCACCCGTCTGCTTTCAAATATTTTTCTGTATTATAAAAGTTGCATTTAAACACGATCTCACTCTTTACAGAAATAAATAAAATAGCACAGTAACAGCATTATCTGTGATACACTGAAAAGAGAGTGGCGGAGCAAAGAACTCGATTTGCAACATTAACATGTGATTAAGGCACCGGAATCTCCTTTCCTACTCTGACTGAATATTTTCGTACACACTCAGCTCCCACACTTATGTAATTACCTTATCTGTTCAGCCCGAGTTTTCTTCAGCTGTTCTCTTTCTGAATGTGGCTCCCTTGAAGATTAACCCCAGTGAAAAGGAGCGCCTTTCCTTCTCAAACCGGGGTCATTGCCTGGAACTCTCAGCTTTTTCAGCAGAAATTCTCCAACCAGGAAAAAACAGGTCCTTCTCCTAGCTCTCCAAATCTCCACTGTCCTCTCTCTCTCCTCAAACTCCCCCCAGCAAAACCCTAATCACTGCCTCTAGCATGATACTTGCTATGACGCTGCTCCAATCAGAATCAATCATGCCATCTCCTCCCTCTCTACACAATGGCTCATTTTTATAGTAATACTTTGTAACCAACTGATTTCCTGTTCTTTCGAGCCCTTTTGCTTCCTGTAGTTATGTGGACAGAGCAGCAGAGAAAACGAAAAAAAAAAAAAATGAATGTGCGTTTAAAAGTTCACTTTCAGAGTAGGCCTATTTCTGCAGTGCATTTTTGAATGTGCACATGTGCTTTTAACTGTAAAAATAGATTTTCATCTTATATGTTAAAATCGTTTTTGACTGAATAGCCTGTCTTTCCTTGTTAATCTGGTAACACATATAGCAATGCACCATAGGCATTTGGTGCTGCATCAAAAAAAAAATTGCTACCTGTGCAGTAGTGCTGTACTCTGTGCTGACTGCTACCTGTGCAGTAGTGCTGTACTCTGTGCTGTAACACGCCAAATATCCTTACAGGCCTATGTATTTCATCTCTTCAGTTTATCAAACATGTCTTTCTCTACCATATCATCAGTTAGTCCTTTCTGAAAATTAAAAGTGCCATTTCTTTTTTTTCCTTCTTTTAGTTGTAGAAGCCAACTTTTAAAATACTACATCTCCTCTCCACATCATGAAACATGATTACAGTCAGATAAAAACAAAAAAAAACAGTTTTGATGTGGAAACATGATTACAGTCAGATAAAAACAAAAAAAAAACAGTTTTGATGTGGAGAGGAGATGTCATATTTATAAATTGGCAATAACTACTAAATAAAATAACAAATAAAAAGTGCCATTTCTCTATGGGAAACTATCAAGCGCAATCTAATCTGCACAAAAGACCTCCTTCTTAGTGAGATTAGTAAAGCCTTCAGTCCTGCATAAGGAACTGTCTTAATACTGGGTAGGGAACGCCCTTTGGGTGCATGAGGCTTAAACAGAGAAGGTTAGAGATGGAGTAGGGAGTTTGGGGGGTCGGAGGGCTCTGCCACAGACCTCCTAAGGGGCCTACTTCAAGAAGCAGTTGCTGGTCCCAGGGCACCATTGGTTGCACCAGATCCATGATCTAGCCCATGATGTGGGACTTTGTCACAATACCCAGTCGCCATGCCTGGCATTGATGTAATCCTGACATAATGTCTGGCAGTTTTCTCTGAGTGAGTATAAGGAGTCATGGATGGAGCCGGGTATTAATCAGTTTTTCAGGCCATCTGCACATTGATGGTGTGCTGCATGAGTCTGCTACTGAAGACCCCCGTCTTGCCATAGGTGGCACAAGGGTCACATTTGTGTAGCCTAGGACTGCATTGGTAGCCTACAATTGTGCATTTAGATGTTTTAAGGGTATCCAGTGAAAGTGTAGCCAAAAAGATGGAGTCAGTGAAAATGTTGTGGTTAAAATACCTCTGCAGTGAAAATGTTGCTAACCAAAAAATAGTCAATAAATGCAGCTGAAAAGTGGCCAAAAATGTAGTGCTGTTAGGGTAAATGTTGGGGTTTAGGTGGGTTTATTGGGTGTGTGATTGCCTGGTTTAGGGTTAGGATAAGGGTTGAGATAAGGATAGGGGTTAGCGTAAAGATATTGGGGCTTGGTTAGTTATTAAGGTAGATTAAGTATCAGGGTTAGTGTTAGGGTAGGGGTTATTGTAAGGCTAGGAGTAATAGAGTAATGGTTTGTTTAAGTCTTAAGTAAAGGGATAGGGAGGTTGAAGATGGCTGGTGATGTTGGCGTAGGAGAGCGGATATGATAAACATAGTGGTTAGGGTGAAGTAAGCATAAGGGTAAGTGGTAGAGTTGCAGTTAGGGCAAGGTTAAGGTTAGTATTAGAGCAAGGGCTATGCACTTTATGGCGAGTCAGTGATGGGGTTTGAGATTTGTTCACTGTTTATGTTCTATTATGGGGACTCACTCTGGAACAGCCTCCCTGCCTCTCTCAAACTTGAGCAGAACCACCTCCGGTTCCGGAAGCAACTCAAGACCTTCCTTTTTGCTTCCGTTTTCTCTCTTCCTCTCCCCTGCAGATGCACCTGACTGCTCCGTGCACTGGTCACCTCGGAACTCGGCCCATGCTCCTGCATGTCCAGTTGCCCTTGCACTGCCTCCGGGCTCTGTATCTGCAGTCCCTACAGTCCCTTCTCTTTGCACTTATGACCCACCCGCTGGATGTACTTGTCAGTTTACTATACTTTCTCCTTACCCTCCCCACTGGCACTTCTCTGCTTCCGTCTTCCCCGCACTTGCGCGATCTGAAGAACACAAGGCCTAGTAAGATCATTATTTTGTCCTCCCTTTGTTTCCCCTCCTTGTCTTGTCGCACCTCGAAACACTTGTGTACAGGCGGGTTATAAATGCCACATCATATCATATCACATTTTGAATTGAGTAACATGCAAATAAAATGCTTTAGCGAGCTGAAGGGCTGGTGTTAGGTAAGAGTTCTAGGTAGAATAAGGGTTGCTAGGGGAAGGTTTAGGAATGGAGTTAGGGTGATTGTGGTGGTATTAGAGGTTTGGGTCATATTTAAGGTTACAGCCTTGTACTTTTGTGTATTTAAAAGGCAACGTATTACTGGCATCATTTTCACACTTTGAATTGCTTGCACTGAATGACTACATTTTTTAAAACAACTTTTTGCTGACGAAATTTTCACATGACTACATTTTCTCAGGGACATTTTCACACAGAACCGTTTTAAGGTTATAGCGTCACTGGGGAAGGCAATGATGTGTCACATCCATCTAATCATGGCAGTCAACCCCTGTGAAAGGACTTGGAAAAAAAGCAGGGTTGGCTAGTAGCAGGAGCGAAGACCACACTGTGCAGAAATATGCCTGCTGCACAGAAATAAAAAAACGTGAAGGGCTTCAACGGGGGTAGGTATTGCTATCACTGTCTGCCTGTTGTGCTCGATGTGCCCCTCCATTTCTGGCAGGAGGCTGAAGATAGTGGGCAGGTCGAGGCAGCAGGTGGTGAGGACCTACTGTACAATGAGATCTTGATCGGACCACCTAGGCATGTTCATCCTGTGTATATACGTTTGGCTTTCAGGCTGTCCTACCCCTTCTAATGACTTGTCACATTTGTTTGGGGGTTGGGGCAAGCTGCTGGGTTGCCTGGAGGGTGGCTAGGGAGCATGCTGATGGGATACTTAGGGCAGTGGGTTGCAGAGAAGACTAATGGGTACGCCATAGCTTTGAACATGAACACCAGACTCTCTTTCACTGGATTAGGAATACTTTATTTTGTTTCAAGATTGAGCACTGCGTTTTCATCTCTAGTTAATATTATTGCAACTTTAAGTGGGCCGGGGCCAGCTGGGTCTAGGAGCCGGCAGTCTCCAGAAAGTGGGGCTGAGCCAAGGCCCCCGATCCCACCACGGGACACATTATCCTGCTGCGGCCGCAGCCGCAACTGGACATGCGCCCGCCATGACAGTAACTCCCACTCGTGACCCCTCACAAGACTTACAAACCTTGCTGAGCATCACGGATGGAAGTTGCAGTGCCAGGCCAGCCCTGATGAAAGGGTGTGCCATGTTGGCCTCACTTACCTGCTGCCGCAGACTCAGAGCCCCTGCCTGCTGCGACGAACAAGAGAAGCCAACAAAGTAACTGCTGCAAGGTGACAGCCACTGACTTTGCTGTTGGAGTTTCAACTGGTCGAGGCAAATTTCTCACTTAAGTGTTCGCATCGACCGGCTGAAACTGCAACAGACTTGCCCTCTCTTCTTTTCTATGTCGTATATGCTCCTTCCTTTCATCTGGTCCCTGTGCCTTTTTCTCTCCCCTTTTTGAATTTTTACTGACCCATGTTCTTTTGCGTTCGCTCTCTCTATCTTTAATATTTCTTTCTTTCACTTGCTTGACTGTGATTCATGGCCACACAATGATATTTTCAAAGAACATGTCAGACTGACGTGTTCTTTGGAAATATCAATTGTTCAGCGCCATTGCTGTGCTTCAGGTTTGTGCACACTTCCAGCAGCTGAAGCTCTTTTGGGATTTCTTTTGTGTTGTTTCCTTCCTGTGTGTCTAGGTGTGCATGATCGGATTATGCACTAACAGTGGAAAATCCCCCTCACTAACGTGACAGGGGGTTTGGATTCTATTAAAGACAGGAGGCGAGTATTATGCATTTCAATCTTTACTCTGAAACCACAGCAGCAAAGAAAAAACTTTTACAAACAAAAAAGTTTCAGTAATAGAACTAATAGAATTCAATGTCAATGCAAGTGGAACTCCCCAATCCATCATGGAGGAAAGGTCATGCCCTGCAGGGGACCAATGAGCAGGGACCCTCCTCTATATATGTCCTTTACTCTAAACCCAACTCCTCTTTCTTTGCTGCTGACACCACAGTTAAGTCCCCCATTTCTGTTGTGCCTTACATGTTAGTCAGTAGTTGGCATTATAATACTGTATATATATTTATATTATGGTGTGAGGGCAGTGTTTATTTTACAATAAGGCTTACTGCTTTCTACTTGGAAAAATGTGTTTCCTTATGTTACATTTTACTGAGTTTTATTGGTCTTAATGGGTCATGATTTGTTTATGGCGTTTTTTCTTTTGTGAAGCAAACATTCCGCTTCTAGTGAAGCATTTTCTTTCTGTTTATTCAACGCGGGCAGGCCTTTTTGAAGCTCTGGCTTTAGGCCTGGCACGCATGGGTTTATTGCACTTAGCAGGGCTGAGTGCTATGATTTTATTTAAATTTTATGGGCCGCGCAGGTCTTTGAAGCCTTGGCTTCAGTCCTCATGCGCACAGGTTTATCCCTTCCTCTCGCCGTCACACGCTTGCCTTTTGGAAGCTTCTGCTCTAGGCCCGGCACGCGGTGGGAGGTTTTGTATTAAGCATTGTCGGCTAACCGCCGACCTGCCCCTCACTCCCCAGACACCTCGCGTGCAGCAGTTAACAGCTGTGCTTTAATCCTGATGCGGGGGGAGGGGCTTGGGGACTGGAATGGTTTTTCCTGTGGCCGAGTGGAATGTGTAGCACATTCCTTCTATTGTGTTGCTGGCTGCCATCTAAATGAATGATTTGAAGACTGCGTTGGTCAAACAGTGGCACTGACTATGTCATGCATTAAAAGGCTTATGCACACAAGGGGGTAGATTCCCTTCTCCACTAACCAGGGGGAGCTACACTAATTACACTAACTATTTTTGTCTGTTTTTTTATTTCTGACATCTATGTACGCTTTATGTATTTACACTCTTCTTTTTTTGATGCTTATTCAATCTTACTTTGTCGTTTTATTTTTGATATATACACATGTCTACCAATGTGATTATTTTGTTATGTTTTCATTTGTTTTATGATTATATGATGTTAAGACAAATCAATAGCCCTGATTTGAAAAAGGTCCTTGTAGGACCGAAACACGTGTCATCAGTTATAAGGGCAATTTCTTTTTGAGCAATAAATTTACTCTGCAAGGATTTGGCGCAGTCTTTTTCCAGGTTACTTATACTTCATATTCTCATTTACACGTTGCAACGCCATCAACTTTAACAACGAGCATCCGCCGACAGACGGAAGCCGGTCCTCTTGCGTGATGGCCGGTGAGTTTCAAGGCCCTCTTTACCCCTGTTCGACATGGGGCACAAGGACTCTACCTACGCTCCCGAGGCGTAATCTCTTTATATCGATCCTTTGATGATGCCTTTGTTAAGTCGTGTAAGGAACAAGTTACTTACCTGTAACTGTTCTTCTCCAGCATGGGTCTGGCATGGATTCACATGCTCATGAATATTCCCCGTCGTCAGGCCGGGAATTCTCGGTATAGAAAAAAAAAAATCAGTTTCGTTTCTGATTTGTCTTTCTCAGTAGTAACCAATCACTGGTCTCTGGGTCATACTGCCCCCAGCCAATGACTGCCCTCTCCCTAAGCCCCGCCCCTGGCAGCCATCCTCAGATTTGGTAGCACGTGAAGTGGCAGTATGACCAAGTGAAGAGCCGCAGAGTGGTAGGCGGGAGGGTTTGCATGTGAATCCATGCCAGACCCATGCTCGGGAACAACAGTTACAGGTAAGTAACTTGTTCCTTCTCCAGCATGGGGTCTGGCATGGATTCACATGCTCATGAATATAAGAATACATAGCAGTATACACATGCACAACCACGGGAGGTGGCAAAAGGCTCAATCTCAAGCAATACAACAACTCAACATTAAGCAACTCTTGCCTCCTCACCAGGCTCACCTTAGGCAAACAGGTTGCGCAGCACTGCCTGGCCGACTCTGGACTCCTCCCTGGAATCCCGGTCAACGCAGTAGAATCTCGTGAAGGTGTGCGTCGACCTCCACGTAGCAGCCCTGCATATGTCGAGCAGGGGCACACCAGACAGGAACGCTATAGTAGTAGCGATCGCTCTGGTTGAATGGGCCCTCGGACGGCCTGGCAACGGCCGGTTTGCTAACTGGTGACAGTGCATGATGCAGCCGGAGAGCCATCTGGAAATGGAAGTCTTCGAGAGAGCCTTCCCTTGATTCACAGGTCCAAAGTTCACAAACAGCTGTGATGTCTTCCGAAAACTCTTCGTGCGGTCCACGTAGAACTTCAGCGCTCTAGCTACATCCAGCGAGTGCAAAGTCCTCTCAGCCGGCGACGAAGGCGACGGGAAGAAAACTGGCAACACCAAGGGCTCAATGAGGCGGAAGTCCGACGGCACCTCGGGCATGAAGGAGGGGTGCGTCCTCAGCACCACCATCGTGTCATGAAAAGTCAAGTATGGAGGCTTGCAAGACAGGGCCTGGATCTCCCCCACTCGTCGTGCAGAGGTGATGGCAACGAGGAATGCTGTTTTCCACGACAGAAACTTCAACGGCACTGAATGCATAGGCTCGAATGGGGCCCCCATGAGCCTCGTTAGCACCACGTTGAGCTCCCACGCCGGGGCGGGGGCCTTCACCGACAGGAATGATCGGAACAGTCCTTTCATAAATTCCTTCACCAGACGATGAGACCACAAGGACGCCTGTCCTGTAGTTCTGGTGAAAAGTGATACGGCAGCCAGATGTATCTTGATGGAAGCGTGAGATAGGCCAGCCTTGGCCAAAGACAGTAGGTACGGCAATACTTGAGGGGCCATAATCCGCAGAGGGTTAATCTTCTGTGCACGGCACCAGACAGAGAACCTCTTCCATTTATGTCCGTAGCACTTGAGAGTTGAGGATGCCCTGGCCTTTGCAAGAACCTCTCTGCAGTCGGCCGGGATGTCGTAGCCTCCAAACTCTAGTGCTACAGGAGCCAGGCCTGCAAGTTCAGCGACTCTGGTTCGTGATGAAGAATGGCGCCTCCTTCTCTGGAGAGAAGATCCACGTCCGTCGGCAGCTTGACTGGTGTGGACGCTGACAAGTCCAGAAGGTCCGGGAACCAGATCTGCCTCGGCCATGCCGGTACGACGAGGATCATCCTGCACTGGGACCTCTTGAGCTGGTTGACGAGCCGGAGTAGCAACGGCAACGGCGGGAATGCATAAAGGAACAGGCCGTCCTAGGGGAACGAGAAAGCATCGCCCATGCTCCTCGGTTGGGGAATCCTGCTGGCGAACCTCCGGCACTTGGAGTTCGCCGCCGTCGCAAAGAGATCGATCTGGGGTTTGCCCCATCGTCGGAAGAGTCTGTCCACTTGATCCTGGCGCAGTTCCCACTCGTGGCAAGAGCTCAGCTCTCTGCTGAGTGAGTCGGCGATGGTGTTTTTTATCCCTGCCAGATGAAAGGGTACCAGAAACATCCCTTGGGCGACGGCCCAATGCCACAGATCCTGGGCTTCCTTGGATAGGGGCAGGGGATCTGGTTCCGCCCTGCTTCCAAATGTAAAACATTGTGGTGGTGTTGTCGGTGAAGATCCTCACCACCTTGCCCTTGAGGGACGGAAGGAAGGACCTGAGGGCCCAGAACACTGCGCGGAGCTCCAAGATGTTGATGTGGAGAGTCTTCTCCTCCGGAAGCCAAAGGCCTCTTGCGTGGAGACCCCCGGTGTGCGTTCCCCAACCTTCCAGGGAGGCATCCGTCGTCACCGTCACCTGGTGGGTCGGGGCTAGGAAATCTGTTCCCGCTGTCAGATGAGTGAAGACACCCCACCATCGTATCGCCTGACAGAACGCTTTGTCGAGCGGGATCCTGTCCTCGAAGCTGCCCGTCATCTGGATCCAGTGGGCGTCGAGGAATTCTTGCAAGGGCCGCATCCGAAGTCTGCAGTGGGGCACCAGATAAATGCAGGAGGACATCATTCTGAGGAGGGACTTGATAGACCTCACTCTGGCCACGTCCGTGGCCAGCATACGTTGCACCTTTCCTAGGATGGTCCTTATCCTTTCCTCCAACGGTGAGGCCCGCCGCGCCACTGTGTCGAGCTGTGCTCCCAGAAACAGGGCGACTTGCGACGGGACCAGGTGGGATTTTGGAAAGTTGATGGAGAACCCCAGGTCCGTGAGCAGCTGGACGGTCTTTGCAGTGTGTTCCACGGCAAGCTCCCTTGTCCTTGCCCGTATGAGCCAGTCGTCCAAGTAGGGGTAGACGTGGATCCCCTGCAGGCACAGCCACGCCGCCACCGGTGCTAGGCACTTGGTGAACACCCTGGGTGCTGATTTTAATCCGAATGGGAGGGCCTTGAACTGGTAGTGTCGCCCTTTGACCACGAACCTGAGGAACTTTCGGTGTCTCTTTAGAATAGGGATGTGGAAGTAAGCATCCTCCAAGTCCAACGACGACAGGAAATCGCCCTCCTCCAGCTGACCCAGCACGAGCTGGAGGGTGACCATCCGGAACTTCTGTGCCTTGATGTATTTGTTTAGTCATCGCAGGTCCAGGATGGGCCGCCATCCTCCTGTCTTCTTCTTCACGAGGAAGTATCTTGAGTAAACTCCAGAGCCCCGAAGCCTCTTCGGGACAAGCTCGATGGCTCCTTTCCTGAGCATCTCCTTTACTTCCAACAGCAGTTGAGGGACATGATTTTCCTTCCTGGCGACAGGAGGAATGCGGGGGCACCTCTTCTGGAACTCAAGGGCGAACCCCAGGGCCAGGGTGTCCAGCACCCAACGGTCTGTGGAGATGGACTCCCACACGCCGACGAACTTCGTCAGCCGGCCTCCCACCGGGGTGCTTCGGCGTGGGCCCGACCCGACGGTCGGTTCAATCTTGCTTGGAGGCCGCTTTGCCTCCTTGACCACCTTGGCGATGACAGCGGGATCCACCTGACTTGCCGCGTCCCCTGTAGGCCTTCTGCGACGAAGACCTTGCCGCTTGACGGTACGTAGAGGAGCTGCTGCCGGCTCCCTTGGAGGCACCCTGTCTGCCTCCGGAGCTCCGAAAGGATGGCCGTCGCTGTTGGAGCACACCCAGTGCACAGGCCGTCTCCGTGTCTGTCTTGATCGCCTGAAGGGATTCATCAACCGCCTTGCCAAAAAGGTTGTTCCCATCGAAAGGCATGTCCAAAACCTTGGTCTGAACATCCTGGTGGAAATCCGTGGCCTTGAGCCATCCTCGTCGTCTCAGGCAAACGCCGTTGCCCAACTGACGGAAACCGATGTCGGCGATGTCCGTAGCCACCGTAATGGCGTGGTACGAGGCAATCTCACCTTCCTGCAAGATTTCCAGGGCCTCCGCCCTCTTGGCGTCCGGAAGGAAGTCCAACAGAGGGGCGATCTTGAACCACAACTCCCTGTCGTAGCGGGCTACGATGGCCAGGGCGTTGGCCGCCTTGATGGTCGTTGCTGCAGATGAGATGACCCGTCGTCCCATCGCATCCAGCTTCCTACCCTCGCCGTCCGGAGGGGAGGTTGAAATCGAGGCCGATGCCCCCCCTGTTTTCTTCTTGGCTGCCGCCGAAACGACCGCGTCCGGGGTAGGTTGCACCCTAAGGCACAAGGAGGCAGCGTTGGGGACCCGATACTTCTTCTCGTACCGGTCCCTCTTCGCAGGAGCCGTGGCAGGGTTCTTGAGGAGGGCGAGCACCTCATCCCAGATGTCATCAAGAAGCGGTACGGCGAGGACCGTCTTCCTTTTAGCCTTGCGCTGTTGGTAAAGGAACCCCTCCTTCTTCTTTTCCTCAAGGCAGAGCTGGAAGAGCTGGAAGAGCTCGGATGCCCTGGAAACCATTGCATGGAAGGATCCAATCTCGTCGGGCGGGGACTCCCGGACAGGGGGTGACGGGGGACACGTCCCGTCATCGCCTCCGTCGTCATCCGTACCCGTCGTAGTCGTGTCCATGCCTGTATCATCTCCGTGGGTGTTGAACCGGGGGGAAGGCAGAGAAGGCCGCAGAGGCGGGAGAGGAGGCCTAGGATGCGTCCTCCTCCTCTTAAGTGGTGGGCTCTCCGAAGGTCCTGGCTCCGGTTCCTCTGCCGGGTCTGGCTCAGGCACCTCCGTCGGGGGAAGGGGCAACCTAGTCCTTATCTCCGAGCATAAGGACTGGATGGCTGACAAAATGGCCGCCGAGGTGTCCTGCGGCGCCGGAAACTACGGGAGCGAGGGCTTTTGAGGAGCCTTGTCTGCGTCACCGTCGCCCTCGTCATCGCCCTCATCGGGATCCCTCCCGATGGCTGGGCCTCCTCCACGACTTGGATGAGCTCCTCTTCAGAGGTCGTGTCCATATCCACGACGGCCACCAACCCCTCCCCCACCCTTTCCCACGAGGACTTTGTGGGGGTCTTCTCGATGGGCCTGAAAGACGACTCCCTCCGCGGTGGCAGGGAGACTCTGGTACCTGAAGGCGCCTCCACTGGTGTAGCCTCCACAGGTTGAGCCAGGGCCGTGGCGACATCCTCAATCGAGGTCTTAGCAGGGTGAATTAAGGCCAACGCCACCTTCTGTACGCCTGGGGCCTTCACCTTGGGGGGAGGGTCCGAGCCTCGCTCCCCCTCTGCCAGAATCTTTGAGATCGACCGGGGCCTCTCCAGAAGCTTCGCAGGGTTCTCGGACTTCCTCTTACCCGAGCCAGAGCGTTGGGTCGTGGTCGATGGCGCCGGGGAGGATGCACCCTGCCTGGCAGCCAAGGAGCCCGACCGTTCGGCGCTCCCGGTGCCCGCGGACTCGCGGTGCTTAGCCTTTTGTTGGGCCCCCGTTGCCGGAGCACCCTCACAGGACTTAGAAGACCGCTCGGACTTCTTCTTCTTCTTCTCGCCTGGTAGGCTCTTACCTTCCAACCAGTTGGCGAGATGGAGGTGGCGATCCTTCATGGTCCGCTCCGACGTGTTCCCACAAAACGCCCAGTCCTTTTCCTTGTGCGTCTTGTCCTCATGGAGACAGTAGAGGCATAATGAATGCTCGTCCTCCTTGAAAAAGTTTTGAAGCTGGCATCCAGGGCAGGTCCTGAACAGCTTCCCGGGCGTCAAGCTCCCTTTCTCCTGGGCCATGTCCGGGGTAGGCCTCGGAACTTCTGGAATCCTCCAAAAGCGTAACTCGACGAAATCTTCACCCTTAAGGGGAGTAGAAACTCCGAAACTGATCCCCGTTGATCGGAAGTAGAAACGGTGGAGCTTGAGGCTCTATTTAACCGAAAAAATGAGAAAATCTCCTGAAAAAAGCGCGAAAACGCAGCAAAAGCTCGAGAGCTAAGCACAAGGACTCCCAACACTTGAACGTGCGGTAAAAATCTGAGGATTGCAGCCAGGGGCGGGGCTTAGGGAGAGGGCAGTCATTGGCTGGGGGAAGTATGACCCAGAGACCAGTGATTGATTACTACTGAGAAAGACAGATCAGAAACGAAACTGATACTGATTTTTTTTTCTATACCGAGGATTCCCGGCCTGATGACGGGGAATATTCATGAGCATGTGAATCCATGCCAGACCCCATGCTGGAGAAGTAATACTTGCCTCACCAGCCAGAACTCTCCGATTTATTGAACTCTGAACTCTACCATTTAAGTGCAGTCACATGATTCCACTGCACCTAACCAGCACTAGGCCTCAATGGCCAAAACGGACATTGCCGCTTTACTTGCTTTATTGCCTGTCAACAATGTTAATAAGGATCTAGCCTATTATTCCACACTGCACTTTGCCCATTCCCCAGCAGTCAGAACCACTCTGTATACTTCGCCTCCTTTGTTAGCTAATGGAAATAGTCTATTACAATAGACGGGGTGCTTGGCTACACATTGCCTTGTTGAAACTAATTCTGCATTAAGTGCACATTGCCTATTGAAAATAGTCCTGTATTGCTTGCACACTGCCCTGCTTAAATAGTCCTGTACTAAGTGCACACTGCCTTGTTGAAAATAGCCCTGTATTGTTTGCACACTGCCGGAAAACTGAATCGGCCTATTCCACCTGAGTGTATTCTGCCCCACTACTAGCAACCCAACCCACACAGTTACCGTTTTGTGGCAAAACAATGCCAGCCCTTCCTGGCTGACCGAATGCTCTCACTCCTTGTCCTGACCTATTGAGATATCCTATACTGCCGGTCTGGTCTCTCTGCCCACTTAAATTACACACCCTATCCACCAATCACGCACAGAACTAAATCTCTTGCTTAAATGCATAATGTACGCTACTGTCCGACACCTAGTCCTACTGTGGACCTTACTGGCATTCGGTTAATTGTCTAGCGTACCCACAACGGACTCCACTTCATCAGGAAATATGGCAATCATATTGAGTGTTACACCCACCCTACTGCTACCAAGCTATCTAAGCCAACAACAACCGCCAGTCAACATTGGCCCTAGGAGATCATGCCCACATAACAAACTAACTACTATAGCCGAAAAAATCAAACCCATCGCTGTACCCATATCCAAGACCCACAATCCCACCCATAAAAAACGTCACCAGAATAAACACTACATTGTGTCTCTAGAAGATTAAGCAAATGGCAGTACCTCACCTAATCCTTTGACAACTAACCTTACCTCAGACCTCAAGGGGGCATTAATAAATGCCAGATCCTTAGTGGCTCATGCCATGGAGATAGCCGATCGGATTTTAGCTGAAAACTATGACTTTCTAGCCATCACTGAATCTTGGCTACATACAGCAGCAGGCCCGGCACTCATGCTTGCAGTTCCTGTCGATTATACCATTCTTAGAGCAAACAGATCGGAGGCTCGTGGATGCAGCATAGCTCTTATAGCTAAATCCAACCAGGCCATGAGACTAGCCCCTTCTCCTGACATTAAATCCTATGAATCCCTCACTGCAAAATTACCGATCTCTGACTCCCAAACTCTCACCATCCACCTAATTTACAGGCCTCCAGGCCCCATCGGGTCATTTAAGGAGGACATCTCCAACATTCTCTCCCACAATTTAAAAAACACCTTGCAAGTGCTTTTAGTAGGTGATCTCAATCTCAGATTTAATGACCCCAAAGACCAGCAAGCAGCAGTAATTGCCAATGTTCTTACTGAACTCAGCTTCATTCAAAGAGTGACACTACCTACACATGGCAAAGGAAGAACACTTGATTGGGTGGCAGATTACAACTGTAGTGTCACTTTCACCTCCATAAGTCCACAATTATGGACAGACCACCACCTCTTATCATGTACACTAGCAGCTAAAATCCTCACAGCTAAAAACAACCTATCAGCTCCTCCCACCCTAACGAGGAAAAAAAAGAATGTCACAGCAGATAAACACCTACCACTAATATTACCAACCATACCTGATACCACCGATCCCACCACCCTAATTAACGAATATAATAAAACTATGTCTGAAGTGTTAGACACCATTGCCCCTCTAAAAATGAGAAAAAGAAAACCCAACGCTTATCTGAACTCTTGGTTCTCTCCACAACTCAAAACCCTAAGAATGGAAAAAAGAAAATGCAAAGTCATGTGGAGGCAAATGAACTTTCTGTAATCCTAAAAGAACTTGAAACCCCTGTCCAGGTGCCATACAACTGTGTAAAGGACAAAATCTGGTGTTCCAATATACAGAAAGCCCTATCAAGATAAGATTGCCGAAGAAAAAGCCAACCTACTGTTATGGAGAATTCCCTGTTAAGGCTAATTTCCCAAACCTAGTGAGTCCCCCAGCAGCTCTGGTGGATTTTTTGGAGTTTATTTTTTTCTCCTGCTAAGAGTGAGACTCTTTTTCTCCCACTCTTAGACATGATTTGAGATATCCTTTGACTTTGTAATGTGTTTGATGGGCTATGGGTTCTTTTACCCCATAGGGCTTCATGTGTTTTTGGTATGTGTGTTACACAGCACCCTCCATGCCGTAACACAGGGGTGTCATAGTGACCCCCAAACATAGACTCCGTACCCTGGGACTGACTACTGTCTCCCAGGGCATGTAAAGTCACCATTGGCTTTACTAGTCCTAAATTGTGAACAGAACCAGTACAAACCATCATATTGTGGGCGTACTGGTAGGGGCAATTCGATTGCCCCTGGCACTGTTCTTCGAGGTGGCACTGTCCAGTCCCCCCTGAGCGAGTTTTGGCTGGTGGCAGTAGATACTACTTTTTATATTCAACCGCAAATATATTCCTATGGGATTTTCCCATTGTTCGAGGCTAATACTTTTTAACATAGCCTCAAACATACCGCCGGTTTATTTATTTAATATTAATTCACCGGTTGGTATTTTTTGCCAGAACTCGGTTCCAAAATGGCGTTTGTGTCCGCTTCTGTGACTCCAACCCAAGTCGAGCCCTTTGTTCCACTTTTTGGCGGGCTTCTCCACAGAAGCCTCCAAAAGTGGTGCCACTCTGTCTGGGTACCACAGGGGTGTGGGAGGGGGTTTAGGCACCATGGACTGAGTTGCCTCTGCAACTCAAGTCGCACTCTTGTGTGATTGGCCCAGTGGTGAGCCGCCCGGCTCCCCACTTAGCATGTTTGAGTGACAGCTAGGACTGATGAATGGGGGTTTTCTGCATAAAAGCAGGGCTTTGGGTACTGGGACTTCAGACGTCACCACAGGACCAAACAATCCGAAGAGGGAGAAGCTGAGCTGACCTGCAACGACAACACCACCGGTGGAGCCATGCTGAACCGACTCACCACTTCTTCCAACGACAGAGGAGATCTTCATCCCGAAGAGTCTTCTTCCTTTGACTGGTGGGGATAACCAGTTTGCCTGCCTTTTCGCCTTCCCGGATCATCTCGTGGCCGCCTTGCCTGTGCCAAGCACCCCGGCAACCGGAATACCACGTTTTCTCCACCACCGCGAATAAAAGGGTAAAAGGGTAGTACCTTTTAACCGGAGAACTCCACGGCCGGTTTCTTCCCTGGCATTGCAACGACCTTCAGCTTTCCTCCACGTCGAGATCTTCTCTTCCTCTGGACGACGCCACAACTTGCATCCACTGCCAGGAACAACTGCCCCCGCTGGAGGATTCTCTCCACTTTCAAGGTATTGTGTCCGCCTGGCCTCCCTCGCAACGGTCTGTGTGGGGTGTCTCGTAAATCCTCAATTTACCAATTGGGTTGGCCTAGGCTGGCTAACTGAACTTTTCTGAGCTGAACTGATTCCTTTTTAAACTCTCTGCAAGACTTTCCAAGCCTTTTAAACTGTGTGATATTGTGTTCTAGAGCCTGGCCTCTGAACTTTTTGCTCACAAGTAGACTTTGACTTTCCTGCCTTGCTGAGTGCTTCTAAAGTATTGTGTTGTGTGCTGTTTCTAATTTCTGCCTTTTCCCTCCCTTTTTCTTAACTTATTGGAGTGCCATCTTTTGTTAAGCGCTCACCTCTGTCTGGAAATAAGTGGTGTTAACTAAGACTTGTCTAATAAGGACTAAGGGAAGTATATATATTAATAGTGACTGTGTTTTTGAACTTGCTTATAATAATACTGCTAGAGTGTTTCTAAGTGTGTCTTTAAATACATAATTATATACTTGATACCAAAAGCTCTGGTCAGTGTTTGCTTGTGCTACTCTATTTTGGTGCCTATCTTGTATACTCTATATACTGTCTAACTCTTCTTGAGAGAAGTCTGGCTGCTCAGCCACAGCTACTAGGTAAATCTGGGTGGTGCAGACTGCTACCAATTGGGTTTACTGCCAACACCTGTAGTTTTAAGACTTTTGCAGTGGTCCCTAAGGGGAACTGCACAGGTTTCTGCCTAACACCTACCTAATATGGTCACCCCGGCCAGCATGCCCAAGCTCTCTCATAAACTACCACACCGATTTAATTTCTCTAAAGTCTCAATTCTTGAGGTTGAAAAAGTCCTCCTTTCCTCAAACCTCCGAAATGCCGGAAAGATAAATGCCCAGCCCAAATCATTAAAGACGCTGCTAGAGACTTGCCACACTTCATATCAAAACTAATCAATGCATAATTTTCTACTGGCACTATCCCTAGTAATTTAAAGGAGTCTTGGGTACTCCCTCTCCTCAAAATTGATTGATCTCAAGGCCCAAATCGACAAGCTTAGGGAAAAGGGGAAATCAGCCTTACTACTTCTTCTCAATCTCTCAGCTGCGTTCGATCTGGTAGATCACAAGGTCCTATGCAATCACCTTTACTCGGCAGCCCACTTTTCTGAAGAGGCCATAATCTGGATTCAATCCTTTCTTAGCAATAGGACTATGGGAGTCTTTTCACTATCAGCAGCGGCAGATCCTATTCCCATTACTTGTGGTGTGCCACAGGGTTCCTGCGTCTCACCCTCAATGTACAATATATTCACTAAGCCCCTTTTCGATGATTTGGACCTTCTCGGTATCGCCTAGACTAACTATACAGATGATACCCAGATTTTCATACCACTTACTGGGGATTATGACAAGGATTTGGCCTTGGTGAACAGAATCTACCTCATCATCCAGGCATGGATGGCTGTCCACGGTCTATGCCTGACTGATGACAAAACCGAGCTCATCATTCTGGGTA
The DNA here is from genome assembly GCF_040938575.1 of Ambystoma mexicanum. Taxonomy (NCBI): domain Eukaryota; kingdom Metazoa; phylum Chordata; class Amphibia; order Caudata; family Ambystomatidae; genus Ambystoma; species Ambystoma mexicanum. The sequence goes on from NC_090934.1 coordinate 969,071,285, forward strand.
CTACCTCCAACTTCAACAAACTTGGCCTCAAATACACCTCATTTAATAGTGACAGCAACACAATCAAAGTTGCTAAAGAGGTAAAAACCTTCGTTTTTATCTAGACTCCACCGTCACCTTTGCCAAACAGATTAACTCCATGGCCTCTGCCACCGCTTACACATGTAAGCTAATTAGAGCGAACAAACCTTTCCTGTCCAAGAATAGCTGCACCACTCTGGCTCCAGCTCTAATCTTGTCCAAACTGGACTATTGTAACTCCTTATACCTTGGGTCCAATAAGTACATTGTCAGCAAAATTCAGATCCTCCACAGCAACGTCCTTAGAGCAGCTTTGGGCATAGCAAGAAAAGAGCACATTTCTTAGGTAAGGACACAGAATAACTGGCTCTTCCCTGGTGACAAAATCCTGCTGAAAGCTGCCTCGCTAACTCACAAGTGTCTAAATAACGCTGCACCCTGCTACCTCATAGAGAGATTCAATAGAAACTCCTACAGCCGGCTCACTTGTACTGCCAATACCAACTGTCTGATTTTACCAAGGTTAAAACTGACTAAAGCTGGGGGAATAGTTTCACAGTCAAAGCTGCACAACTCTGGAATACCGTAGCCCCCTCCCTGAGAGCGGACCAAACCTACTCAAACTTTAGATACAACATCATTAATTGGTTCAAAGAAAACGACCACTAATGCACCTAGCTACCATCCTCCCTTCTCTACCTTTACCTTGCACTGCATATTACACATCATAATGTCCAGTTGATGTTGAATCTCATTTGTAATTATGTAAATAACTTATTGTTTATGCCTTTTGTATGTACATACCTTGTAAATTACCAACTGACCCTTTCCTCTCTGCATATGTTTTATCGTCCTCTTATACAACTCTGTAACCCTAAGCTGAAAGTATTAATGTATCTTCTGCGCCCTGATACCCTTGGGTCTGGTGCGCATTACAAATAAATTAAACAAACAAACTATTGTCATCAACCACCTAGGTACTCAGCTCATTGCTTGGCATTGCCATCAAAAGCTCTGTTACAGACAACATTGCCAGATATTAAAACAATGCACCATGGAAAGTAGAAGGGAAGCATTCCTATGTGCAGGAGCTCTCCCATTCCTCCCCAACCTCCAGGACACCGCTGTCGGAGGAAGAGAGGTTGGGAAGCCAGGTTGACATAGGCTGAGCTAGGCTCCATGACTGTGTCTGCGCGAATAAGAGGAACAGTGATTCATCTCAGTGCTTCTGGCAGTGAGGGGATGTAGCTGGTAGGAGAGGAGTGCGGCATGCCTAGTCTCCTGTTACCAGCTCCACCTCCAGGTCTTGTCTGCCTTTGGCAAAAGTCCTGGCCAGAATAGAGCAGAGATAATGGAGCACAGAATTCCTACACTTCCCCTGCCCACCCAATGCAACGGATCTGGAGACCCTGTTCGCATGCATACGCACTTCATTAGGTTTTTCATCAGTTTGGGTCTTATTTAATGTTTGTTTACCTTCCAGTACCCCTTCTGAAAACTTCACCAAATACCTTACCTCTGCTGATTTCCATAAGGTGACGTATGATACAATATATATTAAAAAGATACAGCAAATTATCCAACTACTAAATTAAAAAGCAATATTAAAAATAAGGGGCTTTAGACGACTATCCTTTTGTCATAGATGGCTTCCATACCGTATGTCATAAGTACATAAATGCAAAAGTAACAGTACAGTGGTGTATATCACAAAGGATCTACGTTTTTAAGTGCTTATTTACCTTATTTTAATGTGGTTGGCAGTGGCATCAATTTCCCTTTTTCTATACTAATGACATAAATCCATCACAAAGACCTTGATATCGTCAAACGATTCAAAACGTGTCATGATTGGTACAAGTAATTTATATTACAATTGCATTTAAAAACTTTGCATCACCAACCTCGTAGCATTCACAATAATTCTTAAGGCATCCAGATCGTTTGCAGTTACATCCTTTATTATGCCGGGGTTTTATATCTCCTAATTTTCCCTTCCCAATCTTAGGCTGGAAGGCTTCAGGGTTTCTATCAAGGCACGCCTAAAATAAAAAAAAAACATTCAGTATGAATAGTGTTTTAGACGAGTTTGTTGACAAACAAATACCCACAGAAATGCAAGGCAAGGCATCATACTTTCTAGACTGGACTATCGTAATTCAAATCAATAATGTAAAGAAAATAAAACATAGTTACAACAGCAGGTTGTGTAAAGCTTCTTGCACCACCTCACAGCGGATTCTTGCAGCGCCATATCAAGCCAGAATACCCTTGCCCACGAGTAGCAAGATCAGCAGAACAAAATGCACGATGAACTTCACCCAGCCTGCATCCAGGCCGTCTGGCAATTCAAGGCCCTTCCAAACTCCCACCTTAGTTTTGAAAATTAATCACCCTATACAAGCACAGATGAGCATGGTCCTGAACAGCTACCAGATTACTCACGCGGGTGTGGCCTTATAGAGGGATTATAAATGCAACTGCCAGACTCCTGCAAGTTCTGGGAAATGTAGTACATCATTCTTGCTTAACTTGTTGAACAGCCTTCATTTTATGCAGCGAGACCAGTCACCCTGGACACCTTCATGTATCTGCACAGGACCCATAAGACCCTGTGTAAACACCTTAGCCTCTAGAGAATACACATATGAGCAGAAGCTTAGGCCAATAGGAACACCTCCTATTGGAGTCCTCACAGTACCATTCTCCATGTAAAATCGTTGTGTATGTCTGGGGGTGTGTACACATGCTGGCGGTTCCCATGATCTGTTCTATGGTCCATGAGGATTTCAATCTACTAAGAAGTATAAAGTTACTCACACCCTTTTGTAGTCCCAGATATTTTATTTTTTAATTTCTTTTCATCAAGCCTTATTTTGGTTTCCACCATAAAAGCATTTTCATATTCGCACAAAGATCAAAATACATTAACAACAATTAAACAATTCATGTTATGTTATGTTATGTTTCTTGGCATTTATGTAGCGCTCTATATAGCATTGGTATGACCTCAAAGCGCTGGTTGGTTGAACGCCCTTGGAGACCAGAGTTCTGGTCAGTAGAAAGGGATAGTGTCATAGGGTGCATGGGTGCACCAGATATGTGTGCAGCTGATTTAATTGCCCGATGCTAGCTGCATCCTAGCGTTAGGTGTGGTGCTGAAGATATCAGTTGGATGTGTGCAGTCTGCTCACCTTCAGTCTTGCCATAGAATAGAGAGTAGGCGTAGTGATGTGATATGATGGTTAACTTTAATGCGTCCAAGGTCAGGCACGTGAACAGGATGGCAGGGAACAGGGTGACACACAGAGACATGGGGCTGGCCTTACAGCGACAGGAGGGGGGGATACGGATATATAGCAACAGCATGGGGAACAGGAAAGCATGGTACACAGTAATAGACGTGTGGGGCGTGTTAACATTTACATTTGTATTTCTATCCAGATGCGACTCAGGCCAATGTTCACAGCTCCATCCAAGTGTGGGAACTGCCGACATTTGCATTTCTATCGACTCAGGCCAACGTTCACAATCCTGTTTGGGTCTGCGGTAGGCTAATGTTCACAGTTCTAACTGAGTGCGGCATTGCCAAAATTCACAATCCTCTCGGGGCCCGGCGCAGGCTAACGCTCACAATTCTAACTAAGTGCAGAAGTGCTCCTGCTAACATTCACAATCTACTATGCATCTGGGGCAGGCCAATGTTCACAAATCTACTAAGTGCAGCGTTGCTAACATTCACATGCACAATCATTGCCAATCTGCCCCCAGGTGAGTGCCTTTGCCATCTTGACCCTCTTGTGTCTCTGCACAGTCATTTTTTGTTAAAATGTGCCCCCCCAGCCTTGCCATGCACCCTTTCCACTCCCTCCGCCAGTCCCACTTCCACTTCCCGGTTCGTCCTTTCTCCCGCCTTGCACCGTCCCTGATTGGTTCACAGTAGTTGTGTTGCTGGTGATCCGAGCCGCGCAGCTCGAAACCACCTCCATTGCCAATCTGCCCCCAGGTGAGTGTCTTTGCCATCCCGGGCCTCTACACGGTCATTTTTTGTTAAAATGTGCCCCCCAGCCTTGCCACGCACCCTCTGCACTCCCTCCCCCAGCCCACTTCCACTTCCCTGTTCGTCCTTTCTCCCGCCTCCCAGCGTCCCTGATTGGTTCCCGGTAGTTGTGTTGCTGGTGATCCGAGCCGTGCAGCTCGAAACCACCTCCATTGCCAATCTGCCCCCAGGTGAGTGTCTTTGCCATCTTGACCCTCCCGGGCCTCTCCACAGTATTTTCTTGTTAAAATGTGCCTCCCCCAGCCTTGCACACACCCTCTGCACTCCCAAATTCCCAAATCCAAAATTTCATAGATTTAAGAAAAGAATCACCATAGTAAAACATTTCTCATGTGACCTCAGGCTTCTTTGTCCTATGACATGCATTTGTTGGCATAGCAGTATTAGATTTCAGTAACTTGATTTCTTCTCTTCTAGTTCTAATGCAGTAAGAATTAAGAATATGTTTAAGGATTCCAAGATGGCGGCGATGGGTAGCGGACGTGCGTGAGGCTCGCTCCGTCCCCCCCATTAGGCCGCAACATTAAAGCTTGACAAAGAAGCCGAAAACCTCCACCAAACCCCCGCTATTATCAGTGGGCATCAGATCCAGCGAATGGCGAAGCGAGAAGGGGGCGAGGTCGAGTAGCCCCAGCGCAGAGACCGGCTCTGACTCATACGGCTCCCAGAAGCCGGGGAAGCCTCACGGACCCCAGCGAGGGTGCCCCAGGAAATCTCCAAGCCAGAAGGCGCAGTACGGGAAGCACTCCAGGCAGCGGACCCCGCACGCACACAAACGTAGCCGTGGACCTCTGTGCCATCGGGAGGGGGTCCGGGAGTAGGAGACAGCGGCTGGAGCTGTTTGCGCTAACCCGGAGAAGCGACATGACGTGGCCGGCCTGGGGATGCGGTGAGGAGTGGTGACAGGCGTTTCGTCGGCTCAGGCACCGACCTCCAGGTCAAAGTAGCAATCCAGCCCAGCAGGAGAAGAGCCGGAAAGACAGCGGACGGCAGTGAAGACGGATTGCGGGGGAGTGGATGGAACACAGACGGAGCATCGGGAGCGGCCCGGAGGATGACTCACCAGCAGCGAACCAGCGAATGAACCAGTACGCAGGACGAAGGTCGCCCCCGGTGCAGGCATCCACTCAAGCAAGTACAGGGTGCGGGGGCAGCGGGGGCCGGCTTAAAAGATCAATAACGAACAGTGGAGAGGCACGGAAGGCCCTAGGGACATAGCTAAGACCCCCCCACCCACCCACCCCTCTTCATCATCCAGAAGGACTGTTCATCCCCCCTTACATCTTACATGAGCGACACTCCTGCAGCAACGCGGGGGGACAGAGTAAGCAGCTATCACCAAGAAAACCCCCTTGAGGCTGCGGTCTGGGGGTGCGGGCACTAGGCGCACTGGCCCACCATATTGTGGCAGAGAGGTGGGCACAAACGCTGGCAACCCCGCTCTAACAAGGGCGCAGGGGCGGACAACAACGTCCTCCAACGAGGAGCGCGACCCCATTCAGCAGGACATACACTCGGCGGTGGAGGGCATTTAGGGACTCCCCGACTCCAATCACCTCGAAGAGGGGAGGAACTACCAAAGGGGCAGGCATCTAGGGGCAGAGGGATTACAGCACAGAGAAGTCATCAGAATCATACCAGCACCTATGTCAAAGTCTAGGAAGAGGGCAGCCCAACAGGATCAACAAGCACAGCAGAGGAGAGGGGAAAAGAGCCTAATGCAACTGTGGGGGCCTGAACACGTCAACCCTTCCACATCCACAAGGAAAAAGACCCAGGAGGCCCTACATACGGCAGAGCCCACGGGCACGTTGAACCCCGATATGGCAACCAGGGAAGACATGAAAATGTGGTTTGGGGAGCTCTAAACGCAATTTCTAGCAACAACACAGCCGCAATTCGAAACCATGAAAAAGGACATGAGGACAGCAATGCAAGAACTAAAGACGGAGATCACGAATCTGGGAGAGAGGATGGACACCTTAGAGAAAATAACCCAAAACCTCAATGAGGAGGCACAGCAGTACGCAGAAGTTCAAGAACAACTCCTGACTCGAACCCACAATCTGGAATTGCAGTGTGAGGATCTTGAAAACAGATCACGTAGATCCAACATAAGAATAAAGAATATGGCAGAATCCGTGGAGGACAGAGACTTGAAAGAGGCAGTACGACAGGTCTTCAAAGAAATCCTGGACGCAAAGGAGGATGAAGAAGTTGGAATCGATCAAGTCCATAGAGTAGGTCCAAGGAGGATGGGAGAACCAGGCGCAAGACCACGAGACGTGCTAGCTGCCCTCTCCTCATATCCCCAAAAAGAGCTGATACTACGGAAAGCCAGAAACATGGATCACATTAGGATGAATGGGGAGGAGGTACAGCTATATCAAGATTTGGCACAGTCCACTTTACAAAAGCGAAGAGAAATGGGCCAAGTGGTAAAAACCCTGATGTCTAAACAGATCAGATATAAATGGACTTTCCCCTTTGGGCTCCTCTTCAATGGGAGGGGAAACAGAGGAGAATAACGACGTGCGAGGAAGGGAAACAAATACTGGGCATACAAGATCAAGAGGAGGAAGCACAAAGGGCAAAGAGAGATAAAAGAACCCAGAAAAGGACGGATTGGCAATGGACGAGAATAGAAAGACGGGGGAGAACCCCAATGCCAAAAAAGAAGTGATAACAGACGGCCATGCCCCAGAAGCGCCCTCGGAAGCACACACGCCAATGGAGAGAACAATTTGGATGGAGGAGAGTTTTCCACAATATAAGGTGCATAGTGGGGGGGGTGGAGGATCTCTGGGACACCTTTTTGGAATCCAGAGGGGCTTAGTATACCCTACAAGTTATCCCTGTGGACAGATGAGCATGGCGCGTACAGCGCAACGCCTGAGCGAACATAGGAACCAGGGCTCATCCCAGGGCAGTTTTGGGGGAGGGGGGAAACAAGGCGAGTTGGGGATAGCCTAGGGGGGGAGGGGAGGATAACCGGGAACCACCATGAATCTCATAAAACTTATCGAAAGAAGCAGCCAGAGACTATTCATTTAGATACGTGATGGGTACCAGGGTCTTAACATACAATATCAGAGGTTTCAATTCTCCCGTCAAAAGGAAAAAAGTAGAACACTACCTGAAACAAGATAGATATGATATTATTATGCTACAAGAAACGCACATAAAGGCACAAGACAGGGGAAAGGCACGGCTGAAGGGATATAATCAGATTGTACAGGCAAACGCTAAAGAGAAAAAAGCAGGGGTCCTGATTGCATTCAGGGATACACTAAAGGTACAAGTGCTCCAAACAGAGGCGGACAAACAGGGAAGATATCTGCTAGTCAACACGGTAATAGAAGGCTACCCTCTGACCCTGGCAGCTGTGTACGCTCCCAACATGGGTCAGGAGGGATTCCTCAAAGATATGCTTGGTAAACTAGAAAGCTTTGCGACAGCGGAAATCATACTGGGGGGAGAACTGAACATGGCATGGGACCCCACATTAGATAGATCAAACCCCAGACAACAGGGGCAGAGCCCTCCCACGGAGGCCCTGAAAAAGAAAATGGCCAACCTGGCACTGGGAGACATTTGGAGACATATAAACATCAACCTCAGAGGATATACATATTACTCGCACGTACACCATACAATGTCTAGGATAGATTATCTATGGGTCTCATCGGGCATTCTGGGCAAAACACAAAAGGCTGACATCGGCTCCATAGTATTGTCAGACCACGCCCCGTTGTGGGCTGAAATAGCACTGATCCCACGAACACCAGGGTTATGGAAATGGCGGCTTCCAGAGGAGATAGTGAGAGATCCTGTAATGGGGAATACGATCCGAGAACGAATCAGAGTACCTTACAAATAATAATCATCCAGACACCTCGATTGAAACGCAATGGGAGGCCCTAAAGGCAGTAACCCGGGGACATATAATCACACTGAAAGCCCAAAAAGAGAAGCTAAATCACCAGTGGGAAAGGGAACTGGAGGCCAAAATCGCTAGCATTCATGCAGAAATACTGCTGAACCCAAGTATAAAATTACAAAAAGCCCTGAGGCATGTTCAAGGTCAATTGGAATCGGTCTGCACTAAAAAAGCAGAAAGACATCTGTTGAGGCTAAAACATTGGTACTACACCAAGGCGACCAAGGCAGATAAACTATTAGAGAGACAATTGAAGGGGAAACAACAAGATAGGACAATAATGGCTCTCCGGGATGAAGGGGGGAATAGAAAGACCCAAACAACCGAAATGGGGGAGATTTTAGAACGGTTCTACAGAACTTTGTACTCCTCAGACCATCCGGACGAGAATCTCCAAAGTACATACCTGGAAGGGGTGGAACTTACAAGGCTATCTGACACAGAGAAACTCCAATTAGAGGGTGACATAACAATAGAAGAAGTCAATAAGGCAATTAGAGATCTCCCCAGAAATAAGGCCCCAGGTCCAGACGGATATACGGCTCTATTCTACAAAGAGTGCAGGGATATATTGGCCCCGACTTTGACAGAGTTATATAATTCTTTCAAAGATAAACATAATATTACCCCAACGATGAATGAGGCTAAGATGCTGATGATACACAAACAAGGGAAAGACCCCGAACTACCATCCTCCTATAGACCCATAGCTCTGATAAACGTAGACCTGAAACTATATACTAAAATCTTGGCCTACAGACTCACCCTGTGCTCCCGAAACTGATCCATCATGATCAGTCAGGTTTCGTCCCGGGAAGACAAACTCATGATAACATAAGGAGGGTTCTCCACATAGAGGAAAAAATAGGAGTTACATCCACGCCGGCGGTGATACTGACATTGGACGCAGAAAAGACGTTTGACCGAGTTGAATGGTCCTCACTATTTCAAATACTGGAGAAAATGGGCATAGGAGAAACATTTATTAAAATGGTACAAGCTAATTATAATTCCCCCAATATTAGGGTAGCGGTGAACGGGTCCTTATCCAACAAGATACTCATCGAGAGAGGGACGAAAAAGGGATGCCCACTGTCTCCCCTGCTGTATGCAATTTTCTTGGAACCACTCCTGTCGCGAATAAGGGGCAATCAAACTATAAAGGGTATAGACATGGAAGGATTCACCCACAAGACAGTTGCATATGCAGACAATATGCTGATAACATTGGGGGATCCTGTAAACTCCCTCCCCAACCTGATGCAGACAAATATGGGTCCATATCTGGCCTTAAGATAAACAGGCAGAAATCGGAAATCCTGATACTTGCAGGCAATGAAACTCAAATTCACTCGACAGCAGAAGGCCTCCAATTGAGGATTGCTGCGTCGGGGACCAAATATTTGGGTATCACCCTGACACATAAAATACAGCAACTATATTCCCAAAACTTCTCGAATCTGCTGGAGCAAATCAAAAGGGACATGGGAAGATGGAACCCATTATCAATATCATGGTGGGGACGGATAACGGTAATCAAGATGTCCATACTACCCAAAATATTATACCTATTTCAAGCCCTACCAATAAGACTCCCAAGGACATTCTTTAAATCATTAATGAAAGCAGTCAAGGGATATATCTGGCAAGGAAAAACCCCTAGAGTCTCAAGCTCATTTCTAACTGCCTCCCGAAGAGATGGAGGATGTGCATTACCTCACTTTAGGAGATATTACGAGGCATCCCAACTATGGGTACTAAGGGAATGGATTCCGGAGGATTCCCAAAAACTGTGGGTAGCCCAAGATCGGGCAGTGGCAACCACCCCAACAAGACATATGCTATGGGCAGGGAAGACACATAGACATCCAAATCTACACATAAGTGAAATCATGCAGGCAGCACTGGAAATATGGGATGGAGCAACTAAGCAAGGTACTCTGACAAAAGACCCAGCCCCATTCATGCCACTATTTAGAAACCCGGAATTCCCTCTGGGGCTGGAGAAAAAGGATTTTCAAAAATGGGAAGAAGCGGGTTGTCATATGGTTGGGGACATGTATCAGGACCAACAAATCAGGTCCTTTGAAGGCTGTACTAGCCTGTTGCACCTGGAGGGGAAGGATAGGTATAGATATGACCAGCTTTATCACTGGCTTGACACACCTAGAATACGGCAAGCTGCCACCAGAGAATTAACCCAATTCGAACAATACATCATGTCAAACGACGGGACAAAGACATTTGTCTCAAACACATACAAGCTCATTAACTCCACAGAGGAGAAAGTCGCCTGGCTTTATATGAAGAAATGGGAAAAGACTCTGAAACGGTTGATTCCAAGGAGTAGATGGGAGTATACGTGGGGGATGATCTCCAAGCTCACAAGAGGGATCCACTAAAGAGAAATGTGGATGAATTTCTGCAATGGCACTACACACCAGAGAGGCTCCACGGGATGTTCTGTGACTCTCCCAACATATGCTGGAGTACTTGGGGGAGGAGAAGGAAACTGAAGACATATCTGGTGGGACTGCCCAAAACTACAACAATATTGGTCTGACGTGAAGAATCACATGAACTCAATATTCCAAGGGGCTGGGGCTCTGGGAGAAGAGGTGTGTCTGTGTGGGATCTGGGACCCAAAGGACAAAACTCTCACCAAAACACAGAAAAGAAACTTTATGAGACTTTTGATAGGGGCGTGGCTGGAGATAGCCCAAAAATGGAAGCAAAATACCCCGCCCAATGTGATAGACTGGATACGCAGAGCATGGCCCCACATAACTATGGAGCACATCACCTACAATTTGCAGGGGAACTATCAGAAATTCAGGGAGGAATGGTCAGACACGTTGGAATACCTGCAAAGTGACTACATGGAACAATGGTGCCCGCACAAAATAAGAATTCTTGATATGTTTAGATAAGACACTGAGCTCGCAAGAATAAATCAACAACGGATGGTATATCTGGGGGGGGGGGTTGGTGTAGGGGGGAAAAAGTTATTGTTTCTAATATTTGTTTAAGTTGTAAAACTCAATAAAAATATTACTAAAAAAAAAAAGAATATGTTTAAGCGGTGTCCAGTCATTTGGTCGACTACAAACTGGTCGACTGCAATTTGGTCGACGTCATTTGGTCGAAAACCAAATGGTCGAATTTTTTTTTTTTTATTTATATATGTGTTTTGTGGGTTTTCGTGTAGAAAAAAAAAAGAAGGAAAAAAAAGGGGATTGGGTGGGACCCTGGGACCCCCCCGCCCCCCAAAAAAAAAAAAGGGATAAAAATAAAAAAAAATAAAAATTCGACCATTTGGTTTTCGACCAAATTGATTCGACCAGTTGTCCAGTCGACCAATTGTTTTCGACCAAATGACTGGCAACCTGTTTAAGCCATTTGAGTCTGGAACTTAATATAAAGGACATTCAAATAATAAATGCAATCCGTCTTCGTCACATAGTTTACAAAGATGTGGAACCGGTGCCCCATTGAACTGGGAATGCGGCAAGTGGTAAAAAGCATAAACGAAATTTCGCATACAGGTTTTTTCACGTCTTAGGCATAGAAATCAAGAAAATATTCCATACCGAATAGTATTTTTACTGACATATATTTAGATGACAAATCGCAGGAGAAGCATAGATCTAATTTTTCTTTTAGAGCCCAATCTTTAAAAGAATTTATTAACGTAATTCTAGAGAGTGCACAAAATGTGGAAGTTGTATACCAAAGAACTTGCAAACCTATCTCAAAAGCGTGCGCCTAACAAATTTAAAACAGGAATGTGAGTTTCCTCAATTGGACTGCAAGACCTAATGGATATAGAGAGTTAGGGCATCTGAGTTCAATATCTTTAGCCGGAGAAGTAAAGTTTTTAACATTGTTGGGGGGACCCCCAGGTATGCCAGAGGGACACTGGAAGTCTGTGGACTTGGCGGGCCCAACTCCCTCCCCCCAGGATACACGGAGGACTCAATGAACGGCAAGTTCAAACTGTGGTTTATTACAGGCAAAACCAACTGGGCACAGCACAGGAACAGGAAAAATCCATGTAAATCTTGCTCTTCCTTGGCTTTTAGGCCGGGTTTACTACATGCTGGCGTCATCATGAAGTCACAACCTGAGCAGTTCTCCAGAAAACGGACCACAGGATTGGGTATTGAGTATTCTACCACCTATAGCGGACTATATAAATGTTATTCTACTGGCCCTCACATGTCAGGGGGCTGGCCTAGCCCCATCCCCAAGTCACTAGCTATAACAGTGTGGTGGACTTATCATTGGTTCTTGCCTGTTGCTACCCACCCCTAGGGCACTAAACCGTGATTGGCAAGAGCTGACACCCCCAAGCCTGGGACCCGCAAAGGTTCTAAGCTCGCTGTGTATCTCTTCAAGGTAACAAAAATGACTATGGGCCTCATTACACGGACGGCGGTAAGGGTTAACGGTCACCGTTAATGGTACCGGTGACCGTTAACCCTTACCACCTTACTACAAGGTCCCTTTGCGGTTTGGAGAATTTAACGCCTGCTTTTTGCAGGCATTAAAAACCAACCCGCAAAGGGACCAGGGAGCTAATTACGGTACCGCAATTTGCGGTGCCGTAATTAGCACCTTCCCCATTCCCATTATGCCCTATGGGGCAAAAATGGGAATGGGGAAGGACAATGGGGCAAGGGGGAATTACCGCCCCACCTACCTTGGAATAGGGTGGTAATTCCCCTTTCCACCAAGGCGGTGCTGGTATTTTACCGGCATGGACCAAGGTGCTAATGGCACCTTGGTCCAACGCTGTCCGTGTAATGAGGCCCTATGTGTCTGCATTGTAACGTGTGTGTACCACCTTAGCTTATGAGAGTGCTCTCCCGATCGGCACAACACTTGTTGCTTATTGTTGCATCCTCGTCATTGTCTGTGTCTGGCGGCCTGGGACCAGGGATCCTTTCCCACTGCTGCTTGCTATCCATTGTCTGCTTCAGCCGCATCACGCGTTGAAAGACCACAAATTTGAGCTGTGCAGCTCTGAATTACGAGGATTTATTAGCATTTTGTGCAGCTGGTCCCTTTGTCGTCTGGGGATTGGCATGTCATCCGTATCTCTTGGCCTTGGCTGCGAGTCCTGTTTCACACATCTTGATCTCTGTCCAACCTGGATCAGCTTAGCTCGTCTCTTGATCTGAAGCTCGAGGCCTGCTGTAATTTCCCTAAACCTTATAATGTGGTTTCTACAGTGTCCACATTATGCTATATTTCCATGGGTTAATCACACTTTTCTCTGTCAGGTCCCATAGTTGCTCTTGCAGTTCCATAGGGTTATTTGCATGGAAGCATCTGCAAGCTTTGCTCAGGACCTCTTGTCTCTTGTGGTTTCTGAGTTGCTGTGTTTGGCTAATGGCAAAAATAATAAAAGCAATGACAGTATGTATATGTATCTGTCCACTAACTACAGAACTGTACGCTCATGTTCCTCATGTATTCGAGTGTGTGTTTGTGTCCCGAAGTGTGGATGGCATGTGTGATTCAGGCCTAACGCTGCTATGTCGTGATGTCTCTTAACGACGTCAGCAACATGGCAGCTTGGTGTTTTAGTCCAAGCTCTCCAAACAGGTATCCTCAATCACGGCCTATGGCTCTTCATCCACACACAGATAGGTATGGTTGGCTGAGGGGATACCTCTTGACATATTTATCAAGCATAGTTCCATTGAGAATTTGTCCGAAATAGAATGGTTCATTGCAGTGTTGCCTGGCCTTGTTCCTTGTCATGAATTTGGTAGGAGGGGGAAGGGGTAGTAGGCTTCCCCATCCCTCTACAGCCCCCCCTCTGGTCGACCCGTCAACCTCATCCTTATATGACAGTCCTTTTGCTCTTGGCTGCCATATTGTTATTCCGAGGAGCCCATAGTAGTTGGTGTGGTCATCAAACAACCAGTTCACCTAGAAGCACACTCCTTCTGGGTTTCACCAAACCCACCTCACTTCATCGTATTTTGCAACAAATGGGTTGTCCAGCTCCATGGATTCAGTTGAAAACAGTTGGCATTGTGCAATTATTTCTCTAAGCTTGTCCCTTTCTGCCACAATCTCGTCCTTTGCTCCTCCTATGTTTACATCCACCAGGATGTGCATTCCGATAGCTTCTTCTGCTGTCTTCTTGCTGCCACACAAGAGCTACCATTATAACCTTTAGTCCATCTGACAGCCATGATGGCATCCATGATCATATATAGACTATCCAGCTCTGGTCCTTTCCTGTCCCCCTTGCCTTATCTTCTATGTTGGCATGCATCTGTGCCAGTTGGGCCCCTACATCTGATAGAGTTCCGTTATCTTCATCGTTGGCAGATATAAATGTGCAACAGGAACTCCATATCTTTGCACAAACTCCTCCTTCAATAGCTGTGAGGAGGTGCAGAACATACCTATTCCGGAGCGCCACCAACCTTATTGCTCTGAGCTCTTCCTTTATTGGGTTGGAATTGATCGTAACCATTGGCTCCAGTGGGTGATTTGTAACCACCTTGAGTTTGTGTATGTCTACACAGATGGTATTATAGATCCAAAGAACATTTGTGTCCTACTGAATAGCCCGTTCTCTGCTGGAACTTCATCTACTGCTGCTTCTGATGCAACTGAGAAGTAATTTCCCCCTCTCCTTGCTCTGCTCAATCCTGCTGGCTTCTCTGCCTTCTTTGCTTTGGCTGTTGGTGCTATTTCGATGGATTTCTTCTTTCTTTTGTTGTTGTTCATTTTCGGGAACTCATCGGGCGTCACAAACTTCCTTGGCATGAACAACAAAGGCATGCTGATGTGTACCAGCGAGAAAACTCCTCACCAGTCAGGTTGCAGTTTCTCGTATGCTTTCAATCCGCAAGCCCAGTAATGATCCATCAATAGTGCTGTTCCTGCTTTCATAGCTGTGTGTTGTTCAATGCTTCTGCACCCCACATTCTTGCCAACTTCCACTTAGCCAATGTTCTGATAGCATAGTGCTGGCGTCTTCAGGGGTATTATCGGCATTGGGCCAGCTTCATTTTCCATCCATGTCAGTAGCTTTGCACTCGTGTCCCACTCTTTCAGGCACTTGTCATTTTCTTCCTGCACCTTGTTCACTGGTGACTGTACTAGTGTCATAGATTTGCTTCCCACCACTCCATCTTTCCATCCATTGTTTGCTTATACTTGGTCATACACTAGTATCTGTGGTCTTTCCCAACAACAAGCTCTCCTCCTGTCTCCCTCACTCTTGTCCAGGGACATGGCAGTTCCTTCAAGGTGATAGTCTTTGTTTCTCATTTGTCCGGTCCATTAGTTATGTACTGTATAGCTTCACGTAGCTGCCAATAATTGTTCATCATGTCTAATGTCTTTGTGTAATTATCTTCATATGGGAACATTGCTTTTGACATCCATCTCAGTGTGGCTGTCTTCCCTTAAAATCTTCCTTGAGTTTGCACCATCGAGAGATAAATTAGGCATGGGGCTCTTGCAGTGGGTATTTCAGTTGCTATGAATGTTCTGGAGGCACTCATTGCATGGGGGATTAAAGAGCAGACATAACAGCTCCCCCCAGTGGTTTCCTTACCTACTTTTGTCATGTGTTTGTACCACATGTTATTAGACACCAGCAGTGTCGGTGAAATACATGTCAACCTCCTTCATGTCTGTGTCAACACTGCGCTTACCTCTCCTTAACTTATCAGCAGTGTTCTCCCGTCCACCAGACATAGTCGTTCCACCTGCTCGGGTTGGGGGAACATTAGTAGAGGGTACAGCGGTAGCGCTAGCAACACAAGTAATTTTCCAAAATTCAAACATGATCACACCAATAGAAATAAGTAAGACCAGCAAAACCCTCACATTTGTAATATGACATTCATTTTTCACTTAGGCTGCTTCATCCTTGCAGCTTGAAGATACAGTTGCCCGTCTGAAATGCACCAAGAAATGCGTTATTTTGTTAGTATTGTAAATGCTCCCAAGGCCCGCAAACCAAGTAATGACTAATGGGAAAGGCAAACACCTCTTCCCACAATTGTCTTACTGATGGGTCTCTTAGAGTGGCATGTACTGGGGGAGCTCCATGCTCAAGCTGTGGGTATGTTTGGGCCAAGTACTCTATAAAGGCAAGATAATATACTCTGGGGGAGCAGTTTGGAATCTGTTGGGTCTCCTTACAGCGTGGACAAATTGGTTGAAGAAGATCTCTGTGTGACGGGTAGAGGACAACATGGATACAACAACAGTACAGTCACATCGGCTTTCACATAGACTGTGTGTGCAGAAGAAAAAAATAACAAACAGACAGTGTGCCCTAATCTATATCCACAAGTATTCCAGTCTCAACTTCTGCTGCCTGCAAGCGTGTGAACATTGGATGCCCTTCTCCTGGTCGTGTAAATTCAGAACATGCGTGTAGCTCTCTGAGGTGCTGCACGTTGGTCCTGTCGGTCAGTGTGACTTTTTTGCCAGGTGAGGCCGCTGCTTTGTAGGGCTTGATGACCGCCAATGGTTTCCAGACTGCCTTCCCCTCTAGGTTGACAGCGTGGTCGGCCACTTTTTCCACCACGTGGGGTCCAGTAAACCTTGATGCATCAGTGCCAAACAAAATCATGCAGGAGGACAATGTCCCTCACACTCACTGGGGTTTTGAGTCCCGAGTCTTGGGGTACGTTGTCTTCGTTGCTCTCTTCCTGTCTTCTGGGCTACCCCGGTGTCATCGTATCTAGCGAGAGATAAAAGAAGTGCTTGCCACCAAGGAAATAACACAATCATTCATCTCGTCCTAACACATCTGCACTATTCTGACAATCTTTCAGTGCTCTTACGGGATGAGCCAGGGGAAGATGCATGCGCCGTCCGGTTACCATATCATGGGGCATCAAAACGGTGGTCGAGCCAGGCTTACTGTGCAATGCAAACAAGGTAAGAGGTAAACAGTGCAGCCAATTCTTTTTGGTACTCTGCTGTATCTTGGCTATGCACTCCTTGAGAAGGCCATTCAGGTGTTCACACACCCCATTTGCTTGCGGGTGGTACGCACAGGCAAACTTGTGTTGGATGCCCAACATTGCTGTAACATGCTGAAACACTTTGTTGGTGAAGTGAGACCCATCGACAGACTACAGGACCTCACACATGCCCCATCTAAGGAACACCTCTGACTAGGAACTTGGCCGCTATAGGGGCATCAGCCTCAATCCACCTGGAGAATGGGAATACAATCACTATCATGTAGCGGTACATTGACAGACCTGGATCATGTTGACATAATCCACATATAAATGCTGGAATGGGCCTACTGGTCTTGATATGGTTCCTCTCACCACCCTTCTGTAAACTGATTGCAGGTCAAGCAGTTGCTCACAAATTCAGCAACGTGTTCAGTCAAATTAGGACAGAACCATGTTTCTCCAATGTGTGTAGCAATGACCTCCTTTCCTGTGTGTGTTGGCTAATGCAACTGTGTCAATGCAGTGTTCAATAATGCTAGTGGCATCACCACTTTTTCTGTGTTATCTTGCCTCCATAGGGCATCTGTTGGAGACATTGAGTATCCCCTCATTACCCACAGTTTATTCTCGTCCTTGGGTGCAGCTCTGTGCAACTCCATAATCTTTGCTTCTGGCATCTTGAATTGTGCCTGGCGATAAGGTAGCTAAAGGCTGTATGTTAGGATGGACTTTTTATATACCTTTTGTACATCTCTTGGCTCTGTTTAGTTATAACCCCGAAATGTGTCGGAGACTATCAC
Organism: Ambystoma mexicanum; assembly: GCF_040938575.1. Classification (NCBI taxonomy): domain Eukaryota; kingdom Metazoa; phylum Chordata; class Amphibia; order Caudata; family Ambystomatidae; genus Ambystoma; species Ambystoma mexicanum. The sequence goes on from NC_090934.1 coordinate 969,089,063, forward strand.
CCTAGGGCTTCAGGCTTAACTTTGCCAATTTCCAGAAGAGTAATAATTGTGGAGGAACAGCATGCTGAAATGAAAGGAGTACAGCAGGCTAAAGCAAATGTAGCAATAACACAAAAATACAACAAAAAAGTGAAAAACTCAATGCCCTCTTAATGTGGGTGGTAAAGTTAGTTTGAACATTGTCAGTCCTACTAGATTCATTTGTGAAAGGGCCTATGAACCATGGGTAAAATATTGAGGACCCTTAAGATGTAACTGTTTTGGGAAAAGTCATACGTCATCCCCGGGTTGTAGGACAGGTGCTTGGCATAATGGCAATCAGCATAATTGTTGTATTTTTGTGTTGTTGCTACATTTGCTTTAGCCTGCTGTACTCCTTTCATTTCAGCATGCTTTTCCTCTACAATTATTACTCTTCTGGAAATTGGCAAAGTTAAGCCTGAAGCCCTAGGGTGATAGCCTCTGACACATTTTGGGGTTATTACTAAACAGAGCCAAGAGATGTACAAAAGGTATATAAAAAGTTAGAAAGAATTTGGATCCTGAGATGATAATGGATGGAAAACCATACAGCTTGACATGCATGAAAGATGTATTCCTCTCCATGGGCTTTGTATTTTTAAACACAGGGGCTACCCATATCAGAGGATGAACCATTTAATGGGTCATCTCATACAATGTCAACCCTGATGCATCTTCACTGACAAATTGTTTTTGGACCTACCACCACGCCATCTCTTTTAATGTAACTAACCCTTAAACCCAGAAAGTTACAGGGCAAGTAAAAATCCAGGTCTCCTTCAGAAATGCACATCATCCTACTGCCCAGTCTTTATGTCTGCTTTTGGCCAAACTATATAATTCACTAGCTAATACCTTAGATCCCGATATTATAATGGGTTCCTACAACCAATCCATCACTCGCACAATAGATGCTACTGTCCCTATTTGTACAAAACTACACAAGGAAGTTAGAACAAATATGCCCAAGAAAAACCAGTGAGAGAAATGGTTGTCTACTAATCCGGGTGTTTTGAAAAAATCCCTCATAAAATTTCAATAAACAAGTTGTAGGTTTCATGGGCCTGAACTGTACTTTTGAGATGGTACTGAAACGTTTTATGTAAAAACTGCCTGTTATCAGTGTACCACTCATAAAGCAAGCACTATTAGTTAAAAAAAAAAACAGGTGAAGCCATACTGAAGATGTTCAGTGTGTGTGGAAATAGGCACTATATACCAAAGCAAAAGCGCTAAGTCCCATGTTTAATGAACCAAAAATATGTGCTCCACAAGTCAAGGAATTATTCTCAGTTCCAAAATACTGTTGTATGCAATTATATTTTTATTTATTTATTTTATGGGGTTCATCGCAAAGAGTGCATGTTTGCACCACTTTAAAACGTCCTCTTTAAAACTAAACATTACCATCAATAAGGTTTTTTCACAATTTCGACAAAGGAATTAAGGTATTATTTGAAACACAGTGGAAGAAACAGTGACACACTACAGAAAAAACTATTTATGCATTAAAACGTGTGCAAAGCTCCTACCCAAATGAAGGTATAA